>NC_141905.1:30322424-30625454 GCF_057802395.1 Ceratotherium simum simum
GTGTCAGCCATGTGAATTTCTCTTGAGTTGCCAATTGGCATCTTGTCCTTTGGCACTGGCCCCGATGGTGGGATAAACACGCTTATAAATATATAAATTGTCTCTGTACTGTTCTACCTGCTCTGATCATTGTCCTTGGCTAGAGGGATGGCCTGGAAGCTGGCCATAGGCCTGCCCCATGCTGGAAGATTCCTAGGATTCAGTTGAGTACCAGAAGCTTTTCTCTAGACCTTTTCTCATAAGACCTGACAGGACTTCCTTTCTTGTACTTCCACTGGGGACTTCACATCTTATCTTCCTAGAAATAACTATCTTCTGCAAGAGTGTCAATGCAGGAGACAGAGTATAGGCATGCTTGCTACTTATGCTCTGGTGCCTTGCTCTTTTCTATTCTATTTTTCTGCAGGGTCATCTTTCCTGATCTTACTCTTTTCTACTTGAGGCCTTGATTGTTAACAACTGAACACAGAAATAGTAGCTGTAACCATTCACATTAGGACTGGCATCTACATTCTTATGCTCAGCTGAGCATGGGAGCTGGACCTTCTTCAGGAAAGTCTTTCCTTGGTCCTGACTAGTCTCTTCTAGACCTTCTGAACATGGCATTTTGTATACCCTTCTTCTTAGGGTCTGAGATGTCATCTAAGCTCTTGTCCATCTAGAAAGAATAGACCCTTGGCCAGAAAGGCTTGTTGCGTATGGCATCTGGATTTGACATTTCACATTAGTAAGAGTTCATTTAATTCATGTTTCAGACTTTTCCATTGACTCCCAAATGTCTCTTATAGTCTGTCCAAACATTTCAAGCTAGTACCATACTTTGTCTGGTTATATCTAGTTTCAATCTAGTACAGTCCCTTTTGATAGTTTTTTAAGAGACCAAGTAAGTTGTTCTGCAGAATGTCACATCTAGATTGGCTTGGTTACTGCTTTTTAATGTTCTCTAGCTCATCCCTCTATCCTTTATATATCATGTAACAGAATTTGCATCCAAATGCTTGATACAGTCTTGCTGAACGTTTGACTCAAATCTGTTATAGGTAATGTTAGTACTCCATGTTGCCTCATATCAGAAGAGATCATTAGTGACTTTTACTGGATGAAGGTGGCAACAATCTGACCCTTCAATCGTACATCATCTCATGGCGTTAGGAAGGAATTCAGTGTTGTTACTTAAGTACTATACAAATATCCATTATCCTACCTCCATTGACTAACTGTCTTGATGCAAGTTGGCAGTCTTTGCCTGGATCTGAGGTACTGTACTTCTTAGAGGCAACACTGGCTCCCGGCAGAAGGTCGGATAGGCCTGCAGAAGGAGCTACGTCCTGGTTCTCCCGGGGGCCCACCCTCGCATTTTTCCCTCTCTCCTGGATGAACAGTAGCTGTTTCATGTGGCGATCCCTTGGTTCCAACAGAGTTTCCTCAGATTTATTATTCACTAGCTGGGGCCTGGTGAGGACCTAGTTGACTTCCAGTAGCTTCTCCTTATTAAAGAGTACTTCAGCACTTTTCACTCTTACATTCTCGTGGAGAGGTTCCCACGGGTGCTATCCTGGGGAAAGCAGCCACTTTGAGACAGACGGGAGCTTACAGTTGACTGTGCTAGTGAGTACCCTCTACATGTGTGTGGACCATCTGGGCTGCAGCGTTCCCACGGCAGTAGAAGTGGATTGAACGGTAGGAAGGCCTCTGCCCTCCAGGTGAATGAGGCTGTATGGTCATTGAGACTCCCTGTGACCAGCATGCTGCTGAGACTTGGGTCAGGCTAACTCCTGGAGGCAGTCTCACGGAATCATATTCAGACCCACTGTGGCTCATGGCGGCTTGACGCTCAGACTGCACCCATGGGGTATCTGAGGCTGGCCCTCTTGCCCATCAAGTGCTGATATCTTGGGGATGACAACTTCGGTCATGGGATTACTGAGAAGCAGATGCTCCTAGAGGACAAGATGGGCTTTGGCGCAGTCTGAGATGCTCTAGGTCCCCCGCTGGGGCAAGACCTATCTTTGTGTCCAAGGGAGGGATTTGCTTTTTGATTCATCTGTATTCAAGGCTGTTCCTGAATGTTGCTGGCCTCAGAAGGTCATTCTCTGCTGGTCTCTTGAGTACTAGAGGGGAGAGATGAAATTCAACATGTGAAGCCTTTTGGCATCCCTCCCGGCCCCTGGGGGCCAAGGGCTATTCTTCATTCTTCAGCCAGTGTGACAGTGACGCTGTTTCTCATATAAGCATAATATGCAGTGGCTGTGACAGGAATTTGGGCATCTTGCTGTCGGTTAATGCTCAGTAACCATCTATATGCCCTATATTTCCTAGTCCCCATACATCACAGGTCACATGACTAATTCACTGACATGTGGAAATGACATCACATCTAGTCCAATGCATTGGAGGGTGGGTGTGTCTTCCCCATCTTCTTCCTGTGCAGAGGTGACCCTGAAGGCTATGTATTTTAGATGGTATAGCTGCAGGTGGGACATTCCTGGGTCTACACTAGGAAGGGAGCCTTGCACAAACCACCTTACCCTCATGGGACTTGAGCTGGAAGTAAAGCTTGGTGTTAAGCCACTTAGAACCGAGTTATGAAATCACAACTTAGCGTTACCTGGCCTGATACCTATCTCCCATGGATTGGGCAGTGCTCTCCCTACCATACTCCATAGCTGTCCATCTCTCTGCCTCAGCTGTGACAGAGCCATTGCTGCTTCTGTGACAAATCCGGGTGCTCTCCAGAGCTGTTTTTCTGGGGTCCAGGCTGTGCTCAGGTTGAATGCCCCAGTGAGGCATTGTTGCCTGTATCTGCCCCCCACCCTCAGTGTGGTGGCTCTCTGATGCTTGGTTTCTCCATTTTGACTTCACCTACATTGGGCCCCACAGGGCCTATCTTCCACACACTTTCTTTTCCCTCCACTTCTGGTATGGTACCATGTGGTTGTCTTGTTCTCCCTGGCCTCACTGCTCCCTTCTTTAGGCCACCCCCAGGAGGAGAGTTTGGACTTTATCTACTTCAGTACAAATCTAGAACACCATTAATTTTCCGTAGAATTCTTGAGCCTAGTAAGCAGAAAACTCTCTTCCCACTTTTATTTTCTAATAAAACGTCATTTTCATCTGCTAACTATAAAATTAGACCTTGGACTAGAACTTTCAAGGGAAGCATTTGAATATTCTGCTGCAAGAATATACATTCTTCTAGAAAAGCGCAGTTAAACCAAAACTCAGTATCCACTTAACATCTTGGTGTGCTGCTTCTAGCCTTCCTTCAGCATATGGGGTTCAGCCAGGTGTTGATCTGCTTCTGTGGGATTTACATAGACTTGTGGGCTGTTCAAATCGTAGAAGCTCCAACAGATCTGTTGCCATTTGTACTGGCGTCTTGACCTTATCAGGGGTGAAGACTATAATTTTCTCCTAATTTGCCACTGGGCCCACTTGTGATTTAGATATCTTTCTGTTCCCTGGCCTGCCTGTAAGCTGGCTGAGGGGCTTCTCTACGGAGAATTCCTGGGACTCCACTGATAGAGTGGCTGAAGTTAACCAGGCAGGTAGACCAGCTACCAGTACCCAGAGGCAGGCATTTGGTGCCCCTGGGCAGAGCAGCCCCTAGGAGGTAGGGAGCGTGGTGGGGCTCCTGGGATTGTCACCTGGAAGCCTCACTGATCTGAAGGACATGGCAGCCTTGGGGATCAGGGATGGCCGTGCTGGGCCCTTGCCTCATTCTTCCTACACTGTGTGTAGAGCCCTGCTCCAGCAGTGTCTCCTGGGGCCTGTCGGGACAGCTCTTCTCACCCTCACTTTTCTCTTTGAGTCTGTTGATCCCCCAAGGGGTGGGGAGGCAGGAGGGATACAGTAGGGGGCCATCTGGACAACTTCCCTATACCCTGGCTCTCTGTCCTGCTGCGTGTATGTATGAGGGGCTATTCTGGTCCCTCGGGTCCTTTCTGTATTTTCCAGGTGGGATTTCTTTATCTCTTAAGTCAGTGTTAGCTGACTGTACCAGAGCCAGCAGCAAAGAGCAGGGTGTCTACCAGTATTTATCTTTCTTTGCTGCATATTCCTCTGGGTCTCTCTCTGCCAGCAATTTCTTTCCCTAATCCTAACAGGATTCGTTCATTCTCCTTGCCGCCTTCACTTAGAATCTTACCTCTCCTGTTTGTTCCCGTGTCAGTGTTCCTCAGAAGTGATGGTTTCACATTCCTGGAGGAAACTGACCTTGAACCTCCGGTCCCTGGGTGGGACTGAGGTGTGGGGCCCATCTTCTCCTCCTGCCACACTTCGTGCTGTCCAGGGCTTGCCTGGATGGGACGAACGTGAGGAAAGCCTGCATCACTGTCAGTCATACTCCTGGCCACCTAGGTGCTAATTCTCCTCCCCTCTTGCTTTTCTGGTCACCCACCATTCTGAGAACTTTGTTCTCTTGGCCGGAGCATAGCTGTGTTCCCTTCTTGCTCCCCTGATGGAGGTAGTTGCATAGCTGTAGCAGGTAAGGATTAATCTTGGGACAGGAGGCATCCCTAGCCACTGGCCAGCAGCCTTCTCTCTGGGACTTAGCCTGTTCTGCTCCACACTGCTGGGGTTCTTACCTCTGATGGGAAGACCCTGGATGGTCAGGTACAATCGCAATAGGCCCTTGGGTTCTCCTAGCCTGGGTCACCCTCCCAGCAGGCTGCTTGGCTGTCTACCTGTTCCTTCTAGAAGGGTCCCGTAGGTAACCCTCATGTAGCTGTTATGGAACCCAGGCTCTGCTGGACCCTTGGCCTATGGAGGTAAAACCCACAGGCTCTGCTCTCACAGCCTTAGTCTCATGGCGCGGATGGAAGCAAACAATGCAGAGTGGAGGGCCTCTGATAGAACAGAGCGGGGGCCAGAGACAGGGGTGCACAGTCCGCCTGCACTCCCCCACCTGCCTGTCAGTTGTCCTTGGCCCTCCTTCCAGAAGGGTGTTGCCATCTGAGGAACAACATCTTCTACAGAGTATTGTATCAAGATCAAGGCCTTGATCTTAGAGTCCTGGGGCTGCAATGGGCTGGGGCTAGAGTATGTCAGGGCTGCTTCTTGGGAATTGACCGAGCATGTGGGTTGACATAAGCCTTGTCTGGCCTGGGAGGGCTGCTGGGCATCCTCATTGACCGCCCTATAGAAGCTATCAGAGCCATGCTAGTGCCTGAGCTCAGCGGGCTATGGGAGCCCTCGGGCACTGTTCTCATCAGATTGAACTGTAGGAATGTGCTATTTCCTTTGCCTCCTCTATTCTTGCTCCTGTGGATCTGCGGGCCTCAGGCCTTTGAGCCCTGGGAACCCAGGCTGCACAGCTTCCCTGGCCTGGGAGATCTGGTCCATGAGAAACGATTTCCCCTATCGGTGTTCCAGCTTGCTTCCTCGACTCTGCTGTCCATCCTGTCCAGAATCCTTGCTGCTCTGTGGTGTGGGCCCCATTAGGCCTCCTTTACTTTATTTCCTGCCCATTCCTGTAGCTGTAGGACCTTTGGGGTCAATAGCTTGATTTAGAATTCACTTGGTGTAGACTTGAGATTTGCTGTGCGCTCCTGGACTCGACTTGTTCAGGGCTCGGTTCATCCCAGCTTGGTCCTGTCTCCTTCCTACAACATGGCCTTCTAAGTCCTCTGCCTTCTCTCCATCACACTGAGTCCTTGAAGCCAAGTCCTGCTCATTATTCTCTCAGAAAAAGTATTCTTTGAATAGCAAGGGGTACATGGCTACTGTATATCTGTTCAGGTGGCCCTGAGCCCAGGAGGGGAGATGATCATGCAGATGATCCTCACCACTGCCTACATTCTCCTGGGCTGAGACTGCTTCTCTTTAAATCAGGCAACTCTGTCCACGCAGTTTTAGAGAGGCTTCCACAAGTCCTACACCTAACAAGCTTTCCCCCACACAGAAGAAGAACCTAAAGAATGGCTTTCCTATGACCTGGTCCTTAGACATGGACTTGGTATATCACACTACATGTTTATTCTTTATAGGTACTGAGATTAGTTCCATAGATTTGTCAGTTTGACTGTTATGCCCCTCTTCAGTCAAATATCAGGAATGGCTTCCTGACCCAAACCACGTTTGACGGTTATCCAGAGGGGCTCTAACTCTTGAGTGGATCTGGAGGTTGTTGATCTTGAGGGGACATCAAGGATACAGATGATGTATGGGGCTGCCCAGCAGGCGCCCGTTGACCACAGGCATAGTTCTGGATGTCATAGCAAGAAGACTACTGAGTTGTCAGCTATCTCACAGCACTGGGGGTGATGTGTCAGGGCAGCAGAAATCAGACAGGTCCATTTGGAAGTCAGATGGCAGCCTTGGACTCGGGGAGAAGGCTTCTATTACAGATGCTGAAATAGGGCTGCTGCCTGCCCGAGGGTTAGAGGTCAACAGGAGAGAAACTGGGGCTGGTCTTAGCCAAAAACTGTGTTAAGTCAATGGCATGCAGGGATCTGAGGGGGAAGGTACTACAGCCCCCACAGCAAAAGGCAGCGTGGGGACTATGAAGAAAAGACACAAGGCTAGCCCAGGGTAGGGACTTAACCTACAGGCAGGTTCAGAGGCATTGCCACTTATTTCCCCCACCACTTTCATGCACACCTGACACCTCAGGTGCCGTGTCTGTGGGAACGAGACCGCCTAGCTGGGGAGACGTGACATGCTGGTCTGTCTGGTCAGGGACTAGACATGTATATAAGTAGAATGAGTGTGTTTGTTAATCTTGAGGGACTACGTTTACACTGGTGTGCTGGAGGTGGGGTGCTATCAAGGTGATGGGGAAAGATGAGCTGAATTGGAGGGATGCTAGGAATCCCTGTCAGTCCTAAGGATGGCCCCAAAGCAACTGATGGGCAGGTTATACAGATGTGTTCTAATAGTTCACATGTGGCCACACTGTGGTACATCTAGGCTGGGGGCCCATAGGTCTCCATAGATGAGGCCCCAGCTCATCTAAGTAGAACAGTTCCACAGTAAGTCTAGGTATAGCACTATCAGCTGCAGAGAGAAACTAGAGGTGGTATTGGAGAAGGAGCTTGTCTCATTCTTCCCAGACCACCGGACTCACCAGAAGACAGGTCTAGATGCTCAAGTGCCTGGGCTCGTGAAGCTCTTTGAAGAAACTGAGATGTGAAACTTCTACAAAATACCCTAGTTGTCAGGATGTTCCTCACTCAGTGACTTGTTGGAATTAGGTTGTTGGTTGTTCTCGACTTAAGGTTCAAGTTATCGAGGCATGTGGATGCTGTATAAAAAGCTGGTATGACTCCAACATAGAGAAAAGGTGGCTACAGTTGACACTGCAGACTTAAACTGGGGTCAGACCACATAAGGACATTTGGGCCAAGTTGAAGACTTGTCTGGGTACCCTTAGAATGCTAGGAAGCTATAGAAGGGAATTTAAGCAAGGGCAGGAGGCCGGTGACCAGATCAAACTTATATCTTTAAAAACCATTCATGCCGATAGACTAGATACTGGCCAGGAGGTGGGCACAAGGATTTGTAGTGTGACTGTTTAGAAAGAAACTTATGTGTCAGGTGAGAAAAGATAAGAACTTGGGGTGGGGTTGTTGAGATGGAGTGAAATGCCTGCGTTCAAGAAATGCTTAGAAGGTAGAATTGAACAGGATTGGATGAAAGAGAAAAGCAGAAAAAAGCTTTGGTCACCTGGTGGTGGTCTTTAGGTCCACAGTGTGACATTAGCTGAGATGTTCTTCTAGTGTCCCTCAGAGGTCAAGACGGATTCAGTGTAGGATAATATTGGTTTGAGTTGCCTGATTTTTGAGTGAAGGTGTCCAGGAGGCGGGTAGAGATGGGTCTGGAGACCAGGAGAAGTCTAGGCTGGAGACCAGTTGTTGCTGTGTGATGATGACTGAAGATCTGGGAGGTTGAGATCAGACGATGAACCCTGTAAACTCGGACCTTTCTCCTGCCCAGAGTTTACAGTTGGGGGCTGAACAGCAGAGAAAGATGAGAACAGAAGTGTCCTTCAGGGAGTTGCTACTTATAGGCTACTGAAGACCTTAGGGAGAATACCAAGATACAGGGGTGGGCTGTCAGATTGGAGCAGAAAATGTTGAGATGGAGAGTATAGGCTGCCTAGCTGTGAAATGTGTCAACTGGGAAAGGCCATAGGCTAGAGAGATTGAAGGATTCTCTTTAATTCTAGAGGAACTAGACTGTCCTATAACTACGGATAGGAAGTGTCCAGTGACAGGTAAGTTGAAGATAGGAGAGCGGGACATCTGCTAGGGTAAGGCTCCTAAGAGAAGGGTTTGCATTAGCCTTTCAGTTTTGTTTCTGTTGTCCAATTCCTGTCGCTGTGTTAGTGCTAGAGGGACTGGTTAGAGGCTTGCTGCTGACCTTGCTCTGTGGAGGCCTCCCAGGAATCTGCCTCAGTGGGTCTCTGGGGATGGCACCACACCCTGAGGCAGGCATCCCCAGAATGCCTGGGAGCCATTTTGGGTGCCCCGCTCAGTTCACCTCCCTGAGAAGCAAGGTGTGGGGAGAATTTGCTTATTCTAGAATCGAGAGTGAGGCAGGGCTCATTCCAGCTGTGGTTCTCAGGACTTCACCCAAGGCTTTCTCACTTCCTTCTCCTTCCCTTCAGAGTTATCTGTAGCAGGCAGGGACAACTGGGGACCCCAGCTGCGAGCGTGCTGGCTCCTGGCCTGCTCAGTGCTGTATGTAGAACCTTGTCTTCAGGGCCTTCTTCCTGGTCCTCCTGAACCTGTTCACCCTCCCTTCTGCCTGGGACCTCCATGCCTACCAACCATGGAAACGAGGGCAGTGCCCGCCGTGGTCCTTAGCATTGGGGTACTCTGCCTGCTTGTGTGTTGTCTCCTAGCTACACCAGGAGGTGGGACTAGCCTGGTGAGGTTCATTCTGATCCTGGCTGGGCTGGCCTCGCTTCAAAGCTCTGTTTTGCCTCTCCTGCCTCTGAGCCCTAATTTTCATCTGTTGTAGTTTCCTCATAATCCAGAGGATGAGGCATCTGAGGTCTAAATCGGTGCAGTTCAGTCCCAGCCTCCCTCCGTCTTCACCCTGGTGATATGGGCCAGCTTCTGGTTGGCAGGAGTAGATGTGGCTGGAACTCATCATGGCTACCTCCTGGCTGGACTTGTCCATGCATCTCTCCTTCCTGTATTTCTTCCCAGATCATCTTTCCTAGGAACTCTGGACCCCAGCAGTTGCTTTAGAATTACGTAGGAAGACACTGGCACATTGGTTGTGTAGCTGTGTGTGCGTATACGTGTATAACACAATCTAAGCAGTGGACTGTCAGCATGGCATGCTTGGAGTTAGTGGAAATCACTGGGAGGCCAAAGTCTCCTTCATGCTGTTGTTGCTGCCTGGTCATATCAATCAGAAGATGTGACCTCAAGGGTTCCCCTTGACTGGGAGCTTCCAGAAGATCGCAGTAGATAAGCAAGTGGTCTTCGCATGGACAGAGACCAGAATGGGCCCATGCCCTGGGTCACTGCCGTCCTGCCGTGTTTATCCACAGGAGCTGTTCTGTCCTGCCTCACTCTGCTTAGAATCAACAGCCAAGGTCACTTAGGAAGGTCCCTTAAACTGTCTGTCCCACAGACCTTCCAAGTTTGTCACCCCAGAAGATGCCACTTAGAGTCCTCTCTGTCTTTTCAACCTGAGATTTTCTGGAGGTCTACCTTGTATAGTAATTCTGTGTGTGGCTATTGGACATGGCTCTGTCATGGCTTGAGGTATAGAGAGCTCAGTATAATGAGTGACAGGTCACAGGTGTCATGTAGTGGCTGTGGGTTGTAACAGAGGTATGTGCCAGGTAAAGCCTAAACTTGGCATGGGAGGCTTACCAGGAAGCTCTACCTCTGAATCAGGGCTCAACTGCATTTCTTCCCTGAGAAGAGCATCTCTTAGCAGAGGCCTTGTGCAGAAGGTGGGGCTGCTGGCCCCCTGCACAGCTTCCTTCAGGGCTCGGGTGTGCTCTAGCTGAGGTTCTGGTTAGAAGCAGGAACATTTAGGCACCCACTGGGTTGTAGGGATGTGTGTTTTCAACAAATGAATATTGTATGTGGTGGTGTTCCCCCTCAGCGGGGACATGTGGCTTAGGTTTTCACCTTCCTTTCAGCCTCACTGGTTCTCCTCCATTCTCTCCCATAACTGCTCCCCCTTGAACTTGCCATCAGGTTGCTGAAGGTCCATGCTGGTGTGGGCTCTAGTTTCCTGGCTGCCCTGCCTTCTTCGGTTGGGAGCCCCGGTGCTGGGATCAAGCCTTTGGCTGCCTTCCTATACTGCAGCATTCTCTCTATCCCAGGGCCCACCTGACTCCCTGCTGCCCCTGAGGGGTATCCTCCAGGGCCCCTTCACTTTTCTTTTTTACCCTCCTCCTCTTTAAGAGCTCTGAGGTCCTCATATTTGTCTGAAGGCCTGCTGTTTGGGTTCCTGACTATATCCTTCCTGTTGCCTCTGAGGCCTCTAAACTTTCTTGGCCTGTCTGCTGCCCCCTTGCTGGAAGCCCACCCCTCGGTCTTTGCTGCCAGCACCTGTCTTGTGATGGTCTAGACCTCAAGATTCCTCCTTGAGAACTAGGATCTGTCTTCATGGGCATCAGGTCAAACGTCTAGACAGTCTTCCTTTCTACCAAGGAGTGAGACTGAGGTTCTCTGAGTTTGCAGGAAGAGAAAGCAAGCTGTAGCCTTATTGGGAGCACTGGCTCTGAGTGGCACATGAATCTTGCTAGTGACACTAGGCTCGGCAGTGCCTTGGGGCCCCAGCAGCTGGGTCTCTTGGCCTGGGCAGGCCGGGGAGGATCAAGGCCAGATACAGAGGGTGCTGGGTTGGCGTGGTGGCTGGTCTTGGCGAGGGCTCTAAGGGTATCTTTAGTATATTATGCATGGGGGTTGAGGGGAACAGACTGGAATCCCTTTGAGTCTTGTACCCTCCCCACTGTTTCCATATCCTCAAAGGAGTAGTCTTGGGCATATAATAACAGACAGAAGCTGGGGAGGACAAGGAGTGCTGCATGTATCTATTTCCAGGTAAGAAGCTAGTTTGCCAATGGCCTTCTAGACTGGCATCCCCAGGAAATGAGCATTATAGGCCTGGAGAGTTCTGGGGACACAGGACCTCTGCAGACTTCCTCTGATCCCAGCCCTAGGATGTGCTAAGGCTAAAGTAGAAACAATGACCCGAGTAGAGGGCATTAGCTGAGTGTGAGTGACAAACAGAAGGAAGGAGATGGCATCTTGTGGGATCTGACTGGCTGGGCCAGGCAGCGTTTCTGGGGATGATGGAATTTGTTCACAAAGGGCATGAATTGGAGAAGGATGGGGAAGAAGCAAATAGGGTACCAACATACCAGACGTTCTGAGTTCTCCACGTAGATCTGAGGTCTGGCCTAGCATGGAACAGAACACAGGATATAGGATTATAGCATGAACTGTGGTTGCTCAAGTGAAACTAGGCTCAGAGGGCTTGAGCCAGAAGGCTTGTGGACAAGACTGTGGGACAATTGGGTCCATCCAGGCATCTTGTATTGTCCCCACCCTGAGATTTGTTAAAGTACTCATGTCTCAGTCATGCTTCCGAGCACTAGGATGTAATAGTCTGGGAGGCGGAAACAGGCTCCCAGGGCCTGACCCTTCTCTGTAGAGAGTAGTCTTGGATGTTTCTACTGGGTGCTGTGGCCTCCCAACCTCTCCACCTCCCTATAGGGAGATCACAGTGCTATTGTGAAGCAGAGACTGCTCTGTATCCAGGGATATCCTAACGGCCAGGGTCTAGAGCTGGTCCTGTGTCTCGAGCAGAAGGCAGCTCTGAGTGAAGGTGTTCAGGCCATCACTCACTCCTAGCTTCAGCCTCATCTGAGATCAGGCCGAGACCACAAGTGTAATACCCTTCAGACACAGGGGTACCTTCTCTTCTCTCCAACCTGATGCTTTCAGAGGGATGGGGTGGGTATGTAAGGAGGGTGGGCAGGAGGCGAGAAAGTGGAGCAGGGAGAACCAACCCTCAGCCAAGCCTGAAGGTGGAGACCAGGGTGGTGGAGGGAGGTGCTGCTGTCTTATGCTTGCCTACCCCCCAACTTGTGGACATTCCTCAGCCAAACAAAGACCACTGGGTGGACTAAACTGGCCTGGGGCATTGGTAGCTATGAGAAGCCACCAGAAATAGAATTTTCCAGAAGCTTGGTAGAAGGTGTTTCAAGGCAACAGTCTGTGTCCCTGTTTGAACAAGAACTTGTTTTGGGAGCTGAGTTGGAGTTGAACTGGAGACCGTTGGGCTTGGATGGAGGCCCCTGGTCCACGTGTGGGTGAAGCCCAGTGTATCACTTTGACCAGTGGTGGCCTGTAGCTGGTTGTCGCATCAGGACACCGAACAGAATAAATGAGTGGTAGACTCCACAACAGTCGTTGCTATGGAGCAAGCCAGAAGATCTTCCCAGCAGGCGTGAAACTAACACATGAGAACTAGGGATGTCTCCCTTTATTTTTTTCCTGTAAGTGGCTCCTAACTCGTCTTTCCAGCAGAGTTGAAGACAAGCGGGCGACCAAGCAAGTAGAGCCCGAGTGAACTCGGTACCTGTCTGACCAAGCTGGCCCACACGATGGCGGAGGCCATTTGGCACTGGACGGCCGTGCTGAGGAGGCCGAGCCACCCTGCTCATAAAACTTGCAGCCCTAGTATGGGCTTGCCCTGGCGCTACCTGCTGGGCTCCTCTTCCCTCAGAACTTGCAGTTGCTTCATAGACTGTGAACCTGGTGCCAAATAAGACTTCAGCCTAGAGGCCTTTGATTCATGCTCATTGGAAGTGGCTTTTCAATTCTGGCCCAAAACTTGCCCTGTGTTCTTGTCACAGCTCATGGATGTCTATTCAGGTAAAAACTCCCCCATATCCATGGTGGGATTTGGGTTTCTGCGTGTGCCTATTGGTAGGCCCTGACCTACAACGTGTACTGTCTTCCATTCTCTGTATGAAGTCCTGGGAGGGCTGGGTGCTCAGTAGCTGGTGTCCCTGCCTCCACAGAGCCCAGTAGTGTCACTAGGTGCTGGAGTCTTGTGCCGAGAAGGTGGAAGACAGCCTCAGCGCATATGTCATTAGGCGGGAGACATAGGCTTGATACGCGGGACCACTGCTCTGACCTCTGCTTTACCTCTGTAGGTTCTGGAACTCTTGGGGAAATGTGGAAGGAAGACTTTGGGCCAAAGCCAATGTGAAGGATGGAGAAAGTAGCAAATGTGTGTGTCTGCTAGAGGCCAAGAGTAGATTGGGGCCTGGACTACACGGCCCCCACTCCCCATCCACGAAGATGCGCCTGGAGGGCACGAGCCTCATGTCACAGC
Organism: Ceratotherium simum simum; assembly: GCF_057802395.1. Classification (NCBI taxonomy): domain Eukaryota; kingdom Metazoa; phylum Chordata; class Mammalia; order Perissodactyla; family Rhinocerotidae; genus Ceratotherium; species Ceratotherium simum. The sequence goes on from NC_141905.1 coordinate 30,335,748, forward strand.
TTCTGGCTGAAGGAGGTTTACGCAGGTGCCTGTTGTCTGGGGATGGGGAGAGAGGATCCGGGGAGTAGCAGATAATGTATCACATGGCCCTGCTCCTGGACTAGCATGTGAGGCCTGTGGTGAGGGGACTGCACGTGGAACTGGAAGAGCTGTGGTCGCCAAGGGCAGGGGTGAGGGGGCTGACTGCTGCAGTGTGGATCCCTGGGTGTTGTCCTAATAACCAGGCTGTGAAAAGCATTTCTCTCCCTCACCCCTCTCTTCTGCCCAGAACCAGGCACTACCCTGGCACCCTGAGGGTAGTGGCCCTGCAGCCCAGGTCCTTGGCGTGGAAGCTGGCCTTATGGTGGCCGTGGTTTGGCCTCAGGGATGCACCTTTGGTGGCTCTATGAGCAAAGACATTCCTGAGAGCCAAAAACCAGTCAGACAGACAGCATCTGCCTGAAGCCTGGACGGCGGCCCTCCCTTAGACATGGCGGAAGAGGTGGTGAGGGTCATTCGTCCTGTATGAACAGGTAAGAGCCAAGCCCAGGAAGTTAGGGTTACGTGGGTGAATCTAGCTGTGCTTGCCGCCTCTGACTGCCTGGTGTCCTGGTCCCTCTGCCCATGGTTGGGGAAATCACTACCCTTTTAGTACTAGTGGGAATAAGCACCCACTTGCCACTATAGAAGCCGAAATTCGAGTAACCTGTCCTCTAGCCTCTCTTGCAGGTGGAATGGAGACATGTGGCCTAGGCTCTGCTGATGAGATGTACCCACCCTGGATTTGGAATAGAGGCCAATGAGGCAAAGCTTCCGGGACTTTGGACAATAACCTTCTCTCTGCTGTGACACTTTCAACAAGAGTAAGCTCTAGGCTGCACTGGAAATGGCTGCATCTGTGTCCCATCAGTGGTGCACGCTGCAGCATCTAGCACTCAGTGGTGGGGGCTGAGGTGTCCTCACCAGACAGCTCTGCTGTGTGGCCTTGGAGCCCCAGACTCCAGCCTTCGTGAGGATTCTGCAAGTTACCCCAGTCTTTACCATGTGTTCCTTTTTCCACTTGAATCAGCCGGAAGTGGTTTTTGTTTCCTATGACCAAGAACCCTGCCTGAGAACTGCAAGCTGGGCTGGCTGCAAGGAACTAGACCTAAAGGGAAGTGGACTGGTGTGCCTGCCCAGTGGGGCCGAAGGCAGTGATAATCCGGCTGGTATGAAGGTTTGAGACTCGCACAGCCCATGGCATGTGGAAACAGAACTGTCACCAAGAAAAAAATGTCCTTAAAGCTGTCCAGTGACCACTCCAGCTCGGTCTTGACTTGTCACCCCTGTCATGCTATTCAAGGGAGTGGCTTGTCGCCCGAAGCCTTGCTTTAGTGGACACACTACTGCTTCCTTACGTCTGCTGGTCAGGAAGAAGCACAGCAGTTGGCGGGCTGCTTTGGTTTTTGAAGACAGCACGTGCCTCGCTCGCTCCAGCTTCAGTGGTGACGTGGAAGACTGGCTTTGAGTGGTGCCCAGAGCAAGAAGAGGAAGCAGAACAGGATGTAGTTGGGCAGCCCTGACTTGACTCCCATGACCCAGCAGATGTTGGTGTCCAAGTGTCTGGAGTGGACTGGGATGCTATATGAAACTTCTGGCAAGCCTTAAGAGAATTTCTGTGGAAGCCCCTAGGGTTTTAGGGCAAAACCTGGGTGCCTTCTGTAAGCAACTGCTCTTGAAGTGGTGCTTGACTTGCTATTTGGTCCCTGGTAGGAAGTGAATTCTGCCTACGTGAATCAGGTGTTAGCAGATGCACCCAGGCATCATTGCACATGCCCAGTGGTCTGTCAAATGGAAGTCTTGAGAGAGGGCCCAAGTAGGTCCTAAGAACATATGTGAATTACATGAGCAGTTGGTTAACATGGCATGACTAAACCTGTCACACTGCCACCTATCCCTCAATCCATACCTATGATTCATGGAAAAAAAAAAAAAACCTAGATACTTATAAATAGTTTTAGACAATATACTGGTATCAGCCGGACATTGACTACTATGGCATTCTAGCCCCAGTCAAGGTGACCTTGAAGGACCACAGGAAAGGATGTCTTCCAAACAGGCGTCTTTTATCTTTTGCCTGGAAGGGCCCATGGTCTAAAATGAGGATCTACATAGATCTGTTGTCAGGGGCTAAGGATATGACTGGTTGGTCCTGGACTTAGAAGGAGCAAGATTATGAGATTAGTGATAGAGGCTTAGAGAAGAAGTGTGTGGGTGGAATTCTTAGAATGAACCCAAAGTGTGGTGACATCCCTTGGGAATGCTCAGAGAGGCCCAGCTCTGGAGGAGGCTCTCAATAGACGAGCAAGGTGGTCTGCCCTTAGATGGGTCAGCCTCCTTCCCCAGGGACTCCAGTGCTTGCTCAATGGACTTAGGAATGAAGTGCTATGGGGGCAAGATCAAGACCATGCATAGGATCAACTCGAACTTCTAGCAAGGCTAAGACAGCTGCTGAGAGACCAACTTGTCAGCAACAGTGACCCTGGGTCCTAATAAAGCACCTTAAACCTGGGAAAGCAGCCAGCTACCTGCTAGTGGTTTCTCTTCATTGGACTCTTATCTTGGAGGTGGATGGCTATTTGCCAACAGATACTTAAACTTGGATTTATACCTTTTCCTGTGCAACAAGTATGTTAAACTATCCATGAATATGAATATAACATTCAGCTTCATTGTCCCCCAAACAGCACTGTGTCTGATGAAGGAACTCACTTCTTGGCCTAAATTGGTAGGCTAAAGCCCATGGAATCTTGTGTTAGCGGGCACCCCACCTCCCAGAAGCAACTGGCCCTATAGAATGGTGGAATAGTCTATTGAGACTTCTATTGTGGGGCCACCTGGGATTCACTGCCTTGGGAGGTAGGAATACTGGCAAAGGGTGTGGTATGTGTTCTAAACCAGAGACTAATGTGGTAGTATTTCCCTCATAGCCAAGATGCTTGGATCCAGACACTGAATGGTGGAAATGAACACAGCATCTCACACTGTAACATCGAAGGTCCTACTCATAAAACTTGATTCCCTTTTCTGGGTTTCTGGGCTCTGTTAGTTTAGAGGCCATAGCAATTAAAGGAGAAATGATTCTACTAGGGAATATAACTTTATCACTGAACTGGAAGTAGAGACAGCCTCTGGTCATCTCTCGGCTACTTAGGACAGGCAAAGGGTGGTGGGGTGGGAGTGCTGTTACAACGTTGGCTATGGTAATTGGTTATGTCAAATAAAACAAGATCACCTTATTCAAGAGGCAGGGGAAATATAGCTACAATCGGAACCCCTGAGAAAAGTCCTAATACGTGGACGTGTTGGTAGACCATGGCAGCCTTACATCAGCAGTGCTACCAAGGTATATTTATCTCCGTAAGGAAAGTTTGGATTATCCCACCATCTAAGTAAGACAGTCAGCTGAAGCCTTAGATGAAGGGAAAGGGAACAATGAAGTTTGTCTTGGAAGGTGGATCACAAATAACCACGACCTTGTAACTGTTGTAATAAAATGTCTTTAGCAATGATCCACATCCTCCTTGCAGTGACTAGCATCTGCCACTTTTATACAAGGTATGACGGAGACGGTTGGCATGTTCTAGTCTACAGGTCACAGTATCGTGACAGGATTGGGATAGAACTAAAGAATGGGTATCACCTTACACTGGATTGCAGCAGAAGGCAGCCGACTTGGGTGTTCTCGGGGGGCACAGGGGATGAGTAAGTAATTGCATCGCACTTCCTTGGAGTACAGTACAAAGAGTGGGTGTTGATGCTGGGTAGTCAAAGGGGTGGACTTGGTGAACACTTCAGGACGTCTGTCTGCTTGCTGTGAATTGAAATCCTCCCTCTGTCTTAGTATTTCCCCTCTGGGTGCATCAGTGTCTTCCCTCCATAGAAATGAAAGTACCTTAAACTTGCTTTCTCAGCCAGTCTTACAGCTCATACTTGGAGGAGGTGGCAGTGGGATCTCGAAGCAGTTCTGGGCTGTGATTTTGCAGGGGGAGGGAGGCGTGTTTCTGACTGAGCCTTGTTCTCTGGCCCTGGGTACCTATGTGAGATGCATACTCGACCTCTTTTTCTGTTAAATCAGTATGTTTCTGATCTATATGGCCATGTGCGACAACACCTAAGATGCTCTGGGTGCATGTTCTTTGGCCTTGATTAAGCTACTGTCTCATTCCCTAGGTGGGCTGGGAGCCAGCCTGTCCCTCAAGCCTGTGTGCCCTCAGCTCCTACCTTAAACACTGGATCCTCTTCGTTTGTCTAACCTTGATACCTACACATGGGCAACATCTGCAGGATCAGTTAGGCCTGCTCATGAACCTCCCCATCCAGGTAAATAGCCCTAGCTTTCTTCCCCATTCCAAGACCAGTCACCTTCAGATTCACCTGTCCTGCCTGTCTCGCACCCTGGCTGTGCTCAGAACCCCTCCTGACCACCAGGCTCCGTGCCCTAACTGCCCTTCCTCTTAACCTGGAGAAAGCCTGCCAGGAATTCCATGAAGCTAATGCCCCTCTTGTCCCTGGTTGTTCCGGGTCTCTCGGCTCCTCTGACCTAGAGGCCTTATTCCCGCCTGTGCCTCTCCTGGATGGCCTAAATCTTGGCTGCGAGATGTTGAGCTCTTTTCCAAACCTAAAGGGGAGAGAATGGTCTAGTTTGGTCCTACTCTTTGCGTTACTCCCCCCCTTCTAGAGTTCCTAGGGGCTATGGGCAGCTTGGGCAGTAAGAATCCAGTACCCTTTCCCTCCCACCATCCCTCCCGTGAACACGAGGCCCCCACAAGGCTTGCCCTCCTCACTCTAGCAGAGGTTTGCTTATTCTCTCTAACCTACTAAGCACTTACTTAGGCCTGTGGGGTGTGGATGGATTGGATCACTCCTGTTCTTGGTGACCTTGGTGCTAGGTGGGGGTAAAAGGGAACAGACTGAGCCAGTGTGAACCTGATGTGCCAGACTTGGGAAAGGCTAGAGACAGGACGTTGAATAAGATGATCCTATTCATAGCCCCGGCAATGGAGAGTCATACATAAATTCTCTCCTCCACTGCCTCATGTCTACCTTAGGTTATTGCAAGAGCTTCCTAACTGGTCTCTGGGCTTCCAGGCCCATTTCCCTCCCATCCACTTTCCAGATTTCAAGTGTAATTGTTCTAAGCACGCACCAACATGGTTTTCCCTAATAGAGCCCACGGCTCCTAGTGGAAATTCAGATGCTCGGTTCAGTAGGGCCCTGGTTACCACCACCAACTGCTGCTGCTTCTGGAAACTGCTCTCATCGTTTATGTCTTATTGGGCTGTGCCTTCTGCCTAGAACTCCAAGGCAGCCCTGATGCCAAGGAGGCAGGGGCAGCAGTGCCTGTCATCTGCCGGGTGTAGAGCTTGGGAAGACTCAGTCCCCTCCTTCAGATGAGGAAAATAGGTTGACTGGCAGGCACGTTCTCTCCCCTTTGTCCCCAAGAGACTCCCAAGGGTCTGCCAGGCCTCAGTGACTGTTATGGGAGCAGAGAGGGAGGAAATTTGGGGCTTATCAAGAGAGAACTATGAGGACTGCCAACATTTATTTGGCTTTAAGGTGCTCCTAAGAACTTCACGTGCATTAACTCAGTCAGTCCTCACAGTAGCACCGTGGAGGGTACTATTGTCTTGTTGTGTAAATGAGGAAACTGAGGCCCAGAGAGGTTAAGCAATTTGCTTAAGTTTATACGATTGGGAAGTGGAGCCAAGACTTGACCTGACTGTCTAGTTCTAGGGTCTTAGGGTTCTCTGGAGAACAGAAGCAGCAGGATATATAGAGACTTAGAGATTGGCTCACATGATTATGGAGGTGGAAAGTCCCATGCTCTGCCAACTGGAGACTCGGGGAAGCTGGTGGTATAGTTCTAGTCCAAACCTGGAGGCCTGAGACCCAGAGCGGCTGAGGGTGTTAGTCCTGGTCCAAGTTGGAAGGCCTGAGAGCCAGGAGTGCCACTGTCCAAAGGCAGGAGAAGATGGGTGTCCCGGGTCAAGTAGAGCGCAAATTGGCCCTTCAGCTTTTCTGTTCAGACCCTCAGTGGATTGAAGGATGCCCACGGCATTGGTGAGGGCATCTTCTTTACTCAGTCAAATGCTAATCTCTTCTGGAAACACCCTCACAGACAAACCCAGAAATGTTTTACCAGCTATCGGGGCATCCCTTGGCCCAGTTAAGTTGACAAAATTAACTGTCACAGGTGTGTACTTTTTCCCCCAATATTATGAAAAATTCAAACAGCCCAGTTGACAGAATTTTACAGTGAACACCCGTATACTACTAACATTTTTTTTTTTTATAATTTATTTCCGCAAAGCCCCAGTAGATGTATGTCATAGCTGCACATCCTTCTAGTTGCTGTATGTGGGATGCAGCCTCAGCATGGCCGGAGAAGCGGTGCGTCGGTGCGCGCCCGGGATCTGAACCCGGGCGGCCAGCAGCGGAGCGTGCACACTTAACCGCTAAGCCACGGGGCCGGCCCATATTAACATTTCATTAAGCTGTTTTATTTATGCGTCCCCCATCTTCTATTAGTCTTATGCATTTAAAAAGTTATAGGGGCCAGCTCCATGGCTTAGTGGTTAAGTTCAGCATGCTCCGCTTCAGTGGCCCAGGTTCGGTTTCTGGGTGTGAACCTACACCACTTGTCGGTGGTGGTTCTGTGGTGGCAACTCACAAAATAGAGGAAGATGGGCACAGATGTTAGCTTAGGGGCAATCTTCCTCAGCAAAAAAAGGAAGATTGGCAACAGGTGCTAGCTCAGGGTGAAACTTCTGAAAAATGCCAGAAATAGTAGGCATTTTTGTACTTCCCGTAAATACTTCAATGTGAATATTAATTAGAATTTTTTTTTTTTGGTGAGGAAGATTGGCCATGAGCTAACATCTATGCTGATCTTCCTCTGTTTTGTATGTGAGATGCAGCCACAGCATGGCTTGATGAGCGGTGTAGAGGTCATCTGGGCCACTGAAGTGGAGCGCGTGAACGCAACCACTATGCCACCAGGATGGCCCCTTTAATTTCTTTTGATGTAGAATCGTCATGAACCTACACTTGCAACCACCAGGCTCTACTTGTGTACACAGATAGCACAGAACAGACCAGGCTGTCCTATGGTGGTCATTTTGCGGATGTTTACTGAGCTGTCACCTGCGAGAGGATTTGGGGTTATGAAGGTGGCTAGATCCCTGCAAAAGTACACTCAATGTGTACTCACATTGAGTACAAAACTGAACAGCACTCGGGAGCATGCAAGGCCAGTGAGAGCATGAGGATGTGCTGCCCACACAGAGAGGGGAAGTCAGGGATGGCTTCTCAGAGGAGGTGCTGAGTAGAGTTGAAGTAAGACATTGGTAACTCGCCAGGAATGGTACCTCGGGTGGAGGGCACAGCACATGCAAAGGCAGGGAGCTGTGACTTGAGGTGGCTCACACAGCTGCAGGTAGCCTGGTGTAGTTAGAGCGTAGAATAGACATGAGGTGTGTTACTTGCCTGTCGCTGCTATAACAAATGACCACAAATTTGGTGACTTAAATTAACTTTCTTACGGTCCTGGAGGTCAGAAGTCTGTAATGGGTCTTACTGGGCTAAAATGAAGGTGTTGCTGGGGCTGCATACGTAGAGGAGAATCTGTTCCCCTGCCTTTTCCAGCATCCAGAGGCTTCCTGCATTCTTTGGCTCGTGGCCTCCTATCTTCAAAGCCAGCAAGGGTGGTTCAGTCTTTCTCACATTGCACATCTGACACTGCTTCCCTCGTCCTTTTGACCCTCTTTCACTTATAAGGACCCTTGTGATTACATTGGACCCACCTGGATAATCCAGGATAATCTCTGTCTTCAGATCCTTTATCACACCTGAGAAGTGCCTTCTATGTCACGTGAGGTGACATAGTCATGGGTCCCAGAGATTAGGATGTGGACATCTTTGGGTGGGGGGCATTATTCCACTGATCACAAGGGGACTGGGCAGCAGGTGCTGTCAGGGCTCTGGGAGCTGGGCTTGACCTAAGGCTTCTGGGAGGGGACTTTGCAGAGAAGGGCTGGGTGGAGTGCGGAGAAGGGGCCGTCCCAGTCCTGCTGCGGTCTTCTCTACCTGTCTTGAGATGCCCAGAGAGAATTTGCAAAGTGAGCGAAGGGAGAGGGGAGCTGGCTGTGGCCAGTTGGTGGGGGAAGAGGGTCCCTGGAAACCTGAGCTGCCATCCCATGGCAGGATGATGGGGGGTCTCCTAGGAGACTTCTTGCAGCGCCCCCCTCCACAAAGCGTGAGGGTTAAGACAAGTCTATTACTGCTTCCTTGTCACTCTGTCACCCACCTAATGGCCATCGATAGTAGTTGAATGAGAATTGATGGGGAGATAGATTTAATTAACCCCGGTGTCAGTAGCTGCCGGGCCACCGGTTTGTGTGTTAATAGAGCGGCTGCTGGCCCTCTCCAGGGCTTTGCTGGGAGCCTGAGGCCAGCGAAGCAATTGGGCTTGTCAGCAGAGGTGGCCAGGCAGAGGGGGAAGTGGGAGCTCAGCCTGGGTGGGCCGCTCTCTTCCTCTGAGAGCAGGCAGTCACCTTGTCAGCCTGACTGCCACCTGGCTCTGCTCTCTTGTCTGGAGATCTGAGCTGGGTGAGGATGAGGGCCCAGAGCCCTCACAACTCCCTGGCCTGAAGACAGGCATGCTGCCGGCCCAGCCTCCTGTCCAAGGTCCCCCAGATCCAGCCCTGTTCCTGGTGGTCCCCCTAGTGGGTGCCTGGCATGGGTGTCCTGGCAGAGTGTGCTTTCTTCATGCCTCACTCTGCCCACTTCATTTCCTGGGCTCCATGTGCCACCCAGGCTCACAGCTTGCCCCTCGGCCACCAGCCTGCCATCCTACACTGCCCGCCCCACTTTCCCTTTGTTTCCTGCTGGGCTGTTTCCTAGCTGCGCTGTGTCCTGGCCTTACCCCTCAGCCACAAAATCGACTGAGAGCAGGTCCCCTGCTACCAGTGGGACGTGGTGCTGAGAGGCCTCGGGAGGCTGCCCCACTCAGCCACCCACTTTTGTGTGACAGCCGACCCCAGCTGTCCATTCAGCAGAAACGGGAGCTTGGACAAGTGGCGATCCTGGTGGGCAGCCAGCAACTGGGGCCGATGATCTGGACTTCTCTGACTCTGTCTCCAGCCACAGGGTTCCACCGTGGATGATGGGTAACAAGGCGACATCAGGGTTGCTACTCCCAATGAGGGAGGATTGGCTCATTCTGGGTGTCACGACAGGGGACACCTGTGAACTGGTGTCCTTTGCACTCTTCTGGGTGGTAAACTCTGCAAGGACTGGAACCCTGTTGGCTGCACTACAGCCGTGTGCCCAGCACACGGTAGGCGCTCCATAAGTACTTGTTGAATGGACACTGTGATTGGGCCTGCCCCAGGGACTGAACGTGGATCTTAGGTCCCTCAGGGAGACCTGGTCACGGCCCAGATGAGACGCTGCCTCGGGCTGGAGAGTCTATTCCAGGAATCTCCAGCCTTCCACTTACGCTCCGCCCTCCACGGCTCTGTGGCCTTGGCCAAGTCACTTCAGCACCCTGAGTTTCAGGGTGTAGACACGAAAATAGGTTTCTCATAGGTGTGACACAGGAATCAATGAAATGGTAGGTGGGCCAGGCCTAGGACATGTACTTGGTGGGTATTAGCCCCCTATTCCCTGGACCTAGTACTCCAATAATACCCACCCACCAGCTTTGACAGGGAGGGTCTTTGGAGCCTGGAATCCAGAGGCCACCCAGACTGTCCTCCCAGAACTCCAAACCATTCCCAATGAGGGAGGATTGGCTCACTCTGGGTGTCATGATAGGGGACACCTGTGAGTTGACTTGGAGAGGTGCTTGAGGACTGACAGACTAATAACTAGGGAAATTCTCTCTCCCGCATCTCCCTGTCACTTCAGCACTGGGCTGGGGCCCTGCTCTTTAGGTTGAGAGAGGCAGGCCCACGGTTCCCACTGGCCACCTGCTTCCCAGGATGACCAGGCACCGAGGAGGGCCTACGCCGACTAGGGGGCAGGTGTGCGGGCAGCGGCCACACGGGCTGGCCAGCCACCCCGCGTCCTGTCTGGCAGTCTCCAGCCTCACTTCACACCTCCACTGCCTTTCATTTTCAGCTCTGATTGGTTTTCTTGTTTTAACACATACCCCAGGCCCTGTCTTTGACCCCGGTGATGGATTCAGCTGCTCCCTGGGACTCCAGCTGCCGAGCTTGTCTGGAGCCGCTGGGGGTGGGGGAGGGAGAGCTGGTGGTGGAAATTACCCTCCCCAGAGCCAGGAGGCAGCGCATAGCGGAGCAGGATGGGGGTGGGGACTGTCAAGGCTGTCATGGGAAACAGACTTACCCTCTCCGGACCTCCTGTTTCCCTTCTGTACAAGGGGGTGTGGTGGTTGTGGGCTGTTCATCTCTAAGATGTGGCAACTCGGAGTCCTCAGATAAGTGGGACATTGATTTTCCTTCATGCCTATGGATGTGCCTGCTCCAAACATCTGCCTGCCGCTGGCTGGGCCTCCGGAGAGTGGGCCAAGAACCAGCACTCAGTTGTCCTTGCCCTGCTGGAGCTGGACGGAGGGGCCGCAGGATGACCAGAGCCTTCCTCTGCTGGACGATTGAAGGGAGGCAAAGGTGTGCTGTGTGTGTAAAATCCCTCCCAGACCTGCAGCCCTCAGGACCCAAACAGAGCCCCCCACCCATGTCCTTGTCATAGAAAGTGATGGAAGACAGGTTGAGGGTGGCTGGACCCCAGCCATGGACATGTGGTATTTCAGGCCATCAGATGTTTGGTATGCCCAGCGCCCAATGGCTATTTGGAAGCATCTGGATATTTGGCTGAATTTTCACTTTTTAGACAGTTGTCTGTGACCACTGTCACTGTGAGCCTGGAGCTAGGGAGACTGGTAAGACTGTTCTCTCTCCTCCTCTCCTCCTGTGTCTTTGCGGTTGATTTTTTTTTTTTAAAAGTTTAAAAGTTTGTGACAAATATATTTTTGTCACAGATGAAACAACTCGATAAAGGGAGTAGTTGATGCAATACCACATTCACACCCACACACACACATATTAGTATATATTTGTTATGGACTGAATGTGTCCCCCCAAATTCGTATGTTGAAGTCCTAGCCTCCAGTGTGGCTGTGTTTGGAGATGGGGCCTCTAAGGAAATAAGCAAAATTAAGTGAGGTCATAAGGGTGGGGCCCTGATCCTATAGGATTAGTGACCTTATAAGAGGAGACGCCAGAGAGCTTGTATCCCCTGCTGCCCCCACCCTTGCATGCAGCAAGGAAAGGCCATGGTGTCTATCAAGAAGGTAGGCATCCGAAAGCCAAGAAGAGAGCGCTCAGCAGCAGCCCAACTGGCTGGATCTTGATATCTTGGACTTCCCGACCTCCAGAACTGTGAGAAAATAAATTTCTGTTGTTTAAGCCACCCACTCTATGGTGTTTTGTTATGGCAGTTTGATCTAAGACAATATTTACGTGTGTGTATAACTAAATGGGATCACTGCTACTCTGTAACTTTTGTGGAGGCAAAAGTAAGCTTGTAGGCTTTCTCACGTTCTGATGTTTGTCTCACAGTGTAGAGAAACCCATATACAGACACAATGACACACACCCCCTCGGCTATTGGCACACATCCCATACCCCCAGGAGTACACGGTGTACTCTCTCCCCCTCATTTGTGCACGACTCCCCTTTCGCCATCATTCGAGCTCTGTGAGTGTGGGAACAACCCCTTGGTGGGAAGTCAGGAACCCAAGTTCTTCTACCTCTGCCACCAGTTGGCAGTTTGCCTTGGGCAAGCTGCTGCCCCACTCGAGCCTCAGTTTCCCCAGCTGTAAGGACCCTTCTGTGTCTGACAGACTGCAATTCAATATTTACAGGTGTGTCCCTGAGAGGTGGGTAAGTGTGAGGGTATTTCCCACAGAGAGCTGGGCCCGGCCCAGATCTCAGGGACAAGAGCCTGACGATGGAAGCTGTGTGACAATGCAGGGGGCTGCTGACTGAGCTCCAAGTGAATGAGGAGGAAGCAACTGGCCCCTGGCCTCATGTCATTTGGGAGGACAGGTGACTTCCTCTCTTGTATGACTCAGCAGCTGCCCTGCTCAACACCCCCTCCTGTGTGGGGCTGGGACAGGACAGGGCCCTGGGCAGAGGAATGAATGGGAAGGCCTGGCCGCCTCAGCTGATTCTGCTCCTAGCTGTGGGACTTCTGGAAAGCCCCTCTGAGCCTCATTTGGTTCATCCTTCAAGTCAGAATGTTGATAATGCATAATGCACAGGGTGATTCTAAAAGTGCGTTGTAAACCAACGAGGGCGATTTGGACATTTTATTCTCTTCAGAACCTGAGGCAGCAGAGCCGTGGTCTCACCTAGGGTCTTGTTGACTCCCTGCCCACTGTCAGGCCTCCAGTGGAACCCATGATGATCAACATAGCCCTGTGTCCTGAGTCCTCACACAGGCCAGGGGCCAAGTGCAGGCCTGGGGATGCCAGTGAGCCGTCAGAGAGGCTCCTGATTCTTATGGCCTTGAGGTGTGACCAGAGGCCAGACATGCACCCCTGAGTTGGCAGAGAACGGGGGGCTATGAGCTGTGCTGTTGCAATGGCCCAGCCTTCAGAAACTCAAGGAGAGGGAAGGGCAGGGAGGCCCAGAAGGCTTCCTGAAGGAGGGAGCACTGAGCTAGGACTTGAGGGACAAGTAGCAGAGAGGGGGCTCCGGGTGGGAGTGGGGGAAGGAAGCGCGTCCCAGGCACGCCTGGAGGTGGGAATGCGTGTGGCTTGCTCTCTGAGAGGAGAGAGATTTGCTCATTAAGTTCTGGAACTGTGGGGTGCTTTGGGCCTGGGGTGTTGGGCCACAGACTCCTTGGCTGTCCCCTGCCCCTCAGCAGGGCTGTCCCTCAATCCCTCATACAAATGGGCCATCCCCTGGTCCCTCAACCCCTCTCCCAGGAAAAGGCATTCTTCCTCCCCCGCCCCTCCTGGGGCGCTTGGACAGATTCTGTCAGAGATCTCAGTCAAAGTCAATAGCAAATGGCTAGAATAAAGAAAGAGCAGCAAAAGCGTCTCATTTAGAAAGATGGAAGTAAGTGCCTGAAGGAGCAGCTGAGAGCCTTACACTGGCAGCCTCCGGGCAGCCGGACTGAGGGCGGAGCTCAAGGAAGAAGGCTGCTCTCATTAAAACCTATTGGCACTGTCTGACTTTGTAACTTCAGCAAAAATGAGAAAGCACTTTTTAACAAACCCTGCCTAACCCAAATCCCTACTATCGCACTGGAAGTCTATCCAGTTATCCTGCCCTGGGAAGAAATTGGGACAGACAATGGCTTTGGGGGCTTCCCGGGAGACTCCCTGGTGATGGTGGGGGGAGTCATTGCTCACCTTAAGTTTGGGCCTATCAGGGCAGAACAGTTAGTTTCCTTTGATCTTCTAGGACCCAAATCCTGACCAGCACAAGCAAGGTGGCAGCCCAGAGCTCTGGAGTCTGCAGGTGGCCTGAGCAGTGCCGGGACGCCAGAGTGCTGGATGTGGACCCTGAGCTACATCATCCCCCGGCTTCAGTCCTGGCTCTCTACTGGCCAGCTCGCTCATCCTGGGCAAGTCACAGAACCTCTCACCGCTGCCTCAGTCTCCCCTTGGGCGAAACAGGGCTGCTAACGCTGCCACCCCTCAGGGTTTCCAGAGGCATGAATGAGATACTGCCTGCTACGCACAGAGCCTGGCATGTGATAGGCACTTCACACATGCAAACCGTTTGTTGTATAAGTTGCAGAAGTTCATGAAACGCTAGGATATTAGATGCTGGATGCAGAAAGAATCTGAAAGATCATTTCGTACGGAGAAAACGGAGGTTCTGAAAGCCTGAAGCAAAAGAGTCAGAGAAGAACCTGGAAAATAAACCTCAGTCCTCTTCCCCCAGCAAACAGGTGGGGCAGGGGCATTGGGAAGTGACTTCAGAGCTGGGAGCAGAGTGGCAGAGAGGGAGGAGGGAAGGAAGGGAGGGAAGGAAGCAGGAAGCAGATGCCAACGGAGAGTGGATATGGTGGTGGGAGATGAGGCAGCTGGGCCGCCCCTTGGCTAAAAGGGCACTCTGGGCTGCTGAGTGTGTGGCAGGAAGTGACTGTGTGGCAGGAAGTGGCTAGAGGTAGTGTGTGTTGGGCATATTAAATGTGGGCCAGGAGCTGGCTGGGGAAACGGGACCTTCCTGGCTGACCACACCCTCAAACGTATTCATGAGGGCGGTGGGTATCTGGAGCCCCAGGCTGGCACGGTGGACTGAGCAGCAGCAGGGGAGGTGACGTGGGGGTGTGTGGTATGTGGTTCCTGTGACAGGCTAATTCTGGAGGTCGTGCTGCACCCTGGACACTAGCTTGTTCTGTGGCCCTGGGTGCGTCGTATGACATGAGTGGCTCCAGCCATAGAAAGGGGGGCCTGATGGGAGAGAAGATCAAGTTTTTTTCAGAACTCAGCTCCTCTCTCAGCCAGCCGCACCCCAAGGCCTCCCCAGTCGAGGCTCTGCTCGAGAGAGATTCCGGGCCCTGCTCTGCCTAAGGAGTTCAGAGGGTACCTGACAATGAGACCAGGCGCCGGGTGCTGGGGACCTCTTCTCTGTGACTGGGCTAGTGCCAGGCCCCGAAATGCCTTTGGGATTCCCAGGACTGGGGGTAAGGAGGAGAGAGGGTGTGTCCAAGAAGCACAATGGGGCACCCAGGATTTCTACTTAGCAGGGGTTTAGGGGCAGCAACCTGCCAGTGAGGGGGCTGGGGCTTGTCTTGAAACGGCATTTGCATTTGAAGGTGACCTTGCACTCTCATGGAATCCAAAACTACAGCAAAGTGATCTGTTCCAGCCTTGCGCCTGGGCCCCAACGTGGCCAGGCAGCTTCCAGCCTGGGCATGGATCTCTGACTCCTGGGCAGTCTGCTGTTTAGAAAATTCTCTGTGAGCCTCAGTTGCCCCCTTGTAATTGTACCAGCTGGATCTCAGTCAGCCAGCTGGAGCCAAAAGGCAGCCATCTGCTCTCTGTTCTCAGGACAGCCCTGCCACAGTTGGCGTCAGTAGCACGTCCTTTCAGGTCTTCTCCAGGTGACCATCGGGCTCTTGGAATCGTTCCTCACGATGAGGGCATCACGGAGCAGGGCGGAAACAGTCCCAGGGGGGTCCTAAGACTTTTCTTCTGCAACCAGGCACATCTGGAATTGTGTCTTCTTCCACATAAATTACTGCTTTTAACTCATCTTTCTCCCAAGCTATACTTATTCACACCTCCCCCCGAAAAGAGCAGGATTTTACATTTCCCCCTCTAACCCTGTGTCAAGCTGTCACTATCCTTTTGTATCTTGATTCCAACATCCCATTGTACTAGCTTTCTCTCCCAGCCTGTGTCTTCTGTAAATCTAATAAGTGTCCTTCTGTGCCTTTATCCAAGCCACTGATAAAGGTATTAACCTAGACGTGGTCAAGTTCAGAGAAAGCCCCATAGCCTCTAGAGAGCCCTCCGATTTGATATTGATTCATTAATTAGTCTCTTTGGACACAGTTGTTCAACCAACTATGGATCTGGCTAACATCCTGTCCACAGGGAAGTCTCGAGAGGCCGTCTCAAATGTGCCACTGAAACCCAGAAGTTCTAGGTCTCCTGCAATCTCCTGCTTCATCTGCCCAGGACCCCAACAAAGATGGGAGACGGAGTGGGCGTGGCCTGCCCTCCTGCTGGTGATCCATGCCGACTCCTGATGCCCACAGGCCTTTTAATTTTCCCAAACCACCTGCTTAGTGGTCAGGTCTACAATTTTACTCAGAACCAGCATGAGATGAATTTGCCTAACATTTCTGGAATTTATCTGTTTCTTCTTTGGAAAGCATTTATTGACCTTTCCTTTTTTTGCTCCTCTTCAGTTATCCATGATTTTTTAAGGCTCGCTGTTTCAGGTTCTGCAAAATCCCGCTAGATCTTCCAGAAGCTTCAGAGATAACTTGTTCATACTAGAAGGCAAACTTGTTTAAAGCAGCTAGCTGCCCAGCAACTATAAAGGAAAAAACCTTTATGTTTGGCTATACAAACGTTTTAAGCACATCTATGGAAAAAATGCCTCTCCAAAACAAAAGACATCTACAAAAATGTCTGCCACAAATATGACACAGGACTAATTTTTCTATCATACAAGCAGGTCTTAAAAATCGATAAGAAACAGAGTGGAAAAATGAGTAGAGGATACGAATAGGCATTTTATAGAAACAAGAAATAAAAAAGGCTAAAAAGCATATGAAAGTATGCTTAATCTCTCACAATTAATGTAAAACAGCAAGGTGAAATCTATGTAATATCATTAGAAAAAATGAAGTAGAACTACTCGAGCTGATATGGAAAGAGCTCTGACACATTAAGTGGAATAAAAGGTGCAGAACTGTCTAGAAGTATGACTCTATTTGGGTAAAAAAAAAAATATGTATGGGAGCTGGGCCCGTGGCCTAGTGGTTAAATTGGCGCGCTCTGCTTCGGCAGCCCAGGTTTGGTTCCTGGGAGCGGATCTACAGCACTCATTGGTGGCCGTGCTATGGCAGCGACCCACAAACAAAAGAGAGGAAGATTGGCATAGATGTTAGCCTTGTCTCTTGCTGTCCCTACCATTCAGGTGTTCACCAAGAGCCTCTGGGTCAGGCTCCTGATCATCCTCCTTGAGGGAAAAGGATGCAGACAGGACTCGAGGGTCCTTCCTTCTCGATCCTGGTTTAACTCTGCACCACCTGGACCTTCTAGTGACTCCGGACTCTGTGGTTAAAAGTCCTGTTGTTGCCTTTATTTATTTTTCTATTGTTTTGGTGGAGTTTCCACCCCCCTCCCCCCCCAATTTATCCTCCTTTGGGGCACTATCCTCCAAAATACAGGTTCATTTCAACGCTTGTTGTTGCCTGGTTTTGACTGTGTCTCTCCTTCCATCCTTTGCCTGGGTCCCTGGTAAACCTTACCTGACATTATAGAAAGTGTCTTTCTTCCTTGATAGCAACTATTTTCATGGGAATCAGGGATGTGGGACCATATCTGTCTTTGCTCAGAAAGTTTTCATCTCCACCTCCCTGAAGTCCGGGCTATCTTTATTCAGCACAAGCCCATTGGGCGCCAGGGTGCTAGGGAGCCACAAGCAGGGATTAGACAGCCAGCCCGCACTGGACTCCACCAGAAGCAGAATGTACACTGACGAATTATAACGCAGATTATTTAAAACTCCATTGTGTCCAGAGTACTGCCCCTACGCACCCTTAACTTTGCTTGCAGAGAGAAGTCTCTCAGTAGGTGGAAGGGCAAAGAGAATGGATTGTCTGGCCTGCTTCCCCCATCCCACTCCTAAGCTGATTGTGAAGCTGTGGAGATAGCATTTGAAAGGAAAGGGTGTTCCACTTCTGGATCTTGGGAAACCTCAGGGCACAAAGAGAGGGTAATTGGTAGGGACATGATTGTTTCTTTTACAGTTGGGGGTTAGAAAACAGAGTCATTAAAAGCTCTCTGAGCTTGGGAGAACGTGTGCGTGTGTGTGTGTGTGTGTGTGTGTGTGTGTGTGTCCCCACGTGGGGAAGCTGAGTGTGAGAATAAGAAGGGAAAGCGTGTGGTGTAGAGGGTGGTATAGGAATGTGGAGAGTTCAAGGTCCCTTCCCCCACCAGCATCCAAATTGCAGTAACTGCAGATTAAGTGCTGCTGACCCCAGGAGAAAAGCCGCTCTGTTTCCAAGGGAACCACAGGGCTCGATCAAGGCCCTGAAAGGGAGGGTGAGCCAGGATGGAGCAGCCCTTCAACCCTGCGGAACGGCAGGCGGACAGTGGAACCCTCAGCCCTGCTTCAGCCTGCTGAGGGACCCTGGGCAGGTCATGTAACACCTCCTGGCTAAGCTTTCACTGGCAAGGGTGCTAGGAACAGCTGGAGTCCCTTAGCAGGGTCCTGGGGGTGGGGGGATGGGCAGGTGACCAGGAAACTTGGCTATCCCCACCCCCCTCCAGGTCTCTGAACGACCTTGGGATAGTCCCCCAGCCTCTCTGGGCGTGGCTTCCCCATTTGCATGATGAAAGCATTGGACAGAGTCTCTAAGGATCCCGCCAGCTCTATGACTTTCTCCTGAGACCACTTTCCTCTCCTGTCACATCCAGACCCCCTGGACCAAAGTGTGCACAGAATAGAGGACCCAGGGAAACCATTCTCCTTGCCACTCTGTCCCTAACAGATAGCTCCAGCTGTGTCATCTCCGTAGCAACTGACGCCTCCCATCTTTAGAGAGCGAGCGGGGAGTCCAAGAGGCCAACAGCGCTTTTCTCAGCAGCTTCAAGCAGGAGCAGAGATGGGAGTTGAAATGTCAGGAGGGCTCTGAACTAAGGAAAAGGTAAGAAGGACCCCTTCAGCCCAGAGCCCTTCAGTGGGGCCACTGGGAATTCAAGAGCAGAGCCCAGGCCCTGTCCAGGGCATCCTGGCCCATGGGTCTGTCCAGCCTCCACAGAACCCAGCATAAGGCAGCCAGACTCTGACCGTCAGGTCAGAAAGACACGGCAGTGCCATGGGGCGGGAAGACCTTGTGGACTCAGGCAGGCTGCTTTCACTTGACAGCTCCTCCACTCACTTGTGTGACTTGGGCAGGCCACTAACCTCCCAGAGCCTCGCCTCTTCATCTGGAGAGTGAGGATAGTAATACCCACTTCACAGAGGTGTTGTGGGCATTAGGTCAGATAGATGAGTAAGCACCTAGCAGAATGCCTGGTGCATGGTAAGTGCTCACCAAATGGCAGATACTTTCTATTAACAAGTGTTTTTATCGATCATTCGGGTCAATGGTTCTCCTCCCTGGCTGCACATTAGAATCACTAAGGGAGCTTTAAAAAATGCTCAGGTCTGCCCCCAGGACATCCTGCGTGGGATCTATGCTTCAGTATTTAAAATGTTCCCCCAAAGACTTCTGTTTCTAGCCATAAGAGTAGTAGGAATTGAATTCACCTCTCCATCTTAAATAGCTAGAAATCTGGACAAAATACAGGATGTGATGGTTTTCAGACATTGAACAACAGGCAGGGCAGGGCTGTAAGTGCTTAGAGAAAGGGGAAAAAGGGAACCCTACAATTTCATCAACTCACCACTGTTAGTTGAGGAAACAGAGATTGAAATTCAGAAAGACCAAGGTGGCTAGACTTAGTGGACAGAGCACTGGAGAAGTGAGAGCTGCAGACCATTGCAGAGGGGTCCTCCTGGGTCTGTGGCTAAGAACTTGTTTGCGCAGGAAAGAAAACCACCAGGAAAAGAACCACCAGAAAGCAAGAGACGGGACAATTTCCAGAGCTCAAACACGGCTGGGAATTGTTCATCCCAGCCAGAGTGGGGAATCCTTGTAATACAGAAGACATCAGCTAGAGTCCCCAGAGGGGTATCACCTTAGTGGTTGGGCTAAGTTAGCCCTAGAATGAAGGGTGCTCTAGAATCACCCAGAAAAAGATAAAATAACAAGAAAAGATCCAATTATTTTCAAGTAACTTACTTGTGTCCCAGAATGAAACTTAAGAATATTTATGGGAACACATAAATATCCAGCACCCAAAAAGGCACAATTCACAATGTCTGGCATCCAACCAAAATTACCAGGTGTGTTAGTCTTCTATTGCTGCGTAACAAATTACCACAAACTTAGTGGCTTCGAACAACACCCATTTATTATCTTACAGTTTCTGTGGGTCAGAAGTCTGGGCACAGCATAGCTCAACTGGGTGCTCTGCTTATGGTCTCTCAAGGCTGAAATCAATGTGTCGGTTTGCTTTGTTCTCCTCTGGAGCTTGCGATCGTCTTCCCAGTTTAACCTCAGTTCCTGTGGTTTAGGACTGAGTTCCCTGTTTCCATGTTGGCTGTCAGCTAGAGGCTGCCCTCTGCCCCTTGAGGCTTCCCACATTCCTTCTCTTGATGCCCCTCTATCCTCAAATCAGTAATAGTGCAGCAAGTTCTCTTCATGCTCTGAATCTCCTTGACTTTTTTTTCTGCCTCTGCTTCTAAAGACTCAGGTGATTATGTTGGGCTTACCCAGATAACCCAGTATAATCTCCTGATCTTGAAATCAAATGATTAGTAAACTTAATTATATCTGCAAAGTGCCTTTTTCCGAGTAAGGTAATATATCCATAGCTCCCTGGATTAGAATATAGAATCTTCTTGGGGGCAGTAATTCTACCAGGTGTGCAAAGAAGCAGGACAATATGATCCATTCCAGGTGAAAAATCAAACATTAGAAATAGAGCAGGAATGAGAGAAATGCTCAAATTAGTGGACAAGGATATTAAAACAGCTGTTATGAATATGCTCTATATGATCAAGAAGATGGAGGAAAATATGAGTATGATGAAGAGAGAAATGGAAGATATTAAAAAACATCCAATGGAACTTTAAGAAATGAAAAATCCAATATCTGAAAATACACTGGATGGGATTAACCACAGATTAGACACTGCAAAAGAAAAGAAACTTGATATAGAAATAAAAACGGTCCAAAAGAAGCACCGAGGGAGGGAAAAAAACAGAAAAACTACAAAAGCTGTGGGACATTTTCAAACGATCTGAGTCATAAAAAGAGAAAGAGACAAAAAATTTTTTGAACAAATAATGACCGGAAAATTTCCAAATATGATGAAAACCCACAGATCCAGGAAGCTCAATGAAACTACTGCAGGAGAAACATAAAGAAAAATCACACCAGGACATGAGGCAATCAAATTGCTGAAACCAGAGATAAAACGAAAATCTTATAAACAGCTGAGGGGGAAAAAAAGATGCAACATATATAGAGGAAGATAGGAATGGAAACAGACTTCTTGTGAGAAACTATTCAATCCAGAAGACAATAGAATGACATCTTTAAAATACTGAAAGAAAAACTGTCAACCTAGAATTTAATACCCAACAAAAAAAATTTTGAAAATGAAAACAAAATAAAGCCTTTTTGGACTAATAAATGTTAAGAGAATTCATTGCCAGCAAATTCCGCTACAAGAAACATTAAAGGAAAATGTTCAAGGAGGGAAATGATACCAGGGAGAAATTAGGACAGACAGAGGAATCAAGAGTGGTGGAAATGTAGAAATGTGAATAAATATAAAAGATGTTTTTAATATAATTTTTGATCTCTTTAAAATATAATTGACAAAATATTTTACAGCTTAATTGAAATATAATTGACGTATGATACTACACATATTTAAAATATGTGCTGCAGAGTGAAACCAATGAAACCATTACCACAAACAAGAAATTCAATGTATCCATTGCCTCAAAAAGTTTCCTTGTGTTTCTTTGTAATCCCCCTTCCCACATCTCCCCACATCCCCCACCCCTACAAAGTAAGCGCTGATCTGCTTTATGTCACCATAGATTAGTTTACAGTTTCTAGAGTTTTATAAACATGAAATCATACAGTATGTATTCTTTTGTGGCTGGCTTTTATTCCCTTTTATTGGTGAGTAGTATTCCATTGTTTGGATATATCATAATTTGTTGATCCATGCACCTGTTGATGTATGTTTGGACATTTGAATTGTTTCCATTTGCTACTATTATGAATCTGCTATAAAAATTTATGTACAAGTCTTTGTATAGACATATGCAGTATCTTGGATAAAGACCTAAAATCGGAATGGCTGGATTATATTTTCTCCAATATGAGCCTTGTATCTTCATCCTCTTAAGAGTATGAAGGACAGACATTTTTTTTTTATTTTCATGAAGTCCAATTTATCAATTTCTTCTCTTATGGCTTATACTTTCAGTGTCATGTCTAGCAAATCTTTGCCTAACCAAAGTATATATTTAACTGTCAAAGTGCCAAACTCTTTTCCAAAATCTTTGTACATTTTACATTGGTACATTTTACACGTACCACCAACAATATATGAGAGTTCTAGTTCCTCCACATCTTCATCAACAATTGGCGTAGTCAGTGTTTTTAATTTGGTCATTCTAATAGGTATGTAGTGGTACCTAATTGTGGTTTTAATTTGCATTTCTCTAATGAGTAATGATGTTGGACATCTTTTCATGTGCTTATTTGCTATTCATATATCTTCTTTAATGAAATATCTGTTTAACAAATATCTCTTGCAAATTTTACTTTGATTGTTTTTATATTATTGAGTTTCGAGATCTCTTTATATGTTTTGGATAAAAGTTCTCTATTAGATACATGCTTTGCAAATATTTTATCCAAGTCTGTCTTGTCCATTCATTTTAGTATCCATATTTTTTGAAAAACAGACATTTTTAATTTTGATGAAGTCCAATTTATCAATTTGTTCTTTTAGGGATCATGCTTTTGTTGTATGTCTATCAAGTCTTTGCCTAACAAAAGGTAACAAAGATTTTCTTCTAAGTTTTCTCCTAGAATTTCTATAGTTTTAGGTTTTATATTTAGGTATATGATTCATTTTGCATTAACTTTTGTATATGATATTTGTATATGCTATGATAGGGATCAAAGTTCTTCTTTTGCATATGAATATCTAATTGCTCCAGTACATTTTGTTGAAAAGAATATGCTTTCTCTACTAAATTGCCTTTGTGCCTTAGTAAAAAATCAGTTATTCATATATGTGTGATTCTATTTCTGGACTCTCTATTCTGTTCTATTGGACTACTATCTGTCTTTAAGCCAATTCCATGGTGTTTTGATTACTGTAGCTTTATAATAAGTCTTGAAATCAGATAGTGTTGGCATTCTGACTTTCTTCTTCTTTTTCACAAATTTTTGGGCCTTTTGAGGCCCTTTACATTTCCATATAAAATTTAGAATCAAATGGTCAATTTCTACAAAAACACCTGATGGGATCTTGACTGGGATTTCTTGCAACAAATAGGACAATTTGAGAATTGATATCTTAATGATATTGAGTCATATGATTCATGAACACGGTATATCTCTCCATTATGTAAGTCTTCTTTAATTTCTCTGAGCATTATATTATAGTTTTTAGTGTACAGGAGTTGCAAATATTTTATTAAATCTATTTCAGAGTATTTAATATATTTCTTGCTATTGTAAACGGTGTTTTAAAATTTAATTTCCAATTGTTCATTCCTAGCATACAGAAATACAGTAGATTTTTATATCCTGTTACCATGTCACTTATTAATTCTAGTGGCACTTTTTTTTTTTTATCTCTTAGGCTTTTCTTCTTAGACACGATCATGTCATCTGTGAAGAAAATAGTTTTGTTTTTTCCTTTCCAATCTGTATGCCTTTTTTTTTTTTTTTTTGGCCTACTTGCACTAGCTAGGACCTCCATTGCAATGTTCCATAGAAGTGGTGAGAGTGGAAATCCTTGCCTTGTTTTCACTCTTAGGGGGAAGCATTCAATCTTTCACCATTAAATGTGATGGTAGCTGTCGGGTTTTCATAGATGCCTTTTTCAGGTTGAGGAAGTTCTCTTTTATTCCTAGTTTGCTAAGAGTTTTGTTTTTAAAATCATTAATGAGTGTTCAATTTTCTCAAATGCTTTTTCTATATCTATTAAGATTATCATATGATTTTTCTTTTTCAGTCTATTAAGCTGCTGAAATACATTGATTTTTGAGTGTTAAAACAACTTCACATTTTGGGGATAAACCCTACTAGTCATGGTGTACTACCCTTTTTATATATTACTAGATTAACTTTACTAATATTTTGTTAAGGTATCTTGCTTTTTGTTGATGTGTGGGATATTGGACTGAAGCTTTCCTTTCTTATAATGTCTTTGGTTTTTGTATCGGGGTAATGCTTGCCTCATAAAAGGAATTGGAAAGTGTTTTCTCCTCTTCTATTTTCTGAAAAAGTGTCTATACAATTGATATTATTTTGTCCATAGATGCATGGTAGAATTCACAGTGAAGTCATCTGGGCCTGGAGCTTTCTTTATGGGAAGGAATTCAATTTCTTTCATAGATACGGGACAATTCAGGGTATCTATTTCTTCTTGAGTGAGTTTTGTTAGTTTATGTCTTTCAAGGACTTTATCCATTTTATCTAAGATGTTGAATTTATTGGCATAAAGATTTTAAAAATAATGTTCCCTTATTATCCTTTTAACATCTTTAGAATTTGTAGTGATATCACCTCTCTGATTTCTGATATTGGTCATTTGTGTATTTTCTTTTTTTTTCCTGATTAGTCTTGCTAGATTTTAGCAATTTTATTGATCTTGTAAAAGAACCAGCTTTTGCCTTCATTGACTTTTTCTATTGTTTTTCTGTCTTCTGTTACATTGATTAACACTTTGATCTTTATTATGTTCTTTCTGCCTTCTTTGGGTTTTATTTGTTCTTTTTTAAAGTTTTCTTAAGGCGGAAGCTGAGGTTGATTTGAGAACTTTGTCCTTTTCCAACACAGGTGTTTATTGTTAGAAACTTCCCAGGTACCGCTTTAGCAGCACCCCACAAATTCCGATATGTTATCAACTGCTGTCAATTTCCCTTTTTTTCAATCAACTTTATTTTTTAGAACAGTTTTAGGTTTACAGAAAAATTGAGAAGATAGTGCAGAGAGTTCCCATATACCTTGCACCCAATTTCCCCTATTATTAACATGTTACATTACTCTCATACATTTATTACAATTAGTGAGCCAATACTGACACATTATTATTAACTGAAGCCCACAGTTTACTCAGATGTCCTTAGTTCTTACCCATGTCCCTTTTCTGTTCCAGGATCCCGTCTAGGTATCTAGGAGCCCACATTACATTTAGTTATCACATCTACTTAGGTTCCTCTTGGCTGTGGCAGTTTTTCAGACTTCCCTTGTTTTTGGTGACCTTGACAGTTTTGAGAAGAATTGGTCAGGTATTTTGTAGGATGCCTCTCTATTCTAGTCTATCAGAATGTGTCTGATGTTTTTTTCATGATAATACTGGAGTTGTGGGTTATTGGAAGACCACAGAGGTAAAAGGCCATTTTTATCACAGCATATCAAAGGTAGTATTACGGGTGGAATTGTGTCCCCCAAAAAAGGATATGTTGAATTCCTAACCCCAGTTCCTCAGAATATGACCTCATTTGGAAATAAAATCTTTACAGAGATAATCAAGTTAAAATGAGGTCACTAGGGTGGGCTCTAATCCAATATGACTGGTGTCCTCATAAAAAGGGGAACTTTGGGCACAGAGACAGACACACACAGAGGGAAGAGGATGTGAAGACACACAGGGAGAAGACGGCCATGTGATTTGAATGATGCGTCTACAAGCCAAGGAACACCAAGAATTGCTGCCAAGCACCAGAAGCTAGAAGAGGCAAGAAGGGATTCTCGCCTAGAGTGTTCAGAGAGAGGAGGGCCCTGTTCACACCTTGATCTCAAACTTCTGGTGTCCAGAAGTGTGAGACAATACCTTTCCGTTGTTTCAAGCCACCCAGCATTTGGCACTTTATTGCAGCAGCCCTAGGAAACGGATACAGGTCCTTGCGACCAACGTGATTTAAGACTGTTGAGATCGGCCTGATCACCTGGCTGGGGGTAGTGTCTGTCAGGTTCCTAGGTGATCTTTATGCCAGAGAAACAGGAGGCAATGGAGAGTTCTTCAGACTCGGTACCTGTGACAACTCTGGCTTTTTAGTTGTTCCTTAGAAGAAAGTACCACAGGAAACAAAGTTCACACACGGAGGGCCTGTCTTATGTGTCAGGCATCTTGATAAACCCAGGCTCACTCAGGACTGCTCTGAGCTTCAGGCTGCCCCGGGGGCAATGCTGGCAAGGTGAAGGAGCCATGGTGGCTGGCACCTCCTTTCCCATGGGTGACAAGTGGGACAAGATATGTTCAACTGCTTCCCGTTATGCCCTAAACTGGAACTCTAGCCAGAGGCCAACTTCCTCCTTCTAGCTCGTGTTATGAAGGGGGAAATACCCAATATGGATATAAGTTAAAAGACAACCAAAAAAATAAAAAATTACACATGGGACCAAAGTGTCCAGAGCCTAAAGAAATATAATTGGAAGAAAAAAAGCTAAAAATGTCAGCTGGGTTTTTTTCCCTACATTTTCTTCAGGTTATTAGAATAGAGCCTTTTGACCCTGTATGTGCCACATTTAATTAACCTACCCCTTACTGATGGACAATAGTAGTGTTTCCTATTTTTTACTATTATAATGCAGCTATGAACCTGTTATTTTCTGCAACCATGGTCAGAGATGGATTCCTGAGAGTGAAACCACTGGCTCACTGGGCAGGAGCAGCAGGAGCGTTTTAAATTTGGACACATACTACCAAATTACCCCTAAAAGACTGCACATTCCTACCCACGGGATAGGCGAGTGCTCATTTTCACACATCACCACCAATACCGGATGTTATCTTTTTATGAATTTGTCTACTCTGAAAAGTAAGGAAACAGCATCTCATTTTCTTTAGTCTCTTTTGATTTCCTCTTTGACCCATGAGTTATTTAGACGTGTGTTATTTAGTTTCCAAGTGTTTGAGTATTTTCCAGGTACCTTTATGTTATTTATTTCCAATTTAATCTTATTGTGGTCAAAGAACATACTTTGTGTGACTTGAATCATTATAAATTAATTGCAACTTGTTTTATGACCCAGAATATGGTCTATCTTGGTAAATGTCTGCGCCCTTAAAAGGCATTGGTTTTCTGCTCTTGTTTGGTGAAGTGTTCTGTAAGTGTCATTTAGATCAATGATAGGATTGATAGAGTTGTTAAAATCTATTATATCTTTGATGATTTTCTTTCTACTTTTCCTATTATTGGGGTATTGACTGTTTCAACTATATTTGTGGATTTCTCTATTTCTCCTTCCACTTCTGTCAGTTTTTGCCATGATTTCGAAGCTTTGTTATATTTATCATTGTCATGTACACCTCCTTAATCAACCACTTTATCAGTTTAAATGACCTTCTTCATCCCAGGTAATATTCTTTGCTCTGAAATCTTCTTTGTCTGATATTATCTGGCCCTTTTTCTATTGTTGTCATACGTAATATATTGTTATCATTTTGTTCACAAAATCAATTATCTTTTAAAGATATTTTAGATAATAAAATCTTTAAAATATTTTTACTTCTGTAGTTACCATTTCCAGTGCTCTCTATTCCTTTGTGTAGATCCATATTTCCATCTGGTGTCACTCTCCTTCTGCCTGAAGAATGTCCCTTGACATTTCTCAGAGTTCAGATCTGCTGGCGATGAATTCTTTCAGCTTTTGTACGTCTGTAAATGTCTTCATTTCGTTTTCAACTTTAACAGATATTTTCACTGGGCACAGAATTCTTGATTGACAATTTTTTCCAGAAATTTAAAAGTCACATTCCACTTTCTTTTTGCTTTGATTATTCTGACTAGAAATCTATAATATAATCTTTATCTTCTTTCCCCCTTACGTAAAGTGTCTTCTTTCCTCTGGCTACTCTTAAGATGCTCTCTTTATCACTGGTTTTGAGGGCTTTAACTATGATATGCCTTGTTTTCATTTTCTTCATATTTCTTATGCTTGGAATTCATTTAGCTTCTTGGATTTGTGGGTTAATAGTTTTCATCAAAATTGAAAATCTTTTGACTATTATTCAAATATTTTTTCTGTTCCCTCCACCTCCATCTCTCCTTTCCTTTGGGGATTCCAGTTCTTATATATTAGGCTGCCTGAAGCCCCACAGTTCAGTGATGCTCTTGTCATTCTTTTTTCTCTGTGTCTCATTTAGGATAGTTTCTATTGCTATGCCTTCAAATTCATTAATATTTTCTTCTGCCATGTCTAATCTCATTAATCTCATCTCAGACATGGATATTTTTCATCTCAGACATCGGAGTTTTCAATTCTAGGTGTTCAATTATTAAAAATTATCATCCATGTATCTACAACTTTTTGAACATATGGAACATAGGTACCATAACTGTTTTAATGTCCTTGTCTCCCAATTCTAACATTTGTTGTCAGTTCTGGATCTGGTTCAGTAACTGATTACTCTCCTCAATATGGAATGTGTTTTCCTGCTTCTTTGTATGCCTGGCAATCTTTGATTGGATCCCAGACATTATGAATTTTACCTTGTTGAGTCCTGGATATTTTTGTATTCCTATAAATATCCTTATTTATTTTTTTCTGGCACGACACAGCTAAATTACTTGGAAAGAATTTGATCTTTTTGAATCTTGCTTTTATGATTTGTCAGGCAGAGCTGGAGCAGGCTGGGTCTAGAGCTAATTATCCCCTGTTACTGAGGCAGGAGCTTCCTGAGTGATCTACCCAATAACCCAGGAATTATTCGTTTTCCCAGCCTGGCGCTGGGAAGAGGCACTGTCTCCGACTCTGTGTGAGCCTTGGGCACTATTCTCTAACCTTTTTTTTTTGCCGATTTTTCCCTACCCATGGGTAGTTTCCTTACAAATGAGCACTGATTGGTACTCTGCTGTATATTTAAGGGGGCCCCTCTGCAGATCTCCAGGGTTCTCTCTCTGCACAACATTTCCCTCTTTCCTACTCTGTCTTGAGAATTCTAGCTGTCTTCATCTCCCCAGATGCTCAGCTTTGTCCTCTCAACTCAAGGATTCCACTAGGCTCCACGGATTCCCCGTCCCTGCATCAAGGCCTGAAAACTCTTTCAAGGCAGCAAGCTGCAGCAATTTCAGGGCCCAGTAAGTTCATTTCCTGTTTCTCAAAGACGATTTTCCTTCATTGCCTGATGTCTAGCATCATTAAAAGTCTTGCTTCTTATATTGTATCTGTTTTTTTTTTTTTAATTTAGTTTGCTGGATGGGAGAGTAAATCTGGTCCCTCTTACTCATTCTTGGGCCTATAATTGAGTATTTCAAGATAAAATAATAATAATGAATTTGAGGTTTAAGACATATGTAGAAGTAACGTGTATGGTGACAATGCGCAAAGGCTGGGAGTGGAGAAATGGAAGAACACTGTTGTAAGGATTTTACAGTATATGTGAAGTGGTATAATATTACTTGAAAGTAGCCTGTTATAAATTAAGCCCGTATAATACAAACCCTAGAGCAACTAAGAAAAAAAAAGCTAATAAAAGGGGATGACTAACAACAAAAAACCATATAGGACAAATAAGAAAAAAAAATAGTAGGGTGATAAGCTTAAACCAGTGATATAAATAATTACAGTAAATGTTCAATGATCTAAACCCTCCAATTAAAAGGGAGAAATTTCAAGACAGAGTAAAAAGGCAAGACCTAACTATATGTCATCTATAAGAAGCCTATTTTGTATATGAAGACACAGATAGGTTAAAAGTAAAAAGATGGACAAATACACACAGTGCAAACCTTAATCTAAAGAAATCTAGAGTGATTATATCATACAAAGTAGACTTCAGAACAAAGAATATTACCAGGGATAAAGAGATGTTTCATGATGATAAATGGGTCAATTAATCAAAAGGACATTACAATCCTAAATGTGTATGCACTGAACATCAGAGCTTCAAAATATATGAAAGAAAAACTGATAGAACTAAAAAAAGAAATAGACAAATATACAGTTATAGCTGGAGATTTCAACATTCCTCTCAGTAATTGGCAGAACAAGTACACAAAAAATCAGTAAGAATAGAGAAGAATTTAACAACACTATCAATCAACTTGACCTAATTGACATTTATGGAACACTCCACCCGGCAGCAGCAGAATGTACATTTTTTTCAAGTGCTCATGGAATATTTACCAAGATAGAGCATATTCTGGACCATAAAACAAAATCAAGAGGACTGGAATCATACAAATCATATTCTCTGAATACAACACAAATTTAAAATCAACAAAAGATATCTGGAAAATCCCCAAATATTTGGTAATTAAATGACATATCTTTAAATAAAAAATGGGTCAAAGAAGAAATCCTAAGGGAAATGAGAAGATATTTTTCACAGGATGAAAATGAAAACAAAACATAGCGAAGTGTGTGGGGTGCATCTCTAGCAGTGCTTAGAGGGAAATTTATAGCATTAACTTATTGTATTGGAAAAAGAGGAAAGGTCTTAAATCAATTATTTAAATTTTACCTCAAGAAACTAGAAAAAGAAGAGCAAATTAAATCAAAAGTGAGCAGGAGAAGGGGCTGGCCCGGTGGTGCAAGCGGTTAAGTGCGCACGCTCTGCTGCGGCGGCCCGGGGTTCACCGATGCACCACTTGGCAAGCAGTGCTGTGGCGGTGTCTCATATAAAGTAGAGGAAGATGGCATGGATGTTAGCCCAGGGCGTCTTCCTCAGCAAAAAGAGGAGGATTGGCAGATCTTAACTCAGGGCTGATCTTCCTCACCAAAAAAAAAAAGTAAGCAGGACAAGAGAAATAATAAAGATAAGAAATTTTTAAAAATAGAAAGAGGGTGGGGTAGAAGGGAGGGAGACTGACTTCAGAAGCTGGTTCTTTGAAAATATCAATAAAATTGGCAAATCTCTACCCATGTCGATCAGGAAAAAAAAGAGAGAAAGAGAAGACACAAATTACTAAAATCAGGAGGAAAAGAGGGACTATCACAATATATTAAAAGGATAGTATGAGAACATGATTAACAAACTTCAACCAATAAAATTTGACAACTTAGATGAAATGGACAAAACACTTGAAATGCACAAGCTACCAAGCACACTCCAGAAGAAATAAAAATTTTGAATTTTTATTTTATTGAGATGTAATTCATATAACATAAAACTTTGCATAACAGAAAATTCACCATCTTAAAGTGTAAAATTCAGAGGTTTTTAGCATATTCACAAGGTTGTGCATCCATCACCTCTCTAATTCCAGACTTATTCATTACCCTAAAAAGAAAGCCTGTACCCATTAACAGCTCACAAGAAAAAGAAAAAAAGGCTTATAGATTGGAAAGACAAAATTAAAACAATCTTTTTTGCAGATGACGTGATCATTTGTCTATGTAGAAAATCCTAACTGTTCAACAAGCTACTAGAATTGATAGCAAGGTTAGCATGGTAACAAGATTCAAAGTTAATATATAAAAATCAATTATGTTTCTGTATACTAGAAATGAATAACTGGAAATTAAAATCTTGAAATACCACTTACAATAGCATGAAAAAATATGCAATACTTTGGAATAGATTTGATAAAATATATGCAATTCCTGTACACTAATAACTACAAAATATTGCTTAGAGAAATTAAAAATGATCTAAATGACAGGAGAGACATACTATGTTCATGAATCAGAAGACTCAATAATGTTAAAAGATTCAATGCATTTGCTATCAAAATAACAGCAGAATATTTGGAGAAATTGACAAGTCCATTCTAAAATTCATATGGAAATGCAAAGGATCTGGAATAGCCAAAACAATTTTGAAAAACAAAACAAACTTGGAAATCTTACTGTACTATTACTTGGAGATCTTTCTGTACCTGATTTCAAGACCTGCTATTAAGCTACAATAATCAAGACAGTGTGGCATTGGCATAATTATAAGTATGTAGCTCAACAGAGCAGGATAGAGAGTCCAGAAATAGACCCAAACATATATAATCAATTGATTTTTGATAAAGGTGCCAAAGTAATCCAATGGGGAGAGAATAATTTTTTCAACAAATGATACTGAAGCAATTGGAATTTCACAGGCAAAAAAAAACCAAAAAAAAAAATCTCAATCCTTACCACACACCACACAAAACAATTAACTCAAGATGGATCATAGGCCTAAAAATGTGAGAACTAAAGCTCTAAACCTTTATGACAAAACGTGGGATAAAATCATTGTGACCTTGGGTTCAGCAGAAATTTCTTAAATTTCTGATTTAAAAAAAGCACAAACCGTAAAAGAAAAAATAGATAAAGTAGACATCATCAAAATGTAAAAAACCTTTTGTTCTTCAAAATTTAATGACAAGGAGACAAAAAAAACATGCTAAAAAGGCATGCTATTTACAAAATACTTGTAAAACATGAACCTTATAAAAGACTTGTATCCAGAATATATAACAAACTCCTGGAATTTCATAATAAGAAGACAAGAAATTCTATAAAATATGGGTAAAAGACTTGAAAAGACTCTTCAGCAAAGATACAAGCATGGAAAATACACACATGAAAAGATGCTCAACATCATTAGTCATTAGGGAAATACAAATTAAACCACAATGAGATACTGCCCCACACTCACTAGAATGGCTAAAATGATAAAGTCTGGCAACATCAAATGTTGAAAAGAATGTGGAAAACTGGAACTCTCATTCATGCCGGTGGGAGTGGAGGATAGTATGACTACTTTGGAAAAAACAGTTTGGCAGTTCCTTGTAGAGTTAAACATATACCCAACACAACCCAGCAATCCCACACCAGGTATTTACTCAGGAGAAATGAAAACGTATGTTTTCACATATGTTCACACAAAGAATTTACTTGAATGTTCCTAACAGTTTTGTTCATAACAGCCAACTGGAAACACCCCAGATGTCTATCAACTGGTGAACGGATAAACAAATTGTGGTATATCCATACACTGGAATACTAGTCAGCAATAGAACGGACTCAACTATTCACACACACAGGACACAAATAAATCTCAAATGCGTTCTGCCAGGTTAAAGAAATCAGACACAAAAGAGTATATTTGGTATGGTTCTATTTATATGAAATTTCAGAAAAGTTGAAATTTATAATGTCGGAAAGCTGACCAGTGGTTATCAGGGGCCAGGGTTGGAGGTGGGGGTTTGACTGTAAGGGGCTATGAGGAAATTTTGGGGGGGGTGATAGAAATGTTATATATGTTGATTGTGGTAATGGTTACACGACTGGATATATTTGCCCAAACTTGTCAAATTGCACACTTAAAATTGGTGGATCTTAGTATAGGCATACCTCGTCTTATTGTGCTTCACGTTATTGCACTTCACTGAAATGGAGTTTTTTACAAGACCCTCCACCAGCAAAAAGGTTACGACTAGCTAAGGCTCAGGTGATGGTTAGCATTTTTAGCAATTAAGTATTTTTTTTTTATTGATGTTTTAATGGTTTCTAACATTGTGAAATTTTGGGTTGTACATTTTTGTTTGTCCATCACCACATATATGACTCCCTTCACCCCTTGTGCCCACCCCCCACCCCCCACCCCCACTGCCCTGGTAACCACAGTCCAGTTTTCTCTGTCCATGTGTTGGTTTATATTCCACATATGAGTGAGATCATACAGTGTTTGTCTTTCTCTTTCTGGCTTATTTCACTTAACATAATACGCTCCAGGCCCATCCATGTTGTTGCAAATGGGACGATTTTGTCTTTTTTTATGGCTGAGTAGTATTCCATTGTATATATATACCACATTTTCTTAATGAAATCGTCAGTCGAGGGACACTTAGGTTGCTTCCACTTCTTGGCTATGGTGAATAATGCTGCAATGAACATAGGGGTGCATAAGCCTCTTTGGATTGTTGATTTCAGGTGCGTTGGATAGATTCCCAGTAGTGGGATGGCTGGATCATAGGGCATCTCTATTTTTAGTTCTTTGAGGAATCTCCATACCGTTTTCCATAGAGGCTGCACCAATTTGCATTCCCACCAGCTGTGTATGAGGGTTCCTGTTTCTCCACATCCTCTCCAACATTTGTTGTTTTTTGTCTTGGTGATTATAGCCATTCTAACGGGCGTGAGGTGATATCTTAGTGTTGTTTTGATTTGCATTTCCCTGATGATTAGTGATGTTGAGCATCTTTTCATTTGCCTATTGGCCATCTGTATATCTTCCTTGGAGAAGTGTCTGTTCATTTCCTCTGCCCATTTTTTGATCGGGTTGTTTGTTTTTTTGTTGTTCAATTGTGTGAGTTCTTTATATATTGTGGAGATCAACCCCTTGTCAGATGTATGTTTTGCAAATATTCTCTCCCAGCTGGTTGGTTGTTTGTTCCAATTAAGTATTTTTTAATTAAAGTATGTACATTTTTTTAGACATAACGCTATTGCACATTTAATAGATAACAGATTAGTGTAAATGTAATTTTTATATGCACTGGGAAACCACAAGATGCATGTGACTTGCTTTATTGCAATATTTGCTTTATTGCAGTGATCTAGAACTGAACCCACAATATCTCCAATGTGTGCCTATATCTGTAAATTATATCTCAGTAAAGCAAATCAGCTCTCCAGGCAATTCCAATATGCAGCCAGAATGGAGACCACTGACTTGGGCTCACCATCTTATTTTATTGATGGGAAAACACCAAGACCCAGGGAAGGAAAGCTTTGGGAGGCACTGAGGCAACAATGTGTATGCAGTGAGTGGGAGGGTGAGTGGGAGGATGAATTGAGGAATAACATGACTGAGTGAGGTTGTGGCAGCTCAAACCCCAGAAACCATGTCCTCTTGCACCCAGAGGACCTTTTCCTCTGCATCAGGATTAAGGAAAATTTTAGAATTGGCTCTTAATGGATACAGGGGAAGCTCAGGGTCAAAGCGGCCTCAGAGACAACCTGTGGCTCTCTTCAGGGTCAAGAATCTGAGCAATTGACCAGGCATGGTGGGCTTGACTACCCCTGACTTTCCCTCGGAAGCTTCAGGTCCCAAGGCAGGATGCACTAGAGATGGAGCGGTGGACTAGGAAGGGTGATATGGAGTGGAGTCTAGCTCCTCAGATGGGGGCCACGGACCAGCAACCTAGGACCTTGTTAGAAATATGAATCTCAGGCCCCACCCAGACCTACGGAATCAGAAGCTGCATTTTAAAGTTTGAGAAGCATTCCAGCAGATGACTTTACAAAATTTTTATGGTTGGGTAGGGGGTAGGGCCAGAGATCACATCTGATTCTTCTCCAGAGGCAGAAAGCTGTCAAGAGAAGAATGCTGGGCCAGGGGGTCAGGAACCGGTCACCCTGGGCAGGTCACTTCCGTGGCCTGAGCTTTAGTGTTATCTATAAAACGGGGAGAAGCAGAATTCCTGCTCAGAGTGCCTAACGTATGAGAAAAGGAAAAGGTGGATGTGAGATCACTTGGGAAGCTGTTGGCTGCTGGCACACACTGCCTCATCCCTCCGTGCTCCCTCCCCCCACCGCACCACCTGCTGGGTTCCTTTCCCTGCACTCACTCACCTCCCAAGCTCCCAGCTCAGGCCCAGACCGGTAGTTGGTGCTCAGCAAATCCTCGTGGCCTGATGGCCCTTTTACAGCCATCTGGCCCCTTTCACATTTCTCCCCTTGCTGGCTCCTGAAGGTGGATATGAGCAAACAAGGAGCCCCATCCCAGGTATGCTGAGTGGAGGGGACGAGTTGTTGGAAACAAGGGTAGCTTGTGGGAGGCTGCTCTGGAAGGCACATTTCTGGGGCCTCACACCATTGGGTGTCAGGGGCTGCTGAACCTCCTGGAACCCCCAATAGTTGGTTCCTAGGAGAGCTGACCCCCTCTGAGCAGGGGCCTGTCCTACCCAGGTACATGGTGATGGTTCCAGAGACAGGAGGGCTCCTTTCAATTCCAGCTTCCTCTAAAGAGGGAGGACTCAGGTCCGAGGCAGGAAAGCAGGAGCCCTGGGCTCTTGGAGCCTGAGCGCTGGCAGGCCCCTACATGGCGCTGGCAGCCGGGATCTCATGAATGAGATAGTCCAACAGCATACGCCACATGTTTATTCCTCGGCCCCTGTGGTCCCACCACGTGCCGTGTGACTCCCCTGGCCTATGTGGCCACTCCCTGCCTTCCTTTTCCTCTCTCGATATACCAGTTACCCCTTTGGAACACTTTGTTAATCCTCTCAGCATACATTCTCTTTCTTCTGGTGTGCATATCTACATCTGCAGCATGATGTTAACTAGCCTTGCATTCATGGCGACCCCCTGGCACTAACTGCTATTTCTGGAATGCCTGGGGACACCCCTGGCACGAGCTGGTGCTCACTCTGGCACAGGGAAGAATTCTCTGGGTACGTGCCCGCTCACTCAGTATGCACTGGATAACGGCTGAAGTGTTTTTTGTGGTTCTCAGTCCATGTGTAAACCAGGAGGCATTGTCCCCATGGCTTTTTCAAGGTCCTGTGGGGGCAATTGGGATTGGATTTCATCTGGCTGTACTGTTGCTGGCAGCAATGTCTGCATTCCTATTAAGCCTGATACGGCCAAAACAGTACTTTAGATCCTGCTCCCCAAAACCTGCTCCCCATCTCAGTAAGCGGCACCATCATCCACTCACTTACCTAAGCCAAAAACTCAGGTGTTAGCCTTGATTCCTCCCTTTCCTTCATTCCCCACATCCAGTCCTGCTGGTTCCCCAGTCACCTCCATGTTGCCATTCCAGTGATCACTTTTCTGTACAAATCTGTGTTCGCTTCCTGTGGCTGCTGTAACAAGTGACCACCAACTTGATGGCTTAAAATAGCAGAGATTTATCTTCTCACAGTCCTGGAGGCCAGAAGTCTGAGATCAATTTCGCTGGGCTGAAATCAAGGTGTCAGCAGGGCCACACTCCCTCAGGAGGCTCAAGGGGAGAACCTCTTCCTTGCCTCTTCCAGCTTCTGGTGGCTGCTGGCACTCCTTGGCTTGTGTCCGTGTCACTCCAACCTCTGCCACCCTGGTCACGTTGCCACACACACACAGGAGAACTCTTCCATCTGTGTCAAATCTCCCTTGGCCTCTCACTTATGAGGATATATGTGATTGCATTTAGGGCCCACCTGGATAATCCAGGATAACCATCCTAGCTCAAGATCCTTCACTTAAGCACATCCGCAAAGCCCTTTTTTGCCATATAAGGTAACATTCACAGGCTCCAGAGATGAGGGCATGGATATCTTTTGGGGGCCATTGTTCACATCATCTCACTCAGCAGTTAACTGCTGTCTTTGAAGCTCTTTCTTTTCTTGGTTTCCATGCATCTCCTCCCTCATTGGCCATTCCTTCTCATTCAGCTTTGTTTGAAGACTCTGTAAGCGGGGTTTCTACCATCCACTCAGTTGCTCAGGCTGAAAACCTATGAGTCATTCTTGATTCTACTTTCCCCTCACATCTTTTCACAGCCAGTCCATCGGCTAGTCCTATTGGCTCAACCTCCAAAATGTAGCCCAAGTCTTCCATCTTCACTTCTCCCCAACTCACTTCTATCTACACAGCCTCCACCTTTGTCTGTGGTCCAAACCATCCTCCTTCCTCACCTGAAATAGACAAAGGAATGTATCAGAAGCTCCAAGTGGCTGCTGAACGTCCTCTCAGCCTCACTCTGATTCCAGCCACGATTGCAGTGAACATTTCCAGGACTGTTTCCACCGAGAGTGTCTTAGCTCAATCACACAATGTGCAAATTTTTGCTTTCTGCACTAGGGCTTCCCTGATGCCACAGTGCGGGACACCAGCAGAGGTCTGCATGGTGTGGAGCACGTGCAGCCTGGAAATGTGGGAGCGGGGAGTCAACACGTCCTGGGCCACTGGGGGGATGGGAGTCAATGTAGAAATGCTTCTGCCTATGGGCCATCATGCACAAAATTCCGAGAGGAATTCCATGTCCTCCTCAGAAGGTCCCAGTAGGATCAGCCCTGGTTTCACATGGTGGGAAGCAACTCAGTAAGGCACTCTTGTACTGGCTTTTTCTCCTCTTTTATTCTCTGGTCTTTAATCCTTGTGGATGAAGGTCCTTGTGTGGCCAGCTGGGTCTCATCCTTGATACCGAGGATCACCTTCTTAATAAACTGCCTGCACATGCCTGCAGTTGGTGAAGCTCTTTCTGTGACTGACAAGAATCTGAACAGTGTGGTCCCCACCTGCCTCTCTGGCTCTATCTCTCCCCACCCTCCTTCCACTCCCCACCCCAGCCCCACAGACTTTGTTTAAGTGTCTTTCTCTCTCTGGAATTTACCCCTTCTCAGGACTTTTCACAAATTGGTGCTCCTTGGAGCTCTCTTCTCTCCTCTTTCCTCTTCCAGATGATTCCAGCTTACTCCTCACCTCTTAGCTCAAGCATCATTTTCCCAGGGACCTCCCTTACCTGTAGACCAGGTAACACCCCCCATTGTGCATTCTTCTCACATACCTTTGGGTAACTTTCCTTCTCAGAAATATTTGCTATGCTTGCAGTTTTCCTTCTATTTGTGTTACTATTTGACTAATGTCCATCTCCCTCATTAGATGACAAGCCCCAGGAAGACAGAAATCATTAATTTTTACTCTCTAGTTATCCTCAAGGCCACACCCAGTGCAAGGCACACATTACAGGCATTCAATATTGTTGAGTAAATGAATGAATGAATAAATTAGGGTATATTTATTCCACAATGCTCAAGATACACATAATGCAACATTTCTTTATTCTTTCTGAACAAATTAAACCCAGATTCAGCATCCATCAACCAATACAGTAACTTTCCAGAATCCTCGTAAGCCTCAGTCTGAGCAAATGCCCCAGGCTGACCGAGTCCTGCATAGGCCCTGTTGCTTACTAGGTGCAGGAGTCACCACCCCCTTCCCTTCCTCCTTGCTCAGCCTTGATTGAGTGTACAGTCAATCCCAAGGTTCATGGCTGTAATAGAGGCTCCATCCCTTCCCTGCCAGCTGGCCCCACAAGGACCTTCACCTTGCCATTCAGTGGCCAGTCCTCACAGCCACCCACACAGCCAACCCACTGGGGGTCCTGCTTCCTGGGAATGGGCTCAGGTCCATATGCCCTCCCTTCCTTGAAACATTGTTCTCTTCACAAGTTACAGAAACTCAGTAACACTCAGGTGCCAGGTTGTTCTGTCCTTCTCAATTCCAACACAGTCTTCCTTCCCACTCCTCTTTTCCTGATGAAAAGGTCTAGTGATCCCAAGAATCACACCCAAAATCTAGACCCTCAAAGGAGCTTGTTTTTCTTTACTTGGCGTTGGTGAGTGGCACAGAAGTACAGTGGTTAGTTTCTCCCCTCCTGTGTGGTAGTGGGACAAGCTTTCTGCCTTCAAGGTCATCCTCTGCTAAGAATGGACAGAATAATATTAAAGCACCTATGACATTGAATTCCTAATGACTCAACCTGTTACGTTTGCTTGTAATTGTAGGTGGTTCACAGATATCTTCAAGCCCCACTGTGCTTCACGATTACATTTTTGCTGTCTTCCTTAGTGCGTTGCTGTCCGCGGTGCTGAAGCATCCTTAGGTTCAAAAGTGAAGTGGTTTCTCCTATTACACTCCTATTCAACCTATCCCAGGACTCATTCTTTTTAATTATTTAATTGTTTTAATCAAAATGTTGCAGCAGAAAAAGAATCAGGCCTCTCACTTCCCAATGTTTGTTTCCAACATGGGGACCAAGACTTGTACTTTTGGCAATTCTATTGTGTTTCCAAAGATTAAATTTTCCTTCTGGGAAGTTAGCAGAGGATTGAGGTTCCCACCCCATGTGCACCCTGTTTACCAGTATCAGTGTGTTTGGGAGAGATGCTGAGGCTTTGGTGAGGGAGGCAGTGTATGCTTGGCCCATATGAAGCATGGCTGATTCCTTTCATTTTCTTGAGCAAAATATTGAGTTTATCCTGTCCACTTGGTTGCCTAAGCTGGAGGCCTCTGAGTCATCTTCATCTCCGCCATTCATCTCACCCCCACAGCCTGTGAGTCACCAGGGCTAATTCAGAGTGTGTTCCTTCACTTCTTTCACCCCCACCACTGAGGCCTTTGATCAGACCCTCATCTCTGAATTACAGCAACAGCTTCTCCTGGGTCTCTTGCTTCCACATTACACCTGCTAATTGACCCTCCACACCAGTTGGAGAGCTCCCCGTTGTACTCAAGTGTCAAGTCCAAACTCCTTACCATGGGCTCTCACCAACCACCATGCTCAGTCCCTCCTCTATGCCTGTGTGTATGCTGTACCTCCTGCCTTCACTACCTTCACTCCTCTGGCTGGCAGACTCCTCAGTCTTCCATGCCCAGCTCAAATGGCCCTTACTTCCTGGAGTCTTTTCTGACCTCTGTGCATCTCTGGGCTTCCTACACCACTCAGCTTCTCTGTTGTCCTCTCTCAGCTCTGGGACAGGATTTTGGCAGCCTCATCTTTTTATCCCATTCTCTTTACACCAAGCCCAACAATGATAGGTGCCCAATAAGAATTTGCTGGATGCATAGTTGGTTGGTAGCTTTTGTCTGCCTTATCAATTGAACATTTTTCAGAGATAAAACTCTCCCATCTGTATCTGCCAGCCATGTTGGAAACTTCTTCTAGCCTCATTCCCTCTCACTTTAATTCATTTAATTCATTGCCTCAAGAGTACACAGCAGCTGTTACTCACCTCTCATCTCCTAGCTTTCAGAAGCCTGAAGCCTGTGTTTGCCTCACCTCCCAACCCACTTTGGTTTCTCCCTTTGAGTGAGAGTGTTCCAGTCCCTTTTGCTTTCTCATAGGTTACTTTATTCAAGAGCACTGCTTTGTTTTAATATAGGAGTCTGTGGCCAGGGAGGGTAAGATATCCAGACAGTTAACAAGGCCCAGAAGCTGAAAATTTTCTTTCCTAGGCCAGTACTCTGGTCCTCCCCACCTCTCCTTCTCCCAGAATCCAGGAGCTAAGATCTCCCAGCATCTTCCTAACCCTCAGCCAGCCTAAAATGCTCCATGAACCAAGCTCAGAATTAGGAAATTAAGCAAATATTTACCTCATGCATAGAGGAGAAGAAAATCTCCCCCAGTTGGAAATAAGTCCTGATATCTCCCTGCAGGTGTATCTCATTCACTCACACCATGAAACTCTGCGCACCTTTGCCCTAGGCCAGGGGGAGGAGGAAGGTCTAGAGCATCCACTGCCGAGGGTAGGAGGCAGGCAGACAGTGGGGGCTCAGAATTCTCGAGGGTCCTGTTATATGTATGAATGGGAGGGAGTATTCCAAGTGTTATAGATTTGGAGTTTGAGACGGGAACTCTGGGTTGGTGTAAAGGCCAGATGTGGGTATAATGCAGGGAGCGGAAAATGTCACAGATGTGGGGTGAGACAAGGAAAGGTGTTCCAAAGCAATGGAGAGCTCATGAGGTGGGGCAAATGTTCCAGGGTGCATATGGGAGAATGGAAAGGTCCTAGATGTGGGGTCAGAGTTTTAGATGTGGGTGGAGTGGAGCATTCTGGGGGCATGTATTGGGAATAGAGTTCTAGATATGGGATATCTGTGGAGAGGGCAGAATTCTAGGTGTGATGGATGGCGGTACAAGGGCCTGTATGCCTGTGTTTGAGAGTCTGTGTGTGCGTGTGTGTGTGTGTGTGTGTGTGTGTTTGGCCTGAGGATCACAGACCAGAAAGCAGGCTGGCCAGCAGTGTGGGATACTGAAGCAGGCGAAAGCTGAGACGGGAAGGGTTTAAGAGGGGGCAGAGGGAGGAGATCATGGCAGAAGTCTGCTGCCCCGAGAGCATGAGATCACTCAGCGGCAGCTCCCTGCCCACGTGCCCTCAGTGGCCTGTCCAGTGCTCTGCACACGGAGGGCCACTTCAAACTCTAGTGGCTGGACACCAGGCGGTCTCTTGGTTTATACTGTGTGTCCCCACTCTGGCTACTTGCTTCGTTGAATGAAGCTACTTGCTTCGTTTAAAGAAGATGCAAAGTAAGTCCTACTCAGGATGTGTTCCAGAACCCGAGTGAATAAGAGGACCCCAGGAAGGGCAGCAACTCAAGGAGAGCCCGGGAGGAGCAGCAAGTGCCCCAGGAACATTGCTGATGGGGCTTGAGAGGAACAGGGACTCTGAGGGCCCAGGGTCAGAGATGATGTCCTCCTAAAAACGGGCCCGAAAGGACCAGTGAGATTTGGGTACAAGTGTGGGGGGGAGGGGAAGGGGAGGGGGGAGGGGTATTATAGCACAGGCGTGAGGAATAAGGAGCCTGAGATGGGGTCGGGGGGCAGTGGAGAGGCCGAATCAGTGACAGCACACGGTTTGGATGAGTCTGCAGGGATTGCAAACTCAAATGCCCGAAGGAGCCAGGTAGGTGATGTGAACAAGTGAGGCAGGCTGGGAGCAAGATGAAATTAGGAAGAGTGGGGATGGACAAATGGAGAGAGTACCCAAAACAGCCAAGGGTCTTCAAGGCAAAACAAAACAAAATAAAACAAAACATGGGCCAGCCAAATGAAATCTGGCTCCAGGGCCACCAGTTTGAGACCCCAGGAGGGTAGCAAGTGCTTTGGCTGACCAAGGGTGGATGGCAGAGGCCTTGGATGCCCAGCCCAGCTGAAGAAGGAAATTCTGCAACAACGCAGGCATGGGGATTGCCGAGGATGGTGGGGTGACCATGGTTTCTGGATGGGGCGCTCTGCTCTTTCCCTTACAAGGAGCTAACAGTTTACTGTAGACTCAGCGTAGTTGGCCTCGGACCCATATTTTGCTTGCTAGACGACCTCATTTCTCTCTCCCCCCAGGCCATCCGACCTGAGGACCCCTTGGCAAAGCCCCCCTCCCCAATTAGCTTCCAGGCTGGTCTTGCTTTGTGTACAGACCTGTGATCTCCCAGCCAGTGACAACACTCCAGCGCACATTTCGGAGCTGACCCAGGCCTGCCTGCTTCCTTTGGGCTTGATCCTTTGGGGTGTGACCCCCTCCACCACCGCCCAAAGTCACCTAATCCCCTTTCATCCCCTCTGGTGAGGTAGGCAGAGGAGGGCTCCAGGCACCCCAGCTCCCATTGTCTGTGCTCCTTGAAACGTTTAAAGGGATTAGGGGCTGGGGGCTGGGCGCGGGTCGCCTTCAGGGATGTGTGTTCATTGGGGGAGAAGATGAGATTCTGCTTTCTTCCATTCCACCCGTCCAGAAGGGCTGGTGAGTGCAAGATAGATGGCGTGGATAACGGGGCATCCAATTAATTCCAATTTAAACCCAATTTGGTCTCCTTTATAATTAGAACAGCAGGCGTGTTTTAATAGTGGATTATCTCTCCCAGGCAGTCGTATGTCATCGCTCTTTCTCTGCTCTGGGTCTTCTGGACCTCCCCACCCAGGCAGGGGAGATGGAGCTGGGGAGCAGCGCAGAGCACTGGGTGGGGAGACGGTTGGGTGTGGGTGCACACAGTAAGAGTGACTGCAGAGGCTCATGCCCCATCTCAGCCCAGGTCTCACCAAAGAAAGTCTTGCTCTGTGCCTCAGTTTCCCTGTCCATAAAATGCAGGAGGGGCATGTCGGTGAGCATTCTTTACTCTGACATCCATAGGAGAGGAGAGAGAAGACACTGATAGTAGATCTAGAAGGTGAAGTCATAGGGCTCAGAAGGAGAAGCAGAGACATGGGCACTGCTGTGTGACCTTGGGTGAGTCATCAGCCTTTCTGTGCTTCAGTCTTCTCACCTGTCAAATGGGGCCAATGATAATGATAATCATAAGAGAAGATATCTGTTAATAATAGTGTCTTAAAATGGCCACACAACTAAGTGTTTTTGAGTGAACTCTCACACAGAAGCCTCCACCAGTATCCCTCCCCACCCCATTCCCTACAGAGGCCCTTTGGGGGCACACTAGTCAAAAACCACAGTCAGAAAACAGGACTTGGGCAGCCCCAGCTTGGCTCTGCAGGGACTCAGGAGGTGCAGAGGGGACTTCAGATGTGGTCCTGAAGATTGCAGAGCCCTCCTGGGGAGAACAAGCCCCTGCCAGTTGCAGAGCCCACGTGATTGAGTTTGAGTTGAGTCACTCGGGTGACTGGGGTGGCTGCCACACACCTGTCCAGCGACGTGAGCCCTTTGCTGTCTGTGAGTACTCTTCCAGTCCATCTCTCTTGGGGCCCTGGCCCCTAACCCTCACATTGACAAGATTGTCGTCATCATTATGCCCATTGGCAGGTAGGGAATCTGAGGCCCAGAGACGAGAAGGTGTTGTTTAGGACCGGCTTGTTCTGTGAGGCAGAGAAAGCCCGGTGGTCCTGAGGCCCGAGTCCAACCCTGCCTGGAGCCCATTCCCCATTTTGCAGGTGATGCATCCCAGACCCCAGCCCCGGCCCTGGACCACAGGCTTATGGCTCTTTCCTGGGGGCTGGGGCTCTGTCTGCAGGGGTCAGAGCCTGCTCCATGCAACACAGAGCCGCTGGCCCACAAACCCAGCCTGCCACCCTCCTCCTCCCTGCCCCTCAGCACCGGGACCTCAGCCACCGCCTGCAGCCTCACAAATCCTCCCAGGGACGTCTGGGTAATTAGGAGATTCTTCATTTACTGATGACATTTTTCATTACCCAGAATGAACGCAGACTTGTTCCCTCCCCGCCGCCCAGTCAGGCTGTTCCTCATGTCGGAGGGATTGATGGGCCAGGTCGGGATGGGTGCCTCCCTCCCCCAGGTCTCGGGACAGCTGCCCTTGCCGCTGGATACCAGATCCCGTGGCACTGGCTCTCTCCCTCCTCCGAGGGCAGGGCACTGTGCTTGGCCCCACACTGAGCCCACACAGCCACCCTCTGGAGACTGTTACTGCCCTCTCTTCTACACAAGGAAATGAAGGCTCAAAGAGTGTAAACCACTTTCTTAAGGTTGCAAAGCTGGTGAGTGAAAAATAGTTAGGCTTCTCACGCCCTGCCCCCAAAAGCCCCATCCACGGATGTACACACAGTTCATTGGATCAAACAATTTGAGGACCACTGGTTTTATAGCAAAATGCAAAAAGAAAGCCAAGATATCTGATTCAAGAGCAGCCGACTTGCCCTCAGAATGTGTCATGAGGGGCCACTCATGGGGGCCAACTCAGACGAGCACAGGATTAAGTCTCAGATTTCTTAAGACGGGGACTAGCCAAGGCTTCTAAGCTATAGTGCTTTGCAT
This sequence comes from Ceratotherium simum simum, assembly GCF_057802395.1. Taxonomy (NCBI): domain Eukaryota; kingdom Metazoa; phylum Chordata; class Mammalia; order Perissodactyla; family Rhinocerotidae; genus Ceratotherium; species Ceratotherium simum. The sequence goes on from NC_141905.1 coordinate 30,380,432, forward strand.
GGACAATCCCCGTGCAGCCTGGCTCAGCGAGGTCTTGGCTTTTGTTTCTGACCCATCAGCTAAATTTTGGTGCCTGGAAGCATCAGAGAGTAGCTAGAACAAAGGGTGGGACTGGATGACCTGAGATCTCCCTCCCTACTCTCAGGCTCTCTGTCGCTCTGCGGCACCGTAGCTTCCTAGGGAAGTTCCTTCTGAGAGCTAATGAGTGTCTCCGACTGCACTGGGCAGGACTCCTGGACTGCACCGTAGGGTAGTCCTGAAATTGGGACGAGGGATGCTGGGGAGTGAAGAAAGAGGACTTAACCTGCCAAAGCCTCTATAAGGCTGGAAAAATGAGGTTCTTGCCAGCAAAGGGTTTTCTGTCCTGAGGGAATTGCATAACAGCAGGGTAGTTTATTTATATATACGAATATATGTATGAATATATATGTATATATATGCTTTGTGATATTTGTACGAACTTAACACACAGCATGAAAGCTTAATGCTGACAAGTGAAATTTAGTTAGCAGGGCGTCCCTTGTTCCCGATTTATTACTTCACCAGGGACTCACGCAGGCTGCAGGGCTGGAGAGCTGGTGGCAGGGAGAGAGCCGGCGACCCAGGCACCAGTTGAATTATGAGCCACAATTTATAAACCATTACGTGCTGAGGATTCCAACGATATTTATTGCAATCTGACTACTCACATTTCAAAACTTAGTTTTGCAAATGGGAAGAAGAAAGAGACCTTAGAAATGAGTTTGAGAGCTAGCCTCACCTGAGGCTGCCCTCAGCTGCAGCAGGGAGGTTGGCCTGCAGCCTGCAGACGTGGAGACAGAGTGACACCCTCTAAGAGGCTGAGTCCATTTTGTTGGAGGAGGCAGGGGTTAAAGACGTCATCATATTTTTAAGGGTAGGATGCAAAAGAAAGATGAAAGAAATCTACCATTTATTGGCCTCCTAGTATGTACCAGGCACCATGTGGGGTACTTTCTTCATAACAAGCCTGAGAAAGAAGCATCCTTATTCTCCCCTTGATAGCTGGGGAAGTTGAGGCCCAGAGAAATGTACTGATTTACTCCTAGAGGCAGCACAGTGTTGTGGGAAACAGTATGGGCTTTGGAGCTGGGCTACTGAGGTTCCAGTAATGTGTGTGACATTTGGCAAGTGACTAAATCTTGCTGAGTCTCAGTTTCCTCAACCAAAAAAAAAAGGGATTATGTAAGACAATGTGTGGGATGGGCATTTAGGAAGATTCGATGCATGGTAACTATTTATTGGGATTATTATGTTTGGTAGAGCAAATGGTGGATTTGCAACCAGGTTTGTGGGGCCCCCAAGCTCCAGAACTTTCCACGGCATCACCCTGCCTGTTGAGTTGATTGGCTTACCCAAGCCCACCGGTGGAGAGGGTGTCACCAGGGAGCCCAGCCTCGAGCTTCCAGCTTCTCTCCCCTTGGGTCATTTCTCAGGCATCCCCTTTACCTTCCCACTTACCAGTTGCACTTGTGTGTGTGTGTATGCGGGAAGGTGGGGATCTCAACTTGCCCCCTCACAGAGGGTTTCACAAAACCCAGTGAGGCCTGGGTCTGCAGAACACAGGGAGTCCAGACCAGTCTGCCACCAAATAATTTGGGGAATCCTAGGTCAGTCACAGCTATACAGGTTTCTCCCCTGCAGACCTTCTCAGAGCCTTTATACACCATGAAGCATGTTGCGATTCTGTGACAAGGGTATATGGTTTGAAGTGTCTCCTAACTTGTTGACCAGGGGAGTTTTGGGGGGAAGGGACCCCTAAAACATGTTCATGTTAACATGAACAGGGTTGGGAAACACTGGTCTGGTGGATGGGCTGTTTCTTGGGCAGCAGAGTGCAATCTTTGCTTTCTGTGTCACTTGCTTGTGACTTTGGAAACCCCACTTGACCTCTCGTGACTCATAGGGCATCCCCTGGGTGTGTTTGGGTGAGTTAGGGCAGCAGGATGCCAAGCAGAGAAGAGAGGGTCAGAGCCATGTAGCAGACTGAAGTGTCCTGGGGTCAGCTGAGCACAGGCGGTTGTGTTCCCCTGGGAGGCACCTTCCCCTCCCTGGGCCTCAATTTCCCCACTTGTTAGATCTGATGATCTTGAAGAGTCCTCCAGCTCAGGCTTTGTGCACTTGGGGTATTTACAGGGCAGAAGGAGTCCTGACTCCTCGACTGTCTGCTCCAGCCTCCTCCAGCCCCACCACCCGCTGCTTCCCCTCACCCCCCACCCCAGGGAGAATGACAAAGGAGCCAACAGACCGACCCAGGCTTAATGTAGCTGGAGCACATTAATAATTGATGCATGAAGAGACAAGATCTGCCTCAGAGGGACGTGAGGAGCGGGAGCGGAAGCCAGGAGGAGGGAGCCAGGGCACGTGAAGGAGGACAGTCCTGCTCAGGCCGGGGCTGGAGCAGGGTCGGCTCTTGTGGCCACATGACACTGCCCAGGCACCTGGGTGGTAGCTTACCTGGGGCCTTTGTCAGGCCCTGCCCAGGAAGACCTGAGGCTGTGGCCCTGGGGACAGAGCCCTGCCTCAGGCATCAGTGAGGAGAGGGGGTTAGGGAGGTCCGATGGAGGGGGTGGTGGGGTTTTTTCCACTGCAGGATCACAGGGCCTGGGCTGATGGAAGCCCTGCTCCACGGATTCTCCAAGTTGGGAGATCCTGGCCTGATGTCACTAGAACATGGGGGGGTGGAAGGCAGATGGGCTTAGGGGACCCTTGGGGCGGGGCTATCCCAGGGCACTCAGGCTGCCCCCAGATGGCTGCCCATTTTGCTGGCCTGGGGAATCTGAAGGCCTGGGCCAGCCTATGACCTAGCAGGATGACCCAGGCTGATCTCTCATCTCCGGCCCTCTGTAGCATGTGTGGGTGGGGCAAGTGATCACACAACTCTTCAGCCTCGCCTGGAGCCCAGTCCTGAGCCTAAGGGCTGGCCTGGCACAGCAGCCACCCCAGGGGCCCAGGTGGAGGATGAGAGGGGGCAGCGGAGGCTGACCCATCCCAGAAGGTCCCCGCCCAGCCAACACTCAAGCTAACTTGTCCCTCAGGAGGGCCGTCAGAAGCTGGCAAGCCCTCACATGCTCAACACCCTTGCTCCCAGGATTCCAGGAGTGAAGAGGTTGTCGGGACACGTCAGCTCCAGCCCCATGACTGTCACTGTCGGACACGTCAGCATGACACAGGAAGGCCTAGCATTCAGTCTCTGCCTTACATCACGTGATCTTGTGAACCTGTGCAGTCTGCCTGTGGCAGCAGGTGGAACCTCTCCTTGCTCGGCCTGCCCTCCCCAGGCCCCTGCCGCCTCTGTGTGAGGCACCCGGGACAGTTGGCCTCCCTGCTGTCCTCACGGTGAGGCCACATGACAGACCCACCCAACTGCTGGGACAGAAGGAGCCTGCCAGGCTGGGGGGAGGAGGGAGGCTAGTGGCTGGCAGCAGTGTTTCCCTGACCAGCCAGGAGGGGTTCTGGGCCAGGAAGACGATGCTCATCACAGTGGCCATTAACTGGGCCTTTATTCTGTGCCCACATGGTGCCAGAGGACATGGATCACCTCGTTTAGTCCTCACAAGCACCCCGAAAGGTGAACATTCTCTGTCCCTTCTTACATGAGGCAATGCAGACTCAGACAGATCACTTGTCCAAGCTTGCACAGCAGGTAAGGGAGGGGCCAGGATCTGTCCTGTCGGAATCCCTGTCTGTCTGAGTCTAGAGCCTGTGTTCTTAACTACCAGATGGGGTTGCCTCTCTCACACTCTCATTCACATACATTCATTTGTTAAATAAACATTTCTTAACGTCTCTTCCACACTTACTCAACTCCAACTGTGCATTAGGATCTGGGAGTTGCTGGGAAGCTTGATGCCCAGGCATTGGCAGGAAAGGAAATTACATGTGCAAAGGCCCATGGGTACGAGGAAGATCGGCCCATTCAGGGAAAAGAAAGACACCCAGTGTGGTTGGAACCTTGAGTTAGAGGAGGGAGGTGATGAGATGGAGTCTATGGTGACTCATGGGCCACAGCGAGGAGCTTGAACTTCATCCTTGGTCGGGATATCATTGAAGCGTTTTAAATAAGAAGGTGATGTAACCCACCGATGTTTTGGAAAGGTCTCTCTAGCTTTGGAGTGCTGCATGGATTGAAAGGGACTGGGAGCAGGGACAAGGCCGGAGCTGGATGGCATTCACTCAGGTGAAGATGACAAGGACCTGCAGTAGGGGTGTGGTCATGGAGTGACGAGATGAGGACAGACATTTAACAGGTGAAATACGCTTGTCTTGCTTGCTTGGCTGGGGAGCAGGTGGGAAAGCCAAGGTTGACCCCTAGGACTCTGCTTCAGGTAACAGATGGACGGTGCATGAAGTTAGCAGACTCCAGACGAGGAGAAGCTGTGGTCATTTTGGGGCTGGTTGGGTTTGAGTTTCCTGAGGGACATTCAGGTAGAGATGTCTGCCCACGGCCAAATATACGGGGTCTGAAGCTGAAGAGAGAGACCTGAGCTGCAGGTGGAGGCTTCAAAGCTTCAGCCTAATGATGGATAGTGAAGTCTTGAGAGAAGGAGACCTTGCCAAGGAAGAGGGTGAGAGAGAGTGAGAAGAGGAGAAAGTCCAGCCTGGAATCCTGAGAAAAAGCAACATATGGGGGGAGCAGAAGAAGGAGTCTGAGAAGTCCTGGCCATCCGGGCAGTCAGGCAACAAACCCTGGGGAGCCGCCAGGCAGGGCTCAAGCGGTGACCAAGGCATCCTTCCTAATATAGGTTGGCTCCTGGGAGTGTCCTAACCGGGGGCAGTTCATGTCCCTTTGCCTCCCCTACCAGAGGGAACCTCAGTCCTCTGACTCCACAGGGTCCCGTTGAGCCCTCTCACTGGCCCTGTGAGAACGCAGGGTAGACTGAGCCCAGGGCAGCCATGAATCCCCAAGGGGAGGGGAGGGCGGAGGACATTGTCCAGCAGAGGGGTCAGCGTGAAGGAAGACCCGGGGATGAGAGGAGCTTGACGTGCAGCAGTGCCAACTTCTCCCTGGACTTGGGTGCTAGGATTCTTTTCTCACAACCAGAGAGCAGGGCTGGCGGCCTCAGCTCACTGTTGTTCCTGCAGGCGCCGAGACCACTCCAGAAATTGGTGCTGAGTCTGCTTCCTCCCTCCTGCTGTGAACAGCTGTTTTGGCGCCTGTAGCGGAACTGTCCACGCCTGCCCACGGGGCGTCCCTGGAGGTCCTGGCGGTCAGTCCCGGTACACACAGTTGACTCCCTGAGTCTCCTGACAGGGCTCTGCCTTGCCCATGCTCAGGGCAGGATGGAAGGGCAGGAGCCTCCACATCCCAGGACCCTGGGGTAAACATCCCAGCTTCCCCGCTCCTCTGTGAGAAAATTCCAGGGCCATTGCACACAGTCTCTGAGAGGGACGCTGTGGGGCAGCTCCAGTTGCCAGAGCTGTGAGCTGCTGCTTCACCCACTTTTTCATGGCTCTCCTCCCCTTCCTGCCCCCCCATCCTTTCTCACAGTGCTTTCTGGGGTCATCTCCTAAACAAACCACTTGCACTCAAATCCTTATCCAGAGTCGGCGTTGGGAGGATCCTGCAGTAAGACAGGGCCGGGGGCCAGGACTTGACCTTCATTCCTCTCCAGGGCCACTAGGACTTCTCCCCTCAGCCCCGCCTGCCGAGAGCTCTGTGCCTATCGCCTCCGTCCCCCATTCTGCTTCCGCTTCTGCTCCTTGAACTTGCTCAGCCTACATAGGGCTCTTTCGGGGACCCCTGGAAACAACGGCAAGACCGTGGGACCTGGGGGCTGGAGAGGCTTGTTGCTAGCTGAGTGCCCGGGCCGACCGGAGCTGGGCGGGTGGAATCGCCGTGTCTGCTTGGGCAGTTACTGATTGCAGAGGCCCGTGCAGGGCTGGAGGAAGAGTAGCAATTAGCTGCTGTGGTGACAGCGGAGACGGGGCTGCTAAATGGGCCCATTAGAGGGCATTAGTGAAAGACCAGCATGGTGGCCTGAGCAGACACTCCACCCCCGTCGAAGGCTCATGGCTCGATGCTCGATGGCTCAGTGGCTGGCTGGGGCTGGGGCTGGGGGAGGTTTACCTGAGATGTATCCTGGAGGCGTGCCCCCAAGGTGAGAGCCGCTTTAAAAGGGCGGTGCCCTCTCCTGCAGTCTCAGACCCCGGAGGTGGGGTGCCCATCTGTGGTCATTTGGGGTCCACTTACAGAGTGAGGACCAACCGGCGGATAATGGCTTTAATAGGGCTTTGCACGTAGAGCACTTAACACGCTTTCCAGAGCCCGGTCCCAGCCATTAGCTCATTAGCTCCAGCCTCTGAGGGCCATTTCACAGATGGGGGAGGGGAGGGACCGATGAAGTGACATGTTAAAAGTTAGCCACATGTTTTTTGATCCAAAACCAAGCCTATCTGGCCTCGCCCTTGAGACTTGAATGCCCCTTGGGACTTAGGACTGGATTTCCATCATCACTGTATCTCCAGGATCTGGTGTTAGGCCTAGCACAGAGCAGGTGCTTTGGAAAGTGGTTATTAAGGAAGAAGATGAGGGCCTAGCAGCAGCTGTGACCCCCCAGCCCAGGATCCCCAGTGCCCTGGCCACACGAGGTGGTGTCCTGGAGTCCAGCAGATGTGGGTTGGAATCCTAGTTGTATCACTTACTTACTGTGTGGTCTCGGCCAAGTTATTTAACATCTAGAGCCTCGATTTCCTTATCTATAGAATGGGGCTAGTAATAGGACCTGCTCACAGAGTGCTTTGAGGGTTAAATGAGACATCCTGAACAGAGAACCTAGAGGGGTACTTACATAAGTGCGCTGGAAATGGTTGGGGCCCCCTTTGCTTCACTGTTACCCATCCACACAGTGGGCGACACCAGGAGTCGTCTACACAACGGCAACTGTGGCTGCGGGAAGGTGACCCAGGGCTGGACTGGCAGAGGCAGCAGGAAAAGAGCAGGAAAGCTCCGATGGGAAGCCCAGGCCGGCTCCACGGCGAACTTTCTGGGCCTCGGGGTTCTCCACTAGACGTGCAGCGGCGGGGCTCGATATCCTCTGAGGGCGCTTCGTGCTCTAAAAGCCTCATTGCTGTCTAGGGAAGGGCTGCTGTGTGATAAAGTCAGGGCTGCCACTGCTGGGGAGGGGGGTGCAGGATGGGGACAGCCTAGAGGGGCAGGCCTGCATGACGGGGGGCCTGAGCCTGTGGGCTGATAGATGGCAGTGGCTCTAAGAACATCCCCTGGTGACACCGTGTGCCCAGCCCATCAAGCACTAGGTGGAGCAGTGGGGGTCTGGGGACACGGGCAGGTTCAGAGGGGGCCCTGCTGTGTCCTCAGCTGCACCTGCTGGAAGGTGCCTGGCTGGGGAGGTGGGGAGGGCGGGAGGGTGTGCGATCTTGCTGCAGTTGGGCTGAGGTTACAGCGAGAGCGTCTCTCCCTCTTGCCCCCTGGGGAAGAGAACCCCAGCCCCAGCACCGCCATCTTGCACAACTCCCAGGGGAGCCGCTCAGGCTCTGAATACAGAGTGGACCTGCCAAGCCCTTACTAATCTCCTCTTGCTTTCTTCCTCTGTACCCATCATTGAATTCTGGCTGTATCTGGGGAAATAGAGACAGGCATTCTCTCCAGTGCACAGAAGGGAAACTGAGGCAGAGGAAAGCTGAGTGACTTGCATTCAACTGATAGTCACTGCAATTTTGGGGGGAGCTGAGAAGGAAGGGGTGCACAGATGAACAAGACACGGCCCTCAAGAACGGAATGGAGGTGCATCCACGTCCACGTGTTCCAGCTCACCGTCTGCTTTCCCGAATCTCATCTGACCCTTTCAGCAACCCTGGGGAGAAGGCACGACTGGAGAATTAATAGGCCTGTTTTACAGATGAGGAAATTGAGGCCCACAGAGGGGCTGCACTACGCTGAATGCTCTTATTGAGCACTGTGTATTTTTAATGAAAATCATGAACGGAAAACCACAAAGATAATATTCTGAATGCCCTGAGGCTCGAAAAGGGAGTTGTTTTGTTATTGCTATTTGACTACCTTCCAAGGTTGTAGAGTTTCCAGAATTTGTCAGTGCAGGGTCAGGTCCTGGGCAGGCCTGTGTCTGCCGTGGCTCCGGCAACCACAGGCCTGTTTAGGAGCCAACAGTGGGATAAGGGGGTTGGCGGCCCTCTGCTGGGTTGGCCGCTGGTGACTCTGGTCTGCCTTCCTGCTGTCTGACCCCAAGACCAACGGGGCGGATCTCCGCAGTCACCGTGCGGCTCTGCCTCCTTCCTCTGCTGGGGCCACTTCAGCCTGGCTGCTGTGGGGTAGCCCCATCGCCACCCTGAAGAGCCCCCTCCCCACCCCCCTTCGTGCAGGCCCAACACCAAGGAGCACCATGTACGCAGAGCGGCGGGATGTGAACGGCCCTGGGGTTGTCCAGGGTGCACCACACCTGGCAGCCCGCAGGCCACCATTCCCACCTTGGTCTGATGCCACTTGAGCAAGGAGTCTCCTGTGCCTGACGCCGCCTGGATTTCTCATCTGTCTCCTCATCCCACGGCCAGCTGTCTCGTAGTTCCTGAGCACCTGATTTCCTCCCCTAGTTCCCCACCATATGGAGAAGAGAGGTGCAATAGCACTTATCCTGGGGTTGCCGTGAGGACTGGAAGGAGGTCAGGTAAAACATTTCGGCCCACTCTGGGCGCAGGGAGAGCTCTGGGTGCAGAACGGCCGTGCGTGTTGTTGTCTGCTGTTAGCATCATCATACTTGCCAGGGCACGGGGCAAGTGGACAGGACGCACGGCCCCTGCTCTCCAGTAGCACAAAGCCTGTCCTTCCATCACAAGGTCAGCTCAGGTGGGGCCTCCTCTGGAAGTCCTCCCCTCCCGTCAGCCTGCAGACTAAGTTAGGACCCTCGTGCCGGGCACAGCCCCAGCCCCCTTCACACCTGCATTGCTGCTGCGTGTCTCCCTGCTCCTCCAGGTGCGGAGACCCCTGACCCAGAGGCCAGGATTTTGGAGCATCCCCAGCACACAGCACAGAGCAGGAGCTGAGGAAGTGAGTGTGGAGTGAATGGACATTGAACTTCCGTCTTCCTCCAGCACCCACTTGTCACTGCCCTGCGCGTGGCGGGCCCAGTGCTGAACGTTCGTACTCACTTCATCCCCATGACAGCACTGCAGGAGATGTTGTGTGCATTTTACAGATGAAGAAGCCCTGCGAAGCCCAGCCGCCGCCGTGGCAGTCAGGCGCTGACTAGGAGAAGAGACGGCCCTCCATTATTTACAACGAGGGGTGAAGTGCGGGGAATTGGGGCGATGGAGTTGCTGAGAGGTCAAATGGGGTGGTGCAGCCCTGCAGGCATTAGCAATGGCACGAGGCTGCTGCCACCCTAGACGGGAGGGACACAGGGAGAAGCTGCAGCTGCATGGGTGTGGCCTGCGGGAGCTGGAGTCACAGAGGGGACAGCTGCCATGGGGACACGGCCCAAGGCAGACAGGGAAGGGAGTGATATCCGGGGTTTTCCCTTCCTCCTGCCCTCAGCTTCCAGCCACGCCTCCCATGTCCCCCGCCCCGCTCCAAAGCCGGGAGAGGCTGAGGGATGGTCAGGACGAACAAGCCCAGTGCACTTCTCGCAGGTCACAAGTAACAAGTGGTCTGCCAGCTTTGCTCCAGGCCTGTCTCACCTGGCCCTGGACCACCTGCCCTGCGGTGTCCTGCCTCTGCCCTCCCACACCTAGGCTTTGCCATCCCTGCTGGCCCCCACCCACACCCTGCAGAGGAGCAGCCCAGTGCCCACGACTAGCCCCGTGGTCTCTGGATCCTGAGTGTGCCCACCCTCTGTCCCAGCTGTCAGTCACCTCCACCCCAGGCCACTCCACAGTCGGTGCAATGTGGCCCTGTGCCAGCCCAAGAAAGATGACCATCTCCACCCCTCATGGCCACAGTGCTTCACCACCTTCCCTGTATCCCCTGGGCCTCACAGCCTCCATCTCCGGTTCTGCCCTCTCTTGCTGGCACTGTCAGTCTTTCTCATGACGGGATCATTCCCATCAGCCTTCAGATGTGCTCGAGTTCTCCCACCTAACAATAAATCTCCACTGGCCCCCGTCCCCCTTCAGCTACCTGAATAGCAGAACATGTCACACAGTTGTCTCCAGCCTCTGTCTCCACTGTCCCCGTTCAATTCTCTCCTCTCCACTCCAGTGGAATGTTGACTCTGGTCAAGATCTCCAGTGGTGGTGAGTTACCCGGCCAGTGGTCTCATTGCTGTCCTCATCATCCTTGATGCCCAGCAGCATCCGGCCTAGTTGGGACAATCTCTCCTTTGGGGGAAGTCTCCTCCTTCCCCTCCCTGCCTTTGGTTCCCCTCATACCTCACTGCCTCCCCAGCCTCCTTCATGGACTCCAGCCCTGCCCAACCTCTAACTGTGGGGGAGCGCCAGGTCTCAGTAGGAGGCCCTCTTCTCTTTTCTATCCACATCCCCTTCCTAGATCAACTCACCCAGGTTTGTGCTTTGAAAGACCAACCCCTTGCTTAAGGCCTCCACATTTGTATCTATAGCCGGGGCCACACCACCTGGCTCTACATTTGTTTCCGTAATACCTGCCCGCTGTATTCACGTGGATATGTAACCATGCAGGTGTCTGAACACCATCACGGTCAAAACAGAACTCTCAGTGTGCCCATCACCATGCAAGAAAACGAGCCTTTCTCTTTCAGTAAATGGCACCATCATACCATCACGCCATTGCTCAGTCCAGAACCCTGGGGGTTATCCTCAATTTCTCCCTCTCCAATCCGTCACAAGATCTTGTCTCAACCCTTGAATTACATCCCCAAACCATCTCTTCTCTCCATCCTCACTCCCCCGTGCTAGGCCTGGCCGCTGTCCTCTCTCTCGCCTCTTGACTGCTGGAATAACCTCCTCACGCTTCCCCCACTTCCGTCTATTCACGCGGTGGGGTGGCCAGAGTTATCTTTGTAAAACTTGAGCCAGGGCACGTCATCCCGTCCTGAACACCCTCCAGGGGCTTCCCACTGCATCTTGAGCAAAATCCAAACTCCTTCCAGGGGTCTGCAAGGCTCCCCTGGATCTGGCTGCAGCCCGCCTCTACTAACTGACCGCCTTACCCCCCTCGCTCACGGGGGTCCAGACACAGAGGCCTTCTCGCGTCCCCTGAACACGTCCCGCTCATTCCTGCTCAGAGCTTTCCTCTCCAGGAGTGCTCTGCCCGGCTCCTCAGGCCCGCCCTGACCCCCAGTCTAAAGGAGCCTTCCCCCATCACTGATGTCGTAACCCTACTTCTCACGTGCGCAGGTGTGCGTTCCGTGAGAACACTTCTTCTTCCCAGTTACATCTCTGGCTCACAATAGGCCCTCCATACATATTTGCTGAGTGACTGAACAATCCTATTGTACTTGTGAGAAAACCGTGTACCAAAAGAAGGCTGCCTTTTGGTGATGGTTACACAGCTGGGGGCAGCTGAGCCAGCCCAGGGGCCCCACAAGGCCTGCCTTGCCTCCATCTAGTCCGAAGGGGCTGGGGCCTGATTGCCCGGTGAGCTGAGAGGGCGGCTGGGGGCAGGAGGCCTGAGAGCCCCCCTGATGAGCCTGCAGACCCTCCCTCCTCATGCCTGGCTGCCTGTGATGGATGCCGAGCTCTGAGATTTTTCCTTTACTCCTCTCTCTCTCTTTCTCCCCACTGGGTCTTTTTAGATGGTAATTACAGCCGAAGTGGACAATCTGTCTTTCTATTTTTAGGCTTTGACGCTCAGACCAGGCCCTGGACAGCAAGCGCTGCCCAGAGATAGGAGGCTGACGCCCGAGCGGGGCTCTGCTGGGGCTAATGGTGAGCAGGGGTGGGGGGGTGGGGGAGCGTGGATGTGCACACCTCTGCAATGGGCCAGGCCTTGGGAAGAGCTTTGCTCAGGGAGCCAGGAGACCGAGGTCTGGCCCCTCTGCTCTGTGACCTTGGGCAAGTCCCTGGCTCTCTCTGGGCCTCACCTTCCGGCCCAGGCACAATGAAGGGAGGCCCACATGAGCCCCACCAGCCCTGAGGTTTCCAGGGTGGAGGGCCCCAGGCTGGTTGGGAGGGGCTTTCCTGGTGTCACTGTGTTGAGAGATGACGGGAAGGATGAGCCAGCCCTGGAGAGACACCTGGACGGGCCGTCCGGCCAATGAATGATGGTCCTGAGTATTGTTGGGGCTTTCCTCTCCCCTCTCTGTCTTCCTGTGGCCCTCCTTTTCCATTGTCCCTAAATTATATCTGGCTCATCCTTCCTCCTCAGGCTGCCCTCACTCCGCTCCCCTATTCCCTTAGGGCTCAGGGGACCAGCCCGTTGCCCACACGGGCGGACAAACAGGAGACGCCAGACCTGGGGCCTCTGGCTCCAGCAGACCAGCTGCTTCCTCAGGGCGCCCCAGCCTCAGCCCAGCTGGCTTGACTGTCTCCTCTGTGGGCTGCATTGGTGACCACCTCCTCAGGGGCTTCATTCAGACAGCCACCCTCTCAGTCATTTACCTACGCATTTAAAAATATGCAGTGGGTGTCGGATGCAGGAGGTCTGCCGTGAACAGGCGAGGAGCTTTCTTTCTATTGAAAGAAACAGACAACAAAGTATAACCAAATACAGACCTTTTAGATAAAGCCGAGTGCTACGAAGACACAATAAAAAGCGAGTGGCATTGCGAGATGGGCAGAGAGTACCTGCTTCTGCCTGGGGGATCAGGGACAGTCTCTCAGAGGAGGGGACACCTGAGCTGAGACCTGCGTGACAGGTGGAGGGCAGCTTAGGGGGATTGGACTCCGGGTGACTGCTCAGGAGAGGGGGCGTGTGCCCCTCTGGGCAGCTGTGCTCTAGTGGAAGGGGTCAGCTGCCTGCCCAGGGATCAGGCTCTTCTGGGGCCAAAGAGGCCTCTGGAAGCTTTAGGAGAAATCTGAGCTCAAGTCCAGGACTTCACATGGCCAACCCCTCCGGAACAGTTAGGCTCCTCTAGACAAATAGGTCCCGGCCTGCGATGATGGCTCATCCCTCTTTGTTCTTTGGGGGCTGTGTTTCGAATCCCGGAGGGCTGAGCTAGAAAGCTGCACGTGGAGAAGAGTCCAGCCGTGTGGACAGGGCTGGACATGGCCCAGGTCACACAGCCTGTCAGTGTCCAGGCTAGAAGCATGTAGGTCTCCCGGTCCCACAGGGTCTGTGCCTTCTGAGGACAGAGCCTTAGGACAATGGAAAGGGAGGGGTGGTGAGGGGCACAATTCTGGGCTGCCTGCACCTCCAGGAGGAGTTGGTGGCCTGTTCTTCAGGCCCAAGGGCAGTGGGGACATTAGGGGTCTTTGAGACCAGAGTGGTGGCAAAGAGGCTGGAAGATAGGATGGGGGCACAACGCAAAGAACCCCAGGCTGCTCTATCCTGGGGAGCCCCTGCCATCCCCAAGTCCCAGCCCAGAGCTTAGTCAGATCTTGTCTCTCAGGCAAGTCCCCAGCCTCAGTCAGGGATCGGGCAGCTGCCTGTTAACAGGAGGAAACCCCCTGTCCTGGAGGCTACGGTGCCTGCTGTGTTCTGAGCCCGGCTGGGAGGATCCTAGGCAAGGTGGCCCCTGGGTCTCCCAGGGGTGGAGGCTCCACTGGGCAGCCTGCAGGCTGGTACTGCCCGGGTATCCGGGAAGCTCAGGGAAGGAGGCTATTTCACTCACAGAAAGGCCACCTCTCTGCACACCACAACGACACAGGGACCTCACATCCTGTGCCCTCATTCTGCCAGGCAGGCAACAATAGAGCGGAGAGTTATGGGGCCCTCACACCAGGTGCCAGGTACTGTTGTAAGCAATTTAAGTGTGATAACCCTGTTAATTCTCGAAACCTATGATGTTCCCATTTTGCCGATAAGTAAACTGAGGCACAGAGCTGCAAAATAGCTCACCCAAGTTTGCACAGCTGTAAGTGGCAGAGCCAGGATTTGAGCCCAGGCAGCCCGTCACTAGTCCGTGCTCCTGCCTGCCTGTCTCCCCACCACCTCCAGTGCTCAGGGCTGCAGCCACATGTCCTGAGGGTAAGAGAAGGCGCACAGGTGGCATCAAGGCATGAAACACACCATGAGCGTGGCTCCTGCCAGCGCCGTCGCTCCTGGAGCACCCCCGGCTCCCCTTGTGGGAGAGTGGGGGTGGGCTCACATGGCCCTGCCTGCTGGACCCTCTGGCCTCCTTTGCTGCCGTGGGTTCTGGCTCTGGCTCCGAGCGCCCCAGCTTTTGGTCGGCTCTGTTCCAAGTTCTTTTATTAATTCCCTCACTCTCCAGCAAGAGAACTTTAATTAGCCAGGCCGATTTATCTGTATAAATACAAACGGATGGCGCTCCACGGTGGGGCAGGGATGTGAAAGGGGAGCTGGGCCAGCGGGTTGCCTAGGGCAGAGGAAGTGACAACTGCGCCTTCCCAGCAACCAAAAATATGACTTTAATATCGTGTGGACATGCGTGATGCGTGTGTGTGCGTTCCGGGCGGGTGGGGCTGGTTGGCTGGCTGACGGGCGGCTGACAGAGCAGGGGCTGTGGGCACTGTGCACGCTGTCACCTCGTGACAGGAGAACATGTTTCCAGAGCGGGGCTGCTTCTGCTTTCTCAGGGAAGGTCTGAATCCCCCTCACCCAGGAGCGACATTGATGTGTTCCTGCTCATCGGAACTCCCCTCCCTCGCCTCCTGCCCCGGGAAGACAGGGAACACACGACAAGATCACCGTGTTCAGGCGCTCGCTTTGGACTCCAAGTACTTCTACCAGGGGTGGGGACATGGGGATGAGCCCATGACAGCTGAACTCCCAGTCCAGCCTGGCGAGGCTCAGCATTGGAAAATGGATCCCAAGGCTGCACCTCTGCTTTGCTTACACAGGGCCCTCCCAAAGTTCAGACCTTTCTCACCGAGCGCTGGAAGTGGTGGGAGACAGGCAGGCAGGAGCACGGACTAGTGACGGGCTGCCTGGGTTCGAATCCTGGCTCTGCTACTTACAGCTGGGCAAGCTTGGGAGAGTTATTTTGCAGCTCTGTGCCTCAGTTTACTCATCTGCAAAATGGGATCATCATGTTTTGAGAACTCACAGGGTTATCACACTTAAATTGCTCACAACAGTGTCTGGCACGTGGTGCAGGCCCCATAACTCTCCACTGTGTTATTGCTTGCCTGGCAGAATGAGGGCACAGGATGTAAGGTCCCTGCGTCGTTCACTCATTTATGCCGTGGGTGAGCTCATGGTGATGGTGATGGTGCTGGAGATCATGGCGATGGTAATAAGAATAGCAGCATTTCTTGTTATGAGAGCTCACATTTACTGCCACGGGCTGGGCACTGTTCACAGCGCTTTCTCTTTATCGTCTCAGTCAGAGCCGAGGCCTGACAAAGAGATCAGTGTCTGTCCTCATGAGGTCCCCTGCCCAGCTGTGGAGACAAGATCCATATGACTAGGGGCCTGATGATAAACAGAAATGTTATAAATGGAGGGACAGAGGAGGGGACAGCTCGCTGGGCTGTGGTGATCCAGAGTGTGTTCCTGGAGAGGCAGGGGCTGCAGACAACCCCCCGACTCTTTCCAGGAGGACTGCAGGGACTTGGGGCCCTCTGGGTGAAGGGAGGAGGGGAAGGTGGAGGGAAGTTAGTTTTAACGGGCAGATCTTCCCACAGGGGACAGGCTGCCTCTGGAGGGAACACACTTCTTGTCACGGGAGGCAGGCGAGCAAGGTCTAAGGGAACAGGGGTCAGGGACGTTGTGGAGGGGGTTTCTGAACTGATGTGGCTGAGGAGGGGGCTAGGATGTGACTTATGGGTCCCTGCTCATTCTAAGAGTCTAACTGTCCAGCTGTGTTCACAAGCACACACACACAGACACACGCACGCACACACATGCGCGCGCGCGCACACTGTAGGCTGGTGCTGCCCAGGTATCCAGGAAGCTCAAGGATGGAGGCTATTTTGCGCATGGTGAGGCCCCCTCTCTGTGCACCACAACCACACAGGGCCTTACATCCTGTGCCCTCATCCTGCCAGGCGAGCAATAATATAGCGAAGAATTATGGGGCCCTCACCACGTGCCAGGTACTGTTCTAAGCATTTTATGTGTGATAACTCTGTTAATCCTTGCAACCTAGGATGCTCCCGTTTTACAGATGAGTATACAGAGTGGTTAAAACAACTCACCTAAGGTCACACAGCTGTAAGTGGGAGAGCCAGGATTCAAACCCAGGCAATCCGTCACCAGAGTCTGTGCTCCTAACTGCCTCTAACACACACCACCACCATCGTGATTATCATCATCTCAGACAATGTTTTTTTGCTCTTGGCATCATACCTGTCCTTCATGTAAGAGTTAAAGGCTGGGGCTAGGGTGGGAAAGGCAGTAGGAAGGCTGCAGCTGGGTGGAGAAGCAGAGACAAAAGACTTTGTATCTTCCCGAGGGTGTTGCCTCCACAAAAGGAATGGGCCCTGGGGTCAAATTTTGGCTCCCCCCCTTAGCAGCCTGTGGGACCTCAGGCAAACCACTTCCCCTGTCTGGCTTAATGGCCCAGCTCTGAAATGGGTTGAGGTGAAGATTTGATGGACGAGGGTATGCGCCTGGCACATGCAGAGGGGCCCCGTTCAACGGTGTCTGTGAAACAGAGTCTGAGCCACAGGCTTTTCCAGGGCGGTGAGTTTCCCTTGGCTCCTCCTTTTGGGTCCTGTTTGGGCCTCAGAGAGGGGCCAGCAGGGTGCTGGTCCTCAGCCACCCAGCTTGGTAGGGTCAAGGAGGAGGCCCCAGGGTCCTGGGCCTGGAGCACCACAGAGCAGCAGACACAGAAAACCCTTGTGTTGTGGCAGGTTTTCCGAGCAGAGCCCAAGAGCGGCAAACTCTATTCTTAGCCAGCGTCCCATCACGTGGAGAGAAGCGTGTCATTAGCGCAGAGTGAGGGAGAAGCTGCCAGATTTAACCCTGCAGGGCCAGGGCGCCACAAAGAACTGCAGAAGAAACCGTTGCAGCTGGGAGGGGAGGGGCTGGACATTCGAGTTGGAGTCAAAGCGGGCATCCTGCAAGGGGCACTCATGGTGGACACCCCCCGGACAGATGCAATAACCAAGGCCCAAGGCAACATTGCAGGGGCAGGTAGGCGGCCCTAAGGCAGAGGGGCTGAGAATTCCATCGGCTGTCACCATTTCCCAAACGGGACCCTCTACGAGACCACACGAAGAGCCCTGGCAGGAATCAGGAGACCAAATCTAGTCCCATCTCCCATCACAAACGTGCATAGCTGGGGACAAGTCACAGTCCTTCTCTGGCCCTGTGTCTGCATTAAACTCCACGACCCCTGTGCTCTGGCATCTCACAACACGGACCCAAGCAGGGTTGAAGCTGAGAGCAGCACCCAAGACCTTGATCAAACCCCTCGCACAGCCTGCAAGCAGCCAAGGCATTTGTCTTTGCCCACTAGAACTCCCTTGTTCTAACGAGGTGCTTATCCCACGTTCTCATTTCATCCCGACGTGCCCTATGGTACATTATCCTTTTAATATAATTTGTCAGCGAACCTCGCCCTGAGGGCCTGGGACACAGGCCACACTAATCTGATGGTGTCGAATGGGGCAAAGCTAGACGTGAAGGACAGGGAATGACCAGGATAAGACAGGACCTGAGGAGCTGCAGTGTGGCCTGAGCATCTGGCTGGGCAGCAAGGGGACATCCCGGAAGGGGCAATCCTGAGTTGACTTGTGCCTTGGAGGTGCCAGACATACAAACTCCCTGGTTCCCGGTGTGGCCTCCTGCCTCCTCTTTTCGACCTCACTCTCTGTGGCCCAGCGCGGGTCTCCCCAGCAAAGCAGTAAGCTCCTGGAGGCCAGGCAGCTGGCCCTCTCCTCCACCCCCTGGGGGTCCACCACTGGCCCAGCCAAGGCTAGCTCGGGGCTCAGCCCCTCCTGGTCCAGCTGAGCCAGCCCCGAGCCTGCTGGTTTCTCTCTGCCTCGCCCCTCGTCCGGGCCTGTGCTGGCCGCTCATTTCCTTTCTAATTAATCACTGCTGGTCTCCAGCCGCCCTTCCCTCCCCAGCTCATTTGCCTAAAGAAATGAATTGCTTTGTTGAGGAGAAACAAATTCTTCCCAGCTCTATTTCCTCTCTCCCCTCTCCAGGCAGTGGAAACACGGGGCCAGGGGCCCCCCTGGGGCTCTCCAGGACCAAGAGGAGAAGGCACCCCTGCAGGGAAAGCAGCCTCAGTTTCCCCATGTAAATCAGAGCAAGCAGTGCTTGATGTGCCCTGGAGGAAGAGAGTGCTCTGAGACCCTGGTGGGATGGGAGGCCCAGGCCCCCTGTGCACCCCGGCCCCACAGGACTGAAGCAGCTGGAATGCGGCCCTGTTGTTCTGTAAAGCTAATGAGCTTTGGATCTCCAAACCGAGAACGGACCTTGTCAGCTGGCCTCTCACAGCAGACACTGAAACCTCGTGGTGTGGGACGTGACTCATCATGTCGTGGGGAAGAAGAGGGAAGGAAGACGGTATTCGGGGGGCCCCTGGCAGGAGAGGCTGTGGGGACAAGAGGGAGCTGCACCACAGAGGGGCTCCCGGGCGCTTGTGCTGCCCAGGGAGCCGCAGGGTGGGCCAGCTTTGCTCTCACCCTGCCGTCTATCCAGACCCATGGGACAGATGGTGACCCTTCCACTCACCGGTGGGGACCAGACCAGGAACAGTTCCTGGGGTCAGCTGGACTCTCCCCAGAAACCGACAATGCTTAAGTTCAGACTGGCCCAGGTTCAAACCCATGCCAGCTGAGCACACACAGGGAAGAGCAATGTCTCTGAGCCTCAGTTTTCCCATCTGGAGAATGGGGATAGCAGTAGTCCCTGCCTCTCGATGTTGTTAGAGGAATAACAAAGATCCTACAGATAGATCACTCAACATAAAGCCTGGCACATAGCAAGTGCCCCGTAAACACTAGTTATTATTTATTATTGTTATTATCTGGATCTCATGCTTTAGTATTGGGGTACAGGCAACTGAGAGAGGCTGCATTACAGGGGCAGCCTTGAGTTGATTCTAATTTAATTTTCAAAGGTAAATTATGTACAAACTGCTGTTCTGTTATAGCTGGTGAGTGTGGCACTGAAACCGCTCATGGCTGATGGAGACCCAGTATGGAGCCCAGCACCAGGGCTGAGGGCCCGGCCAGCCGGGCCAGGCCACCAGAGATCCAGGGTTTGGGAGCCACAGCTGCAGAGAGGAAACTCCTTCTGTCAGTCCTGGAATTCATAGTCCTGTGAATGCTATGGCCTCACCAGGTGCCTGTGTTGTATTGGCCGTCGTCCCAGCTGGGGCCGTGATGGAGCAGGCTGCACTGGTAGAGATCCAGTCCTGAGCTGGGATGTACCAGCCAACCTGCCTGTTCTGAGCCTGCACCCCCCACCCCACTTACTGCCCAGGTTTGAGTCTCTGGGAGCACCCTGGACCCCCGCTGCCTCAGCACTGGGCTAAGGTGAGCAGAGAACCTCAGAGACTCTGCAATTAGACCAGAAGACATTCAAACAGACAGATTTCTGCTGAGGACAGTCGCACCTCCCCTGGCCACTGCCCGTGAGGAGCCCCTGGAGCTGCAGAAAGGGCAGTGCTGGGGGTCAGGGCTCTGTAGTGGGGCCGGCACGCTCCCTTCTCTGCTCGGCTTCTTGTTCGACTCTGGAAGGAAGGATTGGACTAGAGCTCTCCTGTGATTTAAGACCCCTTCCAGCTGAGGACCTCTGGCAGCAAAGGCTGAGAGAGAAGGGGCAGCAGATTTGAGGTAGAAACTGCTGGCTGACAGGACCTGGCTTTCCTGCCTGTGACGTGGAGCTCTTCTCTTCCTTCCTCAGGTGTGCTCCAGGATAGGGGGTGCATGGGGACTCCCAGCCCTGGCTTCTATGCACGAGGTGACCCAGGCACACTCGCAGGTGAGACCCTGGCTGGGCTGGGGTCTCTCTTGGGGGAAACCTGGTTGATACACCCTGGGGTGTGGCAGGGACAGGACTGACAGGGAGGGTGTGGGTGACAGGTTCCATGAAGCAACATGATGAATGACTGCAATTAATGTTTACGTAGCCGTGAATAGTTCACAAAACACACTAACGTCTAGTATTTCATCAAATTAGCCACCTACCTCATGGGCACTTATTGCATCCTGTGTGCAGATGAGGAAACTGCTGCTCGGAGAGGTTAGGTGCTCTCCCCAGAATAGAGAGGACCTTCCTGGCTTTACCATTTTGCCAGAAGTCTAGCTGAGAGAGACCTCAAGACCATCCCAGGCAGTTAGATGTGATTGCAGGGCTTTCACATACAGTTGGGCAGGTTGTTCACAGCATGAGGGTGCCTGGCTGAAGGGGTGATTATGGGGCTAGGATCCAGCCTCACTCTACTCACCAACCCACACTCTCCAGTGCAGGGCTGTATCTGCCCAGAGCAAAAAGGCACCATGTGGGCCAGTGGCACCATGAGTGGGCTACCCTGTGGGCTGTTCTCAGTCTCAGGTTCCTGAATTGAAACACAGGGGTAATCCTCCCTCACCCAAGCTCTCCATCTCTCAAGGGAAGTGGAGCCAGTGAGTGGTTGAGAAAATCAATACACTACACGTGCTTTGAGCTCCTTGAAGATAAACTCTGTGACAAAGAGGGAGGTGATTAAACATGGGAGCATCTTCTCTGGGCACTAACGGGGCTCAAGGACTGGGTCAGGATGTCTGGGAGGAGCGTGTGATGGATCCTGGCCTGTGGACGCTGTCTTCTGCATCTATCCCTCCTGCTGGACTGGGGGCCAAGGCTTGTGCCTCCTGGTTTCTGAGATCCCTGTGTCTCTCCCAATGACTTGCACGTTGTGGGCCATCGACTCACATTTGCTGTCACTGAACTGATTCGTCTGTATGTTCATATCATCACTCCTTCTCTACTCTGCTCCCTCCACAAAAAAGCAGTAACCCACTGCACCCAACACACCCAACAATGGGCTGGGAGTGGAGACCTGGGTTCAAAGCCTGACTCTGCCGCCTGTACACTGTGACCTCTGACCTCTGTCCCTCCCCAGACCTCAGTTCCCCCACGTGCAAAGCGAGGTGTTAAGATGGCCAGCGGGGCTCCCTCCCTCACAATGCAGTCTGGAGCTGTGGATGCCTTGTTGGATACATGCATCTACACAGAGCCCCCCTTTTATCTCTGAAGGCAGCCAAGATAAAACAGGGCCTAATCCGCACCCGAGAGATGGGTCCTCTGCCCGAGGGGCCGCGGGCACAAATTGGGCCGTCGTGTTGCATTACTTCCACCAAGTTGGGCCCTATCATCTCACCTCCATCCCCAGGCGAATGGGGACAGCCACAGGCAGACAGCGCAGTGGGGGCAGGGTGCCCGTGCAGCCACCGGGCCCCTAACTCTACCATCAAAGGCGGACAGATAAGGGAGGGGGCCCAGCCAGGGAGGATTTTTAATGACCCCAAATCCTGGCAACTCATTACGTCTCTGATAAGGCAACGGGAGCTGTCATTCTGAGATGCAGCCAAGGAGGCTCCCTAGAGAAATTTTGCTGCCTTCTTGCTAATCTTCTTATAAACATTGTTATTTATTTTTTCTTATTTTATCCGACATGTGTCAAGCAGCCCCTGCTAAGCCTGTGATATCCCTAGGGAGGCTGGAGGAGGTTTGAGGATGGTCTGATGCTCCCCTCGGCCCCGTCCCCGCCCCAGTCCTTGGCAGCACGGCCGCCGTAGGCCTGTTCTGTGGCCGGCCAAGGTTCTGCCCCAGGCTGGTGGCGTTGCGATGGCCACAGTGGCGGGGTCTTGGACCAGGAGATGCTGGACATCTGGGAGCTAGCCATCTGAGTTAGGAGATCACTGGCTGTGCTAGCTGGGGCTGGTTCCAAGGAGAAGGAAGGGCTGCATGCCACCACTGGCATCTGGGGGTACCACACAGTTGTGCTGGGAAGCCTCCAGTTTTGGAGTGCTTTCGGGAAGGCCTCAGGACAGCTCCCAGAGAGCCTCTCCTGGGTTTTGTTCTATGTTATGGGGTGCTGAGATCCGGAGGACTTCTGGCCCTCTGTTCCAGAGACAGGGGCAGGGCTGGGAGTGTGGGGAGAAGGTCATAGAACTTCCCCAAGACAAGGGAAGAGACCAGAAGATCTGGGAGACCCCCTCTCAACTGCAGTTCATGGCGCATGTTTGTGATAAACTTATAGCTCTCTCACAATGGAT
Organism: Ceratotherium simum simum; assembly: GCF_057802395.1. NCBI lineage: Eukaryota > Metazoa > Chordata > Mammalia > Perissodactyla > Rhinocerotidae > Ceratotherium > Ceratotherium simum. Next base: position 30,402,620 of record NC_141905.1, read on the forward strand.
TGTCATTATTAAAGCACGCTATAAAACAATACATATGGCATGATCATGTGTATATGTATGCAAAATATATATCGCAGGGGGTACAAAAGATTAGATTTGCTGCTTTCAGAATGTCTAATCTAAGGCCAATATTTTAACGTTCCACATTACGGGAATCCTGAATCCAGAGCAAGCCACGTGGGGTTTTTCTTATTTTTAAATAATTTTAGGTTTACAGAAGAGTTCCAAGATAGTGCAGAGAGCTTCACCCAGCTCTCCCTAATGTCAACAATGTCGACATCTTGCTAAACTTTGATGTCACCAGTTTTCCTATTGTTGACAACTGGATTTTCATCACATCCTGTTAGGGGTATGTGACATCCACAGGACTTCTCACTGATGATGTCAATTTTGATCACAGGTGAAGGTGGTGTCTCCAGGCTTCTCCACTGCTCTGTCACTGTTTTTTCCAATCCACAGTCTATTCTTAGAAGCAGTCTCTTAAGTCCAGCCCTCACTCCAGAAGAGAGGAATTAAGCTCCACCTCCCGGGCATGTATCAATTTGTGGGCATGTGTTAAAGCCGCCATAGTAACTAATAAGTTTGGGGAGGAGGAGGAGACACTTTGAGGCTACACAAGTGTCCTGTTTCTCCTTCAAGTTTCGCCCTCTGATTGTAGCCTCCATGGGGGATCCAGCATGTCGCAATTCCTGCCGATGTGCTCTAACGGGGATTTTCCACTTCCATTCCTTGTACTTTATTAGTTGGAATTCAATATTCTTGTTATTTACCATGTTGCTCAAATTGTTCCCGCTTTGGCCATTGGAAGCGCTTGCAGGCTCACTCCTTTGCTCTCTCAACATGGCCCCATCATTGTTTTGGATATAAGCCCATTGTGTGGTTTTTGTTGTTTTTTGTTTTTAGCACTACCTTACTTTCTGGCAACACAAAATCTCCAGGATCATCTTGTATTTTCACTGTCCAGCCATTTCTCCAAGGATCCTGATCCCTTTTACTGGAAAATGGTATTTAGAAACCAAGACCTGGGTGCTAGGAAGGCACACATTTTTGAAGGCAATTTTTACACGGATAAAGCTTCTTGAACTTGATATCTGGAAACAAATTGGCATCCAGCGTAACTCAGGGGTCTTGATACATTTGTAGTTGTATGTGTTTATGTAACATGCCTGAACCTCCGTGTCTCACTTGAGCCTCACCTGTAGAATGACCTTGAAAGGTCACGGTGGGAGTGAGGCATGTTGCTCTGGGTTCAAATCCATACTGTTGGCCTGGTATGGCATGTTGGCCGTGCCACATAGCCCGATCTCCAGTCGGCCCCTCGTATAAGCGTCCACTTTTCATCCACATGGTCAAGATGTACAAGCCAAAGAGTTTGACACGTCTTCAAAATGTCGGTGAACCATTTGGGAAATACTAAATCGTGATTTGATGATTCTCCTCAGGTTTTACTCAATTACAAATTTAATATTCTTGACATTTCCTTCACTCCTATGGAGCCTCCGAGACTCTAGAGACTGGGGAGAGAGCCCCAGAAACGAGGATGTGCTTGCGAAGGAACTAGGGCGGGCAAAGTGCCTCCCCTCTCTGGCCAGCTCCGCACGTCTAGAACAGGAACAATGGAAACACGTGAGAGAATGATGGAAACATCTAACGGTAATCGTCATGAATTGTTACTGTTCTGTTTGCACTACACGGAGAATTCGGGCTCAAGATCCAGATGAACCTCAGTTCAAAACCTGACTCCATCACCGATCACCTGTGTGATGTGGGCAAGTGGGCTCACCTCTCTGGGCCTCAGTTGTTTCATCTGTAAAGTGGGGTACCAGTTCCTACCTCAGGGGGTTGTCATGGGGCCAAATGAGATCATCAGAGTCAAGTTTTTAGCACAGTTCCTGACAGATACTCGGTGACTGCTAGCAATAATAGCAACAGCCACACTCAACAATAATGATAACAGAGTCCCGATGATCAGTCAGTGGGAGTGTTATCGAGGGTCATGTTGCGTGGATTTAAGATCAAAACGGGAGTCAAATTTAAGCACTTGTCATGCACATATTTTTTAAAAAATAGATTTTATCTTTTAGAGCCATTTTAAGTTCATAGCAAAATTGAATGGAAGATGTAGAAATTTCCCATTTCCCCTTCTCCCCCCTCGTCTCCCCCACTACCAAAATGTTGCACGCGAATGGCACATTTGTTACAATCGATAAACCTACATTGACACATCATTACCTAAAATCCATAGTTTACATTAGGATTCACTCTTGTGTTGTATTTCTGTGGGTTTGGAGAAATGTATCATGACGTGTATCCACCATTACGGTGTCATACAGAGTATTTTCACTGCCCTAAAAATCCTGTGTTCTGCCTGTTAATCCATCCCTCCCTCCCCTCTAGTTCCTAGCAACCGCTGATCCTTTTACTATCTCCATAGTTTGCTTTGTTTAGAATGTCATATAGTTGGAATCACACAGCCTTTTCAGACTGGCTTCTTTCATTTAGTAATGTGCATTAAAGTTTCCTCTATGTCTTTTCATGAATTGATAGCTCTTTTCTTTTTAGTGCTCAATAATATTCTCTTGTCAGGATGTACCACAGTTTATCCATTCACCTGCTGAAGGACATGTTTATTACTTCCAGGTGTTGGCAATTGTGAAGAAAGCCACTATAAACATCTGTGTGTAGGTTTTTGTGTGGATATAAGTTTTCAACTCCTTTGGGTAAATTCCAAGGAGCACAATTGCTGCATCATATGGTAGGAATATGTTTAGTTTTGTAAGAAATCACCAAACTGTCTTCCAAAGTGGCTGTACAATTTTGCATTCCCATCAGCAATGAATGAGAGTTCCTGTTGCTTCACATCCTTGTCAGCATTTGATGTTGTCAGTGTTCCGGATTTTGACAGTTCTAATAGGTGTGTAGTGATATCTCATTGTTGTTTTAACTTGCAATTCCTTAATGACATATGAGGTAGAGCATCTTTTCGTGTATTTATTTGCCATCTGTATATTGCTTTGGTGAGGTCTGTTCAGGTCTTTTGCCTCTTTTTTAATCAGGTTGCTCTCTTATTGTTGAATTTTAAGAGTTATTTGTATGTTTTGGATAATGCGCCTTTATCAGATGAGTCTTTTGCAAATATTTCCTCCCATTCTGTGGCTTGTCTTCTCATTCTCTTGACAATGTCTTTCCCAGGGCAGAAGTATTTCATTTCAATGAAGCCCAGCTTGTCGATTTTTCTTTCGTGGACTGTGCCTTTGGTGCTGTATCTAAAATGTCATTGCCCTACCCAAGGTCACTTAGGTTTTCTCCTATGGTATCTTCTAGGAGTTTTATAGTTTTGCATTTTATACTTAGGTCTATGATCCATGTTGTGTTAATTCTCGTGAAGGGTGTAGGTCTGTGTCTAGATTCATTTCTTTGCATGTGCATGTCCAGTTGTTCCACCATCATTTGTGGAAAGACCATCTTTGCTCCATTCACGTGTATTTTCATCTTCAGTTTTTCAAAGGACATCCCTGCACAGAGTCCCCCATGCTCTCCAAACACCTCCTTTATCATGACAATGTGCCAGTAGGAAGGGTCCTTTGGAGAGAGCCCTTGGACCTGATGGTCAGAGCCCTGATTGGGGAGGACACTTCAGCCAGGAGTCCACTCAAGGACTGGGGCCATGTGCTGGGCTAGGCGACCACGGCTGGGGGAAGTGATTCTCAGTGCAGGGCTACGGAGGGGTGACTAGACTCCAGGTTGGATGGAGGAGGCCTGACCAAGGGGACCTCATGGTAGGGGAGACAGCAGCCTCAGGCCTCCGTGGAGATTAGGAGCAGAGCCCAGGGGTGGATGACCCCACAATCAGGCACACAAACACATTCACACACACTCACCTTCCCCAGGAACCTGGATAGCTGCTTATCAGTCCACACCAGGCTCAGCCAACTAAATTCTCCCATTGTCACCTCCCCTCACGGGGTTTAATTTGGGGTGTTCAGCTTCTCAGTGGGCTGGAGGCAGGGATTTGTGTTCTGTGCAAGTCTCAGGAGGTCGGTGGGGAGGCAGGTTCTGTGGACACGAAGCTGTGTCCTCCTGCCCCCAGCCAGCCCTATCGGGTGGTACCTGCCTCAGGGCCCGTTTCCCCATCAGTGAAATGGACAGTGTGAGACCTGATCCTCCCTCGGGGCTCAGAGTCTTGTTCCTCTGAGAATGAGTCAGGGACCCCACCCCTACCCCCAGCCCCAGGGCCTGGAGGCTTTATGTGAGTTTCAGCTAGAAAGGGAGGCTCCTGGAGACCCAGGTTGCCGTCCTCCCTCTCAGGACTGTCTCCTGTGCAGAGGAACGGGGGTGCGCACAGCACGTTCACCACCATGAGCCAGGCTCTGTGCTGGCCCCTTCCCAGCCACGGTGTCTCATCTCATTCCAAGATAAGCCCACAGAGCTGGCGTCACTACTCCATTCTACAGACGCGAGGCCCAGGAAGGCAGTTCAGCAGAGGGGTCAGAGCCGCTTACCAGCTGGGAGCATGGCACTGAGGCGTTCTGAGCCTCAGTTTCCTCACCTGTGAAATGGGACTAATCATCCCTCCCTCACTGGGCTGTTGCAAGACGTATGTGAGATAATGGAGGTCAGATGCACGACTACAGCTCAGAATAAACAGTGGCTTGAATTAGCATTACCACAAGCAGCAACTCTGGGGTTCTGAACCTCGTGCTCTTTATTCTACCCATACTCCCGATAGACTGCTAGAGCAGGTGCTGAAGATAGGCTCCCTGGCCCTCCCCTGTGGGAGTATGTGTGCCGAAAGCTGAGGGTGCAGGTCCCGGAAAGCCCACTCCTGCAGTTCTAGTCTCTCTTGTCAGTCATGGTTCTCTCATGTGGGCAAGGGTCAAGCCCAGAGACAGCCCAGGACCAGGCTAAGGTCACACAGTGGGCTCCTAGGTCCCAGCCCGGGCACTCCCCAGAGGAGCCACCCTCCTGATGGGAAAAGCCCTCACATCTGCTGCTCTGTCACCAGCAACCACGCCGTGTGCTTGTCCATCCGGGTTGGACACGGGTTCCCCAGGGTATGAAGTTCATTTTCTTTATGTCTGGTAGGGGATTGAATGCTTGGTTGAAATCCAACAAATCATAGCCATTGCAAAAACAAACATAGCCGTGGCCTTGGTGTATGTGCAGTGCACGCTCACACACTCACACATGGTCACATACTCACAGTCTCTCACATTCACACACCCTCACAGTCTTACCCTCACACACATACTCACACTAGCTCACACTCACACACAGACTCTCACTAATTCACACTCACCTGGAGTCCCTCACATCTGCACACAATCACACTCACAGTCTTGCACACACATACTTGCATTTGCTCTCTCATACATTCAGTTTCACACTTATGCACACTCACATACTCACACACTTATGTACTAAAATAAAACACACACAAATTCACACACACACACACCTCTCCCACACTTGCGTGCCACTTGGAGTCCCAGTTCTGAACATCAGCGATGCTCCCCCGAGCATGGGAACGTCCAAGCAGAAGCCGCTTCCCATTCCCCTCCCCAAATCTCGTCGTTTGTCTGAATCCTTCCAAGCCCAGCTCCAGACTCGCCTCCCCCAGGAAGGCTCCCCGACTTCACCCTCTCCCCCCGGCAGTGGGGCCTGCCTTTCCTCTCCGGGCTTCCACAGAGTTAACAGCAGCATACATCTCTGCTCTTATCCGGCAGCCAGGGTTCGCTGAGCACCTACTGTGTGCCAGGCGTGGGGGGTCCGCCGGCCTCCTCCACTGGAGGGAGACAACCCCTTGAGGGCAGGGCAGGTGTCACGCCATCTGTGCCCCACCACCCAGGATGCTGGTACCTATCCAAAGCGCCTGTGTAGAATAGATGGAGGCAGGCCTTCTCCGGACGCCTGTTGGCCAGTGCGCCTCCAGTAACCCAGCATGGCCCAGACCCAGATCTTGCTCACACAGTTCCCTTCCCCCAGAGCATGCTTCACCTCCACAAGCGCCATCTCCCCTGGGAGGGCTTCGGTGAATTGCCTTCCAGAGATGACCAGGCTGGCCCTTGCCTGTCTCCCTACGGGACCATTGGCACGTTGAGGGCAGGGGTGGGTGTCAGCAGCTCCGTGTCCACAGAGCCTCACACGGAGTGGCTTCGACAGAGGTTTGAGTTGAGCACTCCAAGACATGCTTTCTCAGGGGAAAGGCCTTTTTCTCCCGAGTGACGAGAGCGGGTGACAGCCCCGGTCTTCCCTCTTTGGCTGAGGCCCAGGTCCCCGTGGATGCTGCAGTTTGCAGAGACTTCACAGTCTCTTGCCTCGGGCTTGAGACCCCCCAACTTCCTCCTTCATGTCTCAATTTAAATGTCACTTTCTCCTTCTGGTTACCCCGGATCCATGTATGTGCCCTGCTCTGGGTCCCCAGCCCCCATCACAGCTCTGTCCTGCTCTATTACAATCTCTGGCTCTGCATCTGTCCTCCCAGCCTGTGCACACCACGAAGACACATGTTTTGTCCATCCTCCTCCCTGTCGCATCTCCAGGGCCCAGCATGGTGCTTCGTACACAGCAGGCATTCAATAAATGCTGCAGGAAGGGAGAGAGGAGCAAAATATCCACTGGCCTGTCCTCCCCTCCATGGTCCTGCAGATGGTGAAGCCAAAGGGAGTCCTGGGTTTTTCTTTCTACAGTGCAGCTCCTCCTGGGTGAGCATCCCCCTCGGGCTTTCCTGGACCCGTGAGTCTCGTCCCTTCTTTGGAACCTTCAGTCTCAGCTCATTCCCTCCCCACATATCCTCTGCCCGCAGCACTGTCTCATGCCTGAGTGTCCCCCATTTGATCATCTGTGCTGTAGGCCAGGTTACCGAGGGGATGTTCCCAGGGGTACCAGGACAAACAAACCCCGTGCCTGGGAGATTCTTGGCTGGGAGAGCTGGCTCCAGCTAATTCCATGGCTGCTGGCAGCCACCCAGTAACAATGCTGCATCTGCCTCCTTTGAGAACCCAGCCTCTTGGAGGACAGTTTGGGCCTCTTTAGGCACTGCCCAGGGAAGTGGAGACAGAGCGGGCCTCTTCGCCTCTGGGGGCCAGGAGGAGCCTGGAGAAGACAGCTTCCACCCTTTCCTGAGGTTGGGAAGCTGCCAGAGGGGATGATGGGAACTGGGGAGGTAAGAGGCCCCTGTGTCCTGATGACATCGTGGGGGCACATGGTCTGGCCCAGGGTCAGAGCCCTGGCTCTGCCTCACTGTGTGACCTTGACTGAGTCAGGTAACTGTGCATCTCCTTGGCATGTAATTCAAGGGCCTCTACACTCTGGTCCAAAACAGTCTTTCCGCAGCCCTTATTACTTTCCTTGGCAATCCCAATCAACCAAATTCCCAGCATGCCCTGCAATTTCCTGCCTCTGGGACATTGCCCAGTGCAGTTGCCTCTGCTGGAGTGTCTCCCTCCATCCCCATTCAAATGGTGGAAACTTGCCCCATTCTTTAAGCTCCAGGGCAAAGGCCACCTCCTCTAGGGAGCCTTCTCTGATTGCCCCAAATGCCATCATTTCCTCCTTCCCTGAGGTCTTAGAAGCTCCTCTCTGGCTCATGGAGGGCCCTGCCACACTCTCTTTGGCCTTGCAAAGAGGCATGCCTGGCTGTGAAGATCGTAACCCGAACAATCTAGAGGCGCCTCTCACATCGTAGCCTATGTAAACGGCACCCTCTAGAGCTGTGCAGTGCCTAACCTGTGCGACCACACACGGCAGGCCTGCCTGTGTCCTGGCCTCTAAGGACTGCTCCGAGGATCCCATGGGGTTAGGACTCCTGGCTCAGTAGACAGATGAGGTGCTCCTTTTCTTTCGCTCAACCCGCTTTCCTTCTCCATCTGCTCACTGTCCCCAGGTGCTCTCACTCAGGCCCGTGGCTTAAAATACCATTTGTAAGCTGACGACTGACTCTCAAATGGATGTCTCTGCCCAACCTCTGCCCCGAGCTCCAGCCTCCTAGCTCCAAATGCCTCCTGGGCATCTCCATTAGAGGCTGCACAGGCATTGCAAACGTAATTTGGCCAAGCCGACGGCTTGCGTCTCCTTACCGCACACCTGCTCGTCCCTCCGCAATCCCGATTTCAGTAAACCACCAACCCTCAGGCTGAAATCCTCGGGGGCAGCCTGGAATCCTCGTTTTAGTTCAGCCTCTACAGCTAGTCTGTTAGCTTGCAAAATCCATCCTGGATCCATCTCCGGACCTCTACTGCCTCTGCCGTCACCTCCTCCGAGCACCCTCAACCCCCCACAGGCCCACTGCCGTACTCTGGGTTCCCTCCAGGGCAGAGCAGGACACCAAGATCTGGGTGCAGGGCGTTGATTTGGGAGGGGATCTCAGGGAGCACCCGTGAGCACAGCGAGACAGGAAAGAGGAAAAGCCAGTCCAGGTGTCTTCTGAGTTGCTGACACCACTGCCCACCGACCGCTGGGGCCGGTCCTACCCTCAGGAAAGTCCCTCCAAAGGACAGCAGCCTGGGCATCTGTTTATTGACACTCATCCCATTGACAGACAGTTGCCTCCAGAGGCCTGAATTTCCTGTCCCCCGCCAGCTCCCAGGCTGTCCTGTGCAAGCCGAGTGAGCTCTTCACAGAGGAAAAGAGACAGGAGATGCGAGCTTTTGGAGGTTTGTCCTCAGCCCATCAGCTGCAGCTGGACTCATCAGTGGGCTGTGGGAGTGCGTGGGTCCCCACTCGCCCACTGACACAGGACCAACGGGCGATCTTGTAAAAATATTAATTGAGCCTATCACTTCACTGCCTAAGACCTTTCACAGGTCCCCATCATCCTTAGAACAAAACCTTTGCCATGGCTGACCAGGCCACCCTCGGCCTCCCTGCCCTCATCCCCCACTCACTAAGCTCCAGGCACACTGGACTTTGGGGGTCTCAGACCAGGGCTCATTCCAGTCTTAGGGCCTTTGCACTTGCCAGCACTGGACCTGTACCCCTCTTCCCCACAGTCTTCACATGGCTGGCTCATTGTCATTCAAGTCCACAACTCTCATGTCACCTCCTCAGAGAGATCTTCCCCGGCCACCTAATCTAAAGTAGCCCCCATCCCCACTCCATGCTCTCTTGTCCTCAGAGCACCCAAATCTAGCTCTCTTCCGTATTTGTTTACCTGTTTCTCACCTGTCTCTCCCACTAGAGCAGTCATGGTCACTTATACATCTCCAGGGCCCAGCCTGGCGCCTGGCCTGTAGGAGATGCTCTATAGATAACTGTGGGATGAATGACCTGAATGGGTCAGCTCCTCCCAGAAGCAAGCAGAGCCTGAGTCAGGGATTCTGGTGCAGCTGCTAGATTAGGGGATGCTGTCAAGTGAGCCTCATAACAGAGTGAGGGAAGCAAGAAGAAAAGCTAGGCTGGGGCATGGGTGCCGCTGAAGTCTAGCCTTGGTCTTATCCCCCAGGCTTCTGGAGCACAATGCGCCCCCTGTAGGCAGGGGAGCAGCCTTTTGTATCCCCATATCAGTCAGTCACAGCTGAGGGCTGCCCCAGGTGGAGGCAGCAGGGGTGGGGGAGGCCCTTACTAGCCAACACTCACAGCAGCTGGGTGAGGGGTGCACGGGCCTGATGGAGGGGCCGGGGAGGGGCACCGACAGCATTCATGGCGGGAAGGGACTGCCCCCCTGCCGCTCGCAGACCCCAGGGCTGAGGGGGGCTCAGCAGCCTGGACATCTCGGGGAGCAGAAATTCCCGGTGAGTATCAGGCTTCTGATGACCCATCCCCGTCTCCAAATGCCTCCTCCTACCTGCCCTGCATCCTGCCTGCTGCCTCCTGAGCCCATTTTCTCTTTCTGTTGTCTCCCTGGGTGAGCATTTTCCCCAGAACAACCCTCAGAGTCCCCCTCCCCATCTGTGGGTCTCCGCAGCTGTCTAACCATAGCGATGGGCAGCCATCCCTCCAACCCATCACCGACAGGAGCTTGTCACTGCGGCACCAGCTCCATTCTGCTCATTTCTTGAAAAATTAAGGCTCAGGAGACAGCGTTCTCACAGCCAAAAAGTCTGAGGAAGCCACAGGAAGATGCACTGTCTCCTGGTCCCTCTTCTGGGTGCGTCTAGGTGGTGCAGAGAGCGGGCCAGTGGGCAGAACCGGCATTGACAGCCGGCCAGCCCCCTGACCCTGCGCTCTCCCTCCCCCTACAGCTATTGATGGCCGGGTACTTGAGTTTTTCTCTTTTCTCTGTCGACTCTTTTAACTGAAAAATATAAAGAAAATGCCTATTGATTCCGTGTAACTGATAAGCTACTCACTCCCGGGCCTTTTTAATCCGAAGCCTGAGCCTGGCTCAAAGCCCACGGGAAGACACAGCGGGGGCAGGGAGGAGCAGGGCTCTGCTGGGCTCCCCACACTCCCAGCAAACTTGTGCACAAGGCTCCAGGACTGGGGATAAAAGAAGAATTTAGGAAGCTTCCTCCTTCCAAGGATGTTTGATGATCCTAATTTTTGAAGCATATAATTATCCCTAACATTTACACAACACTTTGCGTTTACAAAGCAATTTACATTTGTAAAGCCCTTCCACATTTATTGTCTGGTTTGATCAAGCTGTTTACTGCGAGGCACAACTGGCCCAGGGGTCCTCTCTCCGCTTACCACGCTGCGCATCCTAGAAAACGATGCCTCGCTTCCTACAGTCCTGGGAAGTAGTCTGGGCAGAGATTACTGTCCATTTTATGGATGAGGACATTGAGGTTCAGGCACTTTGTAACTTGCCTAAGGTCACACACCAAGTGGGCAGTCAGAAACTGGTCAGAGTGAGACCTCTGAGCCCCTCCAGGTGCTCTGTTCCTTAGAAATGAGGTTTGGGGGTCACCTATCAGGCTCTTGCTTAATGTGGATCCCAGTCAGACTTGAAGAAGAACTTCCTATGAAGAAGGGTGATTGATCATTGTAATGTGCTAACCAGAAGAGTTACCCTTCCTCAGAGAATGCTCATCTCAGGCTAGGGCCTGACAGCTGGGGGATGGACCAGATGACCCTTGTAAGCCCCTTCCAGCACAAGAAAACTACGATTCCCAGAGTCCAGGAGAATGGTTGCCCACCAGCCTAAATGGAGGCACCTCAGCCTACTTGTTTCCCTTTTGGCACACATCAAGACATGAGTCATAGAAGGTGCAGGGAAAATTTATTGCATTATCAATATTTAATATCTCTGGGGAGGTGACATCAGCAAAATTGCCTGGCCTGGCAGAGCCATCTAGGTGGACAGTGGGACAGGCCCTTCATCTCCTGGACACTCCATCCTTCCTACACAAGGACAGGTGAAATTTATACCTTATACCTCTTCCTCCTGGAAGAGGCATGGGCACTGTGGAAGGTGACACGTTCCTCCAGCACCTGTGTGCTGGCCTGGGGGACTTGTTCCCTGTGGTCCTTCACCTGGTCCAGGGTCTAGCAGGGCTGGGGGCCAGTGATTACTCCTTAGGCCTGGGACTTGGGGTCTCCAGCTGTTCTGAAGTACTAGATGAACATGGGGTGGTTGACTGTGCTGTGTGACAACCTGGGCCAGGATCCCAGACCACATGGCTGTGAATCACCTGCCTGGCAGATGATCTCAGGATTCTGATGCCACCAAAGTGAGACCGAGCCTGAGAAAAACTTGGCAGACGCAGGAACACATAAAATAAGGCAGGGAGTTAATGCCTCATGACCACCCTCACCCTAGTCCTGCCCGGCCATGCTGCTCCTCTACATCAGCCAAGTGACTGAACCTCTCTGGGCCTCAGTTTCCTTCTCTGTGAAATGGGGGCTATGATCTCTGCCGCACAGTTTTGTTGTGAGGATTGAAAAGGGGTTCCACTTTGTGTGTGCCTGGCCCAGGGCTGGCCCAGTCCACCTGCGGTCCCAGCCCCTCCGCTCTGCCCCAGCGGAGCAGGGAGGGACCCAAGGTATGCTGGGAGCAGGCGGGCATGTGGGCCCTGATGTACAAGAAAGGGAAGGAAATGAATGTAAATTAGCCAGTAGATGTTTCTGGCTCTCCAGCTGCCTCTCATTTAATCCCCATCATTGACAGCTGGGGAAACTAAGGCTCAGAGAGGTTAAGTGATGCCTCCAGGTCAAAATCTGAACCTATGGCTTTTTGGCTCTTTTTGTGTCAGACTGGGGAAAGTGGCCATACATGCTGGCCCCAGGGAGCGTCCCAGAGTCTGCCTGTCCCAGAGAGCACGGCTCTCCCCACGAGCCTGTGGTCCTGCGGGGGCATGGTACCCCACCCTCGTCAGACCAGCACATCATAGGTCTCCAACAGGAGAAGAGGCCCGAAGGTCAGGAAATTCTGAGGTGCCCAGGAAGTGGCTCCTTCCTTCCTTTGGGGGCCAAAAGGACCATTCCCGGGTGTTATTTCAACAGCGGGAAGAGCTTCAGGCTTGGTCCTGGTTGGCTGTCTGACTGTAGGCAAGTTACTTCTGCTCTCTGAGCCTCGGTTTCCCCATCTCTAAAGAGAAGGGCTGGGCTGGGCTGGATTGTCACCATGTGCTCCTACGTGACAAGCTTTCCTGGAGAGCACAGCATGGTCTCTGCCCACAGAAGTTCCATTCAGTGGCAGAGATTCTCAAATAACCCGACTGTGACAATGCCCCGTGCGACAAGCTAGGAACAAGTGTTCCTCAGGGTGGCCCAGACAAGGGGTGCCCAGCCCAGCCTGCAGGGCCAGGAGAAGCCGGTGGGGCAGGGCCGCTGCTGGAGAGGATGCGGCGTTTCGGAGCACAGGTGTGACGCAGCCAGACGAGGAGGGGGCAGTCGGACATACAGGGAGCTGTCGGGTGCAGGGTCCCCAGCAGTTCTGGGCGCCAAGGTGAGAGGGCCAGGCAGTGAGGCTGGGAGTGATCAGCAGTGAAGTTCAAGGCAACAGACACAGCAGAGAAAGGACGTGAGATCCAGTCTGGAGTGACGGGCTGGCAGGGCTTGAACTCATCCCACCCGAGGGCAGGAGCGACCGTGGTGAGCAGAGTAGAAAAGCGATTGATCTGAGCAGAGAGGAGGCCTGTTAGTGTTGTAGGGCTGCAAATGACTACAAACCGGTGGCTTAAAACAACGGAAATGTATTCTCTCACAGTTCTGGAAACCAGAAGTCCGAAACCCAGGCGCCCGCAGGGCCGTGCTCCCTTTGGACGCCTCTGGGGAGGATCCTTCCTTGCCTCTCCCAGCTGTGGGTGGTGGCTGGCAATCCGTGGCGTTCTTTGGCTTACTGATGCATCACTCCAATCTCTGCCTCCATCACATGGTATCTCTGCTCCGTCTAAACTTCCCTCTTCTTATAAGGACAGCGGTCATTGGTTTAGGGTCCACTCTAATCCAGTATAACCTCATTTTCACAGATTACATCTGCAAAGACCCCATTTCCAAATAAGATCACACTCCCACGTGTCGGGTGGGCATGGATTTTGAGGAGACACTATTCAGCCTGGTGCAGGAGGGCTGGCGGCAGGCGTGAGCCAGGCACAACTGGCCTGACCTGAGCCTGTTTGAGATGCGTCATCATCCTGCTGAGCCCAGGGCCTGCTGGTTTCACACAGGGTTTGGCGGGAACGGCTGGGACGATGAGTTGGAGTCACTTGTTGGAGCTGTGATGGGCCCGCTGTTAGCAGGTGGCTTGCCCCTCTGGGTAGCTCCTGGTGAATGTAGGAAAATCTGAGCAATGGGCCAACTGGGCCAGAAAAGTGTGAAATTCCTCCCGCAGAGCAGGGTGGTACAAGGCAAATGCAGGACCCAGGAGCTCTTGTTCTAACCCTGGCCCTTTTCTGCCTCCTATGTGACCTGAGGAAGTGGCTTTCCCTCTCTGAGCCTCACCTTCGCCACGTGAAACATAAGGGCTGGGTCTGGCTGACCTCCACAGGCCCCTGCACAAATGGAAATATGTGTTTTCAACCTGGTGCTCCCCAGGATAAGGGAGTGAACCTCAGGGATGCTGGGACTCCCCTGAGCCTGGCCTCCGGAGACAACCACACACTCTGGAAAACTCTGGCCAGTTGTCAGCCCCTGACATGGGCAGCCCCCCAACATGCAGCCAAGCTCATTGTTTGATTTTCAGAGAGCAATCAGGGCATCTGGTACAGCTGAGTGACGCAGACGAGGGGTGGGGAGCATGAAAGGCAGCAGGCAGGGACGGAAATTGTGCTTCTCCTAGCAACCCTGGCTCTGCAGCTCCTGGACTGGGGTTGGTGAGAGACACCATCCCCAATCAACGTGATGTTAAATATACCCTGGCTTGGCCTGCCCCACACTGAGGGCAGAGCAGGGAGCCACGTGACAGCATGGGCACTCTGCAACACCCCACACTCGTGTCACCCCCCCAGGACCCCACTTGCTTCCCAGGAGGCTGGAGTGGTCCTGCCCCCCATGGGTCAGCTCCGGCCTCCGCTTAAGATGGCATGCCCTACCGTGCTGCTGGCCACCTCTGGGGTTTGTGAGTAGCCAGCAGGGCAGGGCCAGTTGGCCAGATCCCCAAAGACAGAGCCCCTTGATTCTGAGTTCATATGGACACACGTACGTGCAGGCGCGTGCGCAGACACATATGCACGAGCACAGGGTCATGTGCATCCTCCCACGCTTACTTATATACACACACGCCCATCTACCCACATTCACAGTTGTGCACACTCACATGGAGATGTACACGAAGTCCCTAGGACCAGCCCCTGGTCAGTGCAGGCACGGCTCAGTGTGGGCTCCAAGTACCTGCCCGGGAGGACAAGCTCTCATCCCTCCCATCTGCTGCTGTGAGACGGAGCCTGGCGTGGGTTGGGCCGCGGTCTGTGACCCCTTGTGTGTGCAGCTCGTTTCTCAGCCTTTCCCTGCCCCTCACCCCACGCAGGGCACACCAACAGGACTGAACATGGCCTCATTGCCATTCTGTCTTCATTTGGGTACTCATACAAGCAGCCCTGGAATACGAATATGGGGGAAAGAGGTTTGTTTGGGAGGTGATCCCAGGAAACTTGGTGAGGGAGTGAGGCGTGAGACAGGGAGGGGAGCAAGGGCATTGAAAGGTGTGTTCATGCGTGGGTTCCTTCTGGGGGCAGCTGGGGCTCGATCCCACTGGGATTCTTCTGGACGACTGGATGGCACACACCTCAGGACTCCTCCCCTCCTCAAGGGGCAAGGATGCCCAGGAATTTACCTAACGGTTCCTCTCCCTCATTGCTTGAGGATAGTCAACTCTGCGAAACTGTCTTGCTCCCCTCAAGGGCCAAGCATGCTCCTCAACCAAAGAACAGCCTCCAGAGGAGAGACCCCGTGCATGGGCGACGTCCACCAGGGCTGGAGGTGACCGCTGGGGTGGACTGGGGGCTCATCCAATTGCCCATCTGTCCTGTCCCACCCTGGCCATGTGTAAATATCCATGTGTAAGCTACACACACACACACTCACATTCACTCACTCACACATACACACATTCACATTCACACACACACACATTCACACTCACTCTCACACACACTCACATTCACACACTCCCACAATCACTCTCACACACACGCACTGGCACACACACTCACATTCACACACTCCCACAATCACTCTCACACACACGCACTGGCACACACCCTAGCCATTCTCCCTCCTCTCCCCACCTTGGTCCTCTCTGCTCCTACTGCCTGGTCACTATTTGGTCCAGAGAGGCACGGACCTGGGCCTTCATCTCCCGGAACGCCCCATGCTCCTCGCTGGAGGGGAGGCCTGGCACCCCCAGCTCTAGGAACCCCCACCTGCAAAGCCCCTCCCCAGCACTGTCCTCCACTTGGCTGTCGGATCTCAGTGGCTGGCTTCAGCCCAGTATATCAGCCGCAATCTCAGGCTTGGAAGCTGGAGACTCCCAGACAGACAAAGAGGCAACTGCTGGGGGGGCTCTGGGGTGCCAGCCCAGGTGTGCGGCGATTATCTCGGGGGCCTAATCAAGGTCCCTTGTCCCCAGCTCAGCTGATGAATGGAGGCCACCCCCGCCCGTCCCACCACCCCCCATGCTGGCTGCCGGGACAGCGACAGACACCTGCTAGGCCGCAGACCCCTTCCCTCCCTGGCCTGGCCTCCTTTTCTACCAGCACAAAGGGGGACAGAGCCAGGCCCCACCTGGCGAGGGGGAGGCCCCAGGCTCCCGCTTCTCAGCTGTGACTGCGCTCTGCCTGTGAATGCCAGAATCTTGTATCGAGCCCGGGGTGCCCACAGAGAGGCTGACAGACAGAAGGACGGCAGCCCAGGATGGGCAGCAGGATAAGAGAGGGCCGTGCGCAGAGGAGGTGGCCCTGGGGGTGCGGATGCACAAGATGAGGGTGCTGAGCAGGTGCAGCTCCCGCCTCCCCGGGATCTCCTTTGTCCCCAGAGCCCATTTCGGGAGCAGGCCAGAACAGCCCCATCTTGCACAAAAGGAGTTGGGGAGACATAAAGCTCAGAGAAGCTGAGGGAGCCAGCCATATTCACACCAGCTCTGGGCCCGGAGCCAGACTGCTCGGTGCCTGGTGGGGACGCCTCCCTCAGACGCCTGTCTTAGTGTCCAAGCTGGCTGCCCTCTGCGGGGCGGGCGCACGGGTGTGATGGAGAGCGGGTTAAGGTGGACCGGCCCAAGCTGACCTTGAACAACCTCCTGTCTCCTGGCCAGTCGCTCTGCCTCAGGGGCCAGTGGCAGCCAGGCCCTCAACTCTCCTTCCTCTTCCTCTTCCTCTTTCCAAACTGTTCCTGACCCTGCTATATGGCAGGGCTGCCGACCCCCACATAAGATACGTGCGGTGTGGTTGTGCAACACGGTGGCCCTCAGCTTTTCCTTAGAGCCTGGGGGAGAGGGAAGGAACAAATGCAGTGGGGGTGGGGAGAGAGACAGGGACAGAGATAGAGACCATCTCGGCCTCAGATCCCTCCTGGAGAAGAGTTAGAGACCACGAGCGGAGCAGAAACAGAGAGAAGCCAAAGTAGAAAGTGATGATTGCTGGAGAGAGACCGGCCAGCTAGGCTCCTCAGTGTCCAGGCCATTAAGATGAGCCATGGGCTTTCCCAGGACCATCCTTCAGAGTTGGGGGTGCTGGCGACACGAGGAAACACATTATTCATAGCTAAAGAAAGACTCATTACTTTGCGCCAACTTTTGGCTGGTATTGAATATACCATCACTCCCCTCTTAACAAATGGCTTCTTGAGGGTTTAATTAACTTCTTAGCACCCTCGGGCAGGCAGCCTGGCCCCACCATGGGGTGAAGCCTGAGTCGGCCGTGTTGAGGGGCAGTGACGGCCTTCAGGAGAGGCAGCTCCTGCCAAAGAGGAGGGGATGAGGGGAGGGGCAGCACCCTGCTTGACCTGACCACCTGCTCATGTCACAGATGGGAAGACTGAGGCCTCGAGGGGAGAAGGCGACTGGAGCAGCTTGCTCAAGGTTACACAGCAACATGGAGGCCTAACCAGGCCTAGAATCCAAGCCCTGAGCAAACAGAAGGATGCTTAACCTTCCAGAGCCCTAACCTTGTCTTCCTCTCCCAAGGTCATTAGCTGCCACGTACACACAGCACAGAGTGCTTCTGTAATTACTGGTTGAACTTGATCAAGACTTATACAAAGTTGGCCTGAGACTAAGTCCTTTCAAATCATCATTCTCATCGTTGTAAACACTTACCAAGCCCTTCCGACATGTCAGACACTGTACGAGACCCTTTCGTGTATTATCTCATTGAATCCTTCCATTGACCCCATGAGGCTGATATTATTACTTTCCTCATTTTTCAGATGAGGAAACTGAGACTCAGAGAGATAAAGAACTCCCCAAAGGTCGTCTTGCCTGAACCACTAGGCTATACTGCCTCTCTAGAGAAGAACCCATATCATTGGATCCAATCTTTTCACGGAAGGGGAAACTGAGGACATGCCCAAGGTCACTCAGTTCATAAGTGGACATGGCTTCTGATTCCACACCCAGCAACGGCCCTTTCAAGCACATCACATAGCCCACCCTCTCTGCTTCACTCCATGCTTCCTACCCCTGCCTCCCACTTAACCTCCTTTCCCTCTGTTGCAGCTGGGCCCCCAACTTCACAAGCCACACTGAAAAAGCCCATTGAGCAAAGGGGCTAGCCCAGGAGTCAGATTCAGGTTGCAATCCTGCTCACAGTTTTGTGCTGTGGTCCTCAGGCAAGTCACTCCCCCTAGCAGAGCCTCATTTTCTTCATCTGGCAAATTAAAACATGCCTCATAGGACAATGGTGAGAACTTGATATGTGCTTTAAGCACTTAGCCCAGTGTCCAACACAACAGAGTGCACTCTATAGCAGGAGGGTTGGGATAAGGGTTCCCCACCTCCCTCCTGCATCCGGCTACTGCAGTTGCTTCCCGGGGCAGCCCATCCAACAGCCCCCACCCCCACTAGAATTGGGGCAGAGAAGCCCTGGAGGACACTAGATGCCAGAACAGAGCCCTCCTCGCCCAAGGGGAGCAGGAGGGCCGCCTCTCCGGCTGTGGGCTAATTAATCGTGCTGGGCTGACAGCAGAGAGGGGCTGAGCGTTTTGCTGATGTGTCCAGAGCAATGATGGACTAATGGGCTCTAATGCACTGGTCTTCTCTGGGGACCTGTCTTTCATCCCCAACAAAACTAATTAATGACAGCAATAAATAAACCAATCCAGCCCGCACTGCCCAGAGCAGCCAGGGCTTTTGGAGAAAAGCCTGTTGCTGGCCAGGCCAGTGAGGGCTGTGCCCAGGGTCCTCTGTGCAAGAGGGGTGAGGGCCCTATGATGTCATGTGGGGTGGGGCAGCAGGAATCAGGCCCAAGAGATCCACTCGACCCCAGGCTGAAAACTCGGGAGCTGTGAGTTCTGATCCCAGACTAGCCACCGCATCACGGTGTGGCCTTGCCAGGTCTGTTGACACCTCTGAGCTTGAGACATTAACCCTATCTGGATAAAACGCAGGTAGCCTATAAGCCAGGGAGGGTCACATTTCCTTTTATGATTTAGAAAGTGGAATAGGGCCAGTCACGTCACAAGAAGGAGGTCCCATCCATGGGCCTCAGGTCAGTTAATGCTGTAACACAAAAAACACTAAGATCAGTAGTTTTAAACTTTAGGCGCATCAGAACCCTCCGGAGGGCTTGCTGGACCCCAGCTGTGATCCTCTCCCAGAGTTTCAGAGTCAGTAGGGCCTGAGAATTTGCCTTTCTAAGAAGTTTCCAGGGGATGCTGAGGCTGCTGGTTAGGGATCCCACTCTGAGAACCAGCATTCTAGACTCAACGCCAAAGACTTTGGTTCTCATCCTGTCTCTGCTTCTGGCTAGCTTGGGGTCCCTCGCTTACCCTCTGTGGGCCTCAGTTTCTCCATCTGTACATGTAAGTATGTGTGTGTAGGGGCACAGGAATCCTTATGACTCTGAGGACTCTGCTCTGCCTTTTGTGGCAGCTCGAGACTGCCCAGGTGGCATGTAACAGGGCCACTGTATGTGCATGTCTCAGTCCTCAGGCTGAACTGGCTCCATGTGGAGGGACAACAGAGGTCACAAAAGAACCAGCACCTTTATAGGAGCCCCCGCCCCCCTTCATAGAGAACCACGTGCCCTCGGGAGACGGCAGCCCCCCAGTCAGTGTCGGGATCCTTGCCTCTGAGTACATCCCTACCTAGTGGTCCCTACCTCTTCTTGCACACCTCCACTAACAGGGAGCTCACCCCCTCCCACAACAGGGCATTCCATCCCAAGGTCATAGGAAAGTTTTTCTTGTTTTTTGTTTGTTTTTAGTGCAAATTCAAAATCTGCCTCCCATGGTGGGCTCCCTTGGCCACCCCTCCCAGGGTTCAGTTTCCTCAAAGGTCCATTTCAGCTCTGACATTATAACACCTGCATTGGAGGTGTTATAATATCTGCCACTCATCGCTATAGGACCTTGGGAAAGCCCGTGAGCTCTGAGCCCCTGTTTCCCGCTCAGTAGGATGGGCAGAAATGAGATGAGGTGAGAATCTGGAGCTCAGGGAAGATGTGAGAGGCTCCGATCACTGTGATGTGGTGTCGTGGGCCCTGCTGGAGTTTGGCTGGGAATCCCCTTTCCAGGTCAGTTGACTCTTCCTGAGGTCTTTCTCTCTGCAGGTGAGAATGAGCGATAGCCCCTCCCTGGATAGGGGGCATTTTTAATCAGGAGCACCCCCATTTAAAATGCCTGTGGCCGGTCCTCGGGAGCGGCCCTCCACTGAGCTCTTCACTGGAAGTGCTGCAAGTCGAGGCTGGTGGCCGGGGGTGTCTGCAGACTGGGCGCTTGCACACAGCAGAGGGAGTCCTGGCTCCCGCTTCCTTCCACTTAGCACCATGGGGCTGGCCCAGGGTCTCACCCGTGTCTGAGCCCGGCC
Organism: Ceratotherium simum simum; assembly: GCF_057802395.1. NCBI lineage: Eukaryota > Metazoa > Chordata > Mammalia > Perissodactyla > Rhinocerotidae > Ceratotherium > Ceratotherium simum. Next base: position 30,422,964 of record NC_141905.1, read on the forward strand.
ACAGGTCCAACAAAAACTCTACCCTTCTCTGTACGCAGCTGGGGTCCTAGGGCTTCTTCTAGGGGCTTGTTGTGGAGCACCTCATCTAGACCTCTCTGGATCCTTGTACGGGAGGTACTTTTACTCTTATAACCATCCCCTCTGCATCACCAACAAAAGAGCTGAGACCCAGAGAGGTTGCCGTGGTCATGTAGCTACCGCGAAGCAGACCCCGGGTATGAACTCCGCTGTCTGGTTCCTGGGCTCTCATTCCTGGTGCTCTCTGCTCTCCCCCTCTGTCTCACACGTGGGAGACCCAGCTGCCGTCCTCAGAGAGCAGGAGAAGCACACACTGCTGGAATACAAGGCAGATGGTGCCCAGGACCACGGAGCAGCCAGGGGCTTGGGTGTGGAGGAGGAATCAGCATTATCCCCAGGTTATGTAAGAGGCCTTGTAGGGAAGGGGGAGGGGGCGGCTGGGCAGGGTCCTTCTGTTCCCTGGCTTTGCTGGCTCAGGGCCCAGTCTGACTTCAGAGACTTGTCCACTACAAGGACGAGGAGGGTGGTGGGAGCTGTCAACATTGAGGGGTAAGGGGTGCCTTCCTATGGGGCCAAAATAAGGCAAGGCTAAGCCAGCCCTGCCCAGACAATGCCAGCTGTCCCCATGAGCCAGAGAAGCACCTCTGAGGTCGTCTGTGAGCAAATGGATCCAGGGTTGGCCAGTGGCCAGTGGTCCAGTGGCTCCCAACCCTGGTTTAACAATGGGATTCCCCTGGACTCAAATGTATACCTATATATCCATCCCCCGGCCTTGCCCGCAGGGATCAGGGTTAAATTCACTGGTCAGAGGTGGGTGTTGGCATTGGTCATTTGAAATGTTCCCCAGGGGATTCTAATGTGCAGCCAGGGTGGAGAACTCCTGCCCCTGGAATCTGGACCTCCTCTAGGCCTGGTGAGGCTGGAAGGGGCTCCTTAGCTCCACCCACCTCTGTGTCCCCAACCCTCAAGCTCCCAGGAGGAGGGGGCTCCCAGAGGGGGCGGCTAGGCATCATAACGTGATTGTAGCACAGGAGGATATGAAACGACCCTCTCTCTCACCAGAAATAATCCAAGGCACTCAGTGCTACAAGGCAGCCTGAGGGGAGAGGCCAAGGGCTGTTAGCAGAGCCAGAGGTGCCAAGAGGAGCCACATCCAGGTAGGGAAATTCTGAATCCCACAAAAGACCACCCCCTCCAGGAAGCCCCCTGAGCCCCAGTTCGTGGGGATCTTGCCCCTCTGAGTTCCTGTAGCCCTGATTGACAGCCTGGTAACATAACAGATGGGGACCAGCTCCGATTAGACAGTGTCCTGCTCAAAAGCCTCCTGTAGCTCCTCGTTGTCCTCAGGATAGAGTCCCAATGCCTTAGCCTGGTGTTCAAGACTTCCCCAAGAGCTGGCCACCACCTACCAGTCACCCACCACTCCCCTTTACATATATGGAAAGAGCCTGGCAGCTCTGGGCCTATGCAGACCCAGGTGCTTAAAAGAGTTGCTGTGCAAATCTAATAATGTGGAGGATGTAAAATACCTAGCATAGGCCATGGCACACAGAAAGCCCTTTTAAAAGTGCTAAATACCATCGTCACCATCACCATCAGTATCACTATCTTCATCATCACTGCCACCATCATCATCATCACCATCACCACCACCACCATCATCACTACCACCATCACTGCCTTTGTTTATTCTGGCTCTTCCTCCTGGACTGCCCTTCGATCCTTTCTCATGTATAAGGGGAGTGGAAGTGAGCATAAGCCCTATCATCCTCCACAGCCCAACCCAAATGCAGCCTTCTCCCTGAAGCTTCCCCAATGCCTGAAGTCAAGGAGTGCAGGAAACGTACCAGTGCCCCTGACTGCTGTGTGTGTGTCGGGGGGGGGGTTCTCCTCTTCTCTCTTACACCAAAGTACAAAACTTTCCAGTTCACCAGCCCCTGGTCCCCTGTCACATCCCCTTTACTCCCCTTCATCTACCCCCAACCTCTCTGGCCAGCACAGAAGATCAAATAGAGGACACTCAGGCACCTGAGAAAGTGCTGGGGTGACCTGCTCCCGTCTCCCTGCCCCATCAGCTGCCTCATAACCTAAGTCCCTTCCCAACGTTACTGTCTACCAAGCCTGAATCCACACTGCAAACCCTCTCCTGTCCTAGACGACGGCCCAGACCAGAGGCCACATATCTGGTTTCGAGTCAGGGTTCTGTCACTTTCTGGACACGTGTCCTTGGATGAGTCACTCTGTCTTTGGGGGTCTGAGCTGTCCCTCCATCCACAGGATGTGTAGGAACAGGGGTAGAAGAGTCTCAGTCCCTCTCTAACTCGAGCGTTCTGAGTCTCAGTGTAGGTAGGAGCAGGGTCTGGGCCTTACTCACATGGCTCTCCCCCTTCTAGACTACGGATACTATGTGGCAGTTTGAGGGCTCCTTCATGGTGGCTCTGCACGGACCAGGCCTCCTTCCTGCGCAGAAAGGTAGCAGCCGTCTCTCCTCTGTTCTGAGTGGCCTGCTGGCTGGGGGCTGAGACAGGCCCTGTGCAAGGCACACTCGGCCCCCTCTCAGCTCAGAGACTCAGAGCAAGATGCTCCCAGCTCCATTGCCTTCAGCTGAGAGGCTCAGAGCTCTTGGCCCACAGCCCAAGGGGAGGGATATTTACGGTTTAGTAACTGGTCTATCGATTCTCATTATTTGCCGCCAACGGGGTTTACCGAGGAAGTGAAGGTGCAAGGGCTGTGTTTGTAAATAAGTCTCCAGTTGGCCCCATCACTCAGCCTGCCAGCCTCGCTTCTGAATATGGAGGTGAGCTGGGTCAATATACTACAGTGCCCTCTGCTTAGCCGGGCCCTGACATACAGCCGCAGGGACACCAGCCATCCAGGCCCACCCCCGGGGCCCCCCTGAGCCCACGCCCCTTCCCTGTGCTCTTCTGAGTTAGCAATGCACTTCCATATCTATTGCCTCTTTTGACGGTCTGCTTTGAAGGAGGAAGAGCAGGATTCAGTAGCCCACCTAACAGATGAGAACACCGAGACTCACAGAGATTAGACAATTTATTTGAAGACACTCTGCCAGGGAAGGGTGGGTGAGGCAGAATGGCAACTTGAACGATCTTAACTGGCTTACTCTATTAGTTAGCTATTATTAGTTAGCTATTGCTGTGTAACAAACCACCCCAAAATTTAATAGCTTAAAATAAGAACTGTTGTTTCTCATGAGTCTATGATTCTATGAGTCCAGCTGATCTGAACGAGGCTTGACTGATGTGGGCCTGGCTCAGTCGGGTGTCTGTGGTGAGCTGGAAGATAGCTGAGGCTGGCTGCCACAGGATGACCTCGGCTGGGACAACCAGGCTCTGCTCATGTGTCTCATGCAGCCCTCTGGCAGGCCAGCCTGGGTTTGTTCTCGTGGAGGTGGCAGGAGTCCAAGAGAGGAAGCAGCAACGAACAAGCAACTAACCAGCCTCTACTTGTATCAACTTTGTGACCACCCACTGGCCAGAGCAAGTCAGGGTTGGAGAGCACTATGTAAAGCCATAGATACAGCAAGGCGTGACAAACTGGGCTCTTAATACAATCGTTCTGCCATACTCACCCAAGAGCATTGCACTTTCCATTATTTTCCAGCATTCTGCCCCTTCCTTTGCAAAGAATTGAAGCCTTGAACAAACAGGGAATCCTGTTGTCTTTCCCCAAGCCTGGGTTGCAGGGTCAGCCCTCTTGAGGAGCATGAGGCTTGATCTGGGTGGCACCAGAATGCAGAACTGAGACCTAAGGTTTGGGCTTAAAACATGGAGGGACTGTCCAAAGACTGAGGCTGCCCCACAACAGAAAAGGCTCCTTAGAGTGGTAGTGAGCTCCCTGTCCCTGGGAATGTGTAAGCACAGATCGGATGCTGACTGCATGGCTCCAGGAGGGATTCTGCCTCCAGTGGGACTGGATGCAGACCAAATAGCTCCAAGCCTCCTTCCAGCTCTGTAAATCTGGAAGCTTATAAGAGAGTGAGCCAATTACTGCAGACCCGAGGCTGGGGAATGCCACCATCCAACCCCTACTGGCTCTCCCAGGCTGGCCCCAGGCATAGAGGCCCCAAGTGCAAGTCCAGGACAGAGCTGCTTTCTAGCAGAGAGCGTAAGAGCACAGGAGACTCTCCAGCCCCACGGAAAAGACGGGGAGAGTGGAGCTCGCTCAGAGCAGAAAGCCCCAGCCAGCACCAGGGAGGCAGCCTGGTGAAACGAAGAGTGTGCACTCGGGACCAGGCACACCTGGCTGGAACTGACCTCGGGGCAACGCTCGCTCTCTCCCAGCCTCACGCCCTCACCTATAAAGAGGGTAACACTGCCGTGCGGGGTGGTCGTGAGGGTTAAATGAGATCGTGTAAATGAAACTTCCGTGGAATGAAACATGGACTCAGCAACTGTATTTTTTTCTTTTCTTTCTGAGTCACAGCAGATAAAAATAAGAGCTGACATAAAATCCATGTTCCCTTGGGCCCACTGTAGCTACTTGCCCCTGCCTCTGACCTGCTTGTCCAGAGGGGGCAGCTCAGACTTCTGGGTCTGGGTGGAGGACATGGAGTCCCCAAGAGAAGGGCAGGGGCCAGGCCAGGGCAATGGGGGCTCCTGGCCAGGGTGGCCCCTCTCCCACCCCCCATCCAGCGATCACAGCAGGGATGACCGACCAGGCAGGACAGCACTGACTGGAACAATTCACCCACCACCTGCCCCCTCCTCCAATTCCGGCCTCCGGGAAGCGCCCCTTCTCTGCGGCAGGAACCTCGTTAATGGAGAGAGAGGTGGGGAGGGGGGAGGAGAAGGCGGTCTATTGGCAGCTTTTTCCACTTTCCGGAGCCTTGGGAGGTTTCTCAGATAATAATAGTAACAGAACCTCGCCTTCAAGCGGCGCCTCAGAGTTCTCCCCAAGTCTGCCCAGCTCACAGTGGAGCAGGCTCCGTGCAGAGGGGTGGAACTGTCCTGCGGGTGCCTGGCTGCCATGCTCCCTGAGCCACCAGCCACCTGACCGCCGACCTGCTGGCTGACTACTGACTGTCTCACGGACTGGCTCCATGACCGACACAGCGACTGGCCAACTGTGACTGGCTGACAGACACAGTGAGCATCCAACTGACAGACTCAGGGATGGGTTGACAGCGCATGAATGAAGCACATTTGGATTGACTGCTGAAGACTTCTCACTGACTCACTGACTCAAACATTGACTTGGTGACTGAGCAATTAATTGACTGATTGATATAGTATCTAACTGATAGACTCATGGGTTGCCTGACTGTCCTACTGACTCAGGACTGACAAACTTTCCATCTGACTAGTCTGAGTGACAGACTCCTGAGTTTCCTGACTAAAGATTGTCTCACCGACTAACTGGCTGACAGAGAATATCTATCTAATAGACTGATTGCCTAGCTGACTGTTTGATCACCCACTTGTAACTGTCTGACTGACTGACTCTCTCACTCATTGACATTATGACTGACTGACTGACTGATTTATCAATGGACATGCTGATGACTGACCACTCCATGCATTGATGGGCCTTTCACACTAACCCTGAGAGCAACAGGCAGCAGACCCACCAAGTGATTGACAGTCGGGTTGACCTAGTAATAACTAACTGACTGCCTGACAGCAATGACTAAAATATTGACTGACTGACTGACTGACGACCACATTAACAGCCCAATTCACTGATGGACTGAAAGCAGACAGGCCCACCTAGTGACAGCCGGACTGACTTGCTGGCTTGATGGACTGACCCACTGCTTAACAACTGTGCTGTGGCCTGGCTGACCCAGGCGCTGACGGCTGGCTGGCTGGCTGACCACCAACGCCGCAGCGGCCTGCTGTGCTGGCTGACAGGCCAACGGGCTGACAGGCTTCCTGGCTGATGGAGGAAAGCATTTTTAGGAATCCTTTTTGATTCCTTGCTTTTTCTCCTCCCTGACCCCTCATCTCCCAGCTCAGTTTTTCACCTTGTACTCTTTTTTTAACTTGTTTATTTTTTGTAGGTCTCATACATACAAAGAAATGTAGATAATAGACAGGAAAAGCCTAAAGAATGAAAATAAAATGAACACCTGTGTGCCCTTATCCAGAGCTGCGATAGTGGCCCTCCACCTGCTGCACAATACAGCCACCTGGGAGCTTTTGACAACCATCCAGGCCTGGGCTCCACCCCAGAGATGCTCATCTAACTGGTCTGGGTGGGGCCTGGCATCAGTGTTTTTTTCCCCAGCTTTATTGAGGTATAATTGACGAATAAAAATTGTATCTATTTAAGGTATACAACGTGATGTACGTATACATTGTGAAATGATTACCATAATCAATCCAATTAACATATCTATCACCTTAGTTATCATTTTTTTGTACGTATGGTGAGAACACTTAAAATCTGCTCTCTATGCAAATTTCAAGTATACATTGCAGTGTTGTTAACTATAATCACCATGCTGTACATTAGATCTCCAGAATTTATTCATCCTGCATGACTGAAACTTTGTACCTTTGGACAAACGTCTCCCCTTTTCCTCCTACCCCTAGCCTCTGGCTACTACCATTCTACTCTCTGTTTCTATGAGTTAGACTTTTTTGGATTCCACATATAAATGAGATCATGCAGTATTTGTCTTTCTGTGTCTGGCTTATTTTACTTAGTATAATGTCCTTCAGGTTCATCCATGTTGTCACAAATGGCAGGATTTCTTTCTTTTTTAAGGCTGAATAATACTCCATTGTATCTACGTTTTCTTCTTTTTCTTTTTCTTTTTCTTTTTGGTGAGGAAGATTGGCTCTGAGCTAACATCTGTGCCCATCTTCCTCTATTTTGTATGTGGGATGCCACCACAGCATGGCTCGATGAGCGATGTGTATGTCCGCGCCTGGGATCCAAACCTGCGAACCCCGGGCTGCTGATGTAGAGCATGCGAACTTAACCACCATGCCTCTGGGCCAGCTTCTCCATATTTCTTTATCCATTCACCTGTCAACAGACACTTAAGTTGTTTCCATACCTCGTCTATTGTGAATAATACTGATATGAACATGACGGTGCAGATATCTCTTGGAGATTCAGATTTCATTTCCTTTGGGTATATACCCAGAGCTGGATCATATGGTAGTTCTATTTTTGGTGTTTTGAGGAACCTCCATACTCTTTTCCATAATAGCTGCACCAATTTACACTCTGGCATCAGCACTTTTGAGAAGCCAGGGTCGAGTGTCCCTGGCTAGGCCGTAACGGTATCTTGGCTTAGCCTCACTACCAGAAGTGTGGTCTGAACGTGCAGCATCCTCCTCACCAGGGAGCTTGTAGGAAATGCAGACTCTCAGCCCCATCTGAGACCCTCTGAATGAGAATCTGCTTGTTAACAAGGCTCCAAGGTGACCCGTGTACACATTAATGTTTGAGAAGCCTGGCCTTAGATGGCCCCTGCCTGCTCCTCCCCACCTGCTCCCCCCGCCCTGCAGGGGTAGCCACTGTCTCCAGTCTGGTTCATCATCCTCTTGCCTTTCTTTCTGGTTTCACCTAAAACATCGTGTTTAATTTGCCTGCTTTGGTTCTTTATATCAGTGAGACCACTCTGCATATATTCTTCTGTGATGCTTTTTTTTTTTGCCCCACATTTTATTTTCTAGATTTGTCCACGTTGTGTATAGATACAGCACCTTCATTTTTAACTGCTGTATAGTACTCTAGTGTGGGAATATACCACAGTTTATTTAGACATGCTGAAAATGGGCACTTGTATGGTTGTTATTCAGGGTTGTTGTCGGATGGTGTGTCGCTTGCTGCTACATTCATTCTTATCAATTTCTCTTGGTGCACATGTGCGAGAGCTTCTTTATGGGATAGGTTGCCACTGGGAAGGCATATGCAGTAGGCTATGCAAATGTCTAGCTTGCTCAGTAATGTCAAACTGTTCCCCATGGGCATATATAGAGGCCCTGCCTGTCTTCTCCCTGTGCCCACAGTCTCCTCTCTCTGCCACTCCTCCTCTTCTCCAGGGAGCAGAGAGCACAGATCTCCCATCGCCTCTTCATTGGTAATGCTTCCCTTGCTGGGGCCGCCGCGTTTCCCTGAGGACAGGTGGTGAGTCAGGGTACCTGTGGTTTGTCTTTTACCTCCTGCCTCTTCTCTTCCCTTCTCTTCTCTTCTGCCTCGGCAGACCAGACAGCTTGGGATTTTCCTGGCTCCAGCCTGGCCTCAGGCTGAGGGACTATCGAGGGGTTGAGGGACTTGGGGGCTGATAAGGGAAAAAGATTGTGTTAGTCAGGGTTCTCCAGAGAGACAGAACCAATAGCATACATATAGATATATAGAGAGAGATTTGTTATGGGAATTGGCTCACAAGGTTACGGAGGTCGAGAAGTCCCGCGATCCGCTGTCTGCAGGCTGCACAACCAGAAGAGCCGATGTTTTAACTCAGTCCCAGTCCGAAGGCCTGAGAACTGAGGGGCTGCTGGTGTCAGTCCCAAAGTCGGAAGGCCTGAGAACCAGGAGCTCCAATGTCCAAGGACAGGAAAGACCGACGTCCCAGCTCAAGAAGAGAGAGGGGGAATTCGCACTCTCTGCGCCTTTTTGTTCTATTTGGGCCCTCAGTGGCTCGGATGATGCCTGCCCACATGGGTGAGGGCATCATCTTTACGCAGATGACTGATGCCAACGCTAATCTCCTCTGGAAACACCCTCGCAGACGCACCCAGAAACACGGTTTTACCAGCTCTCTGGGCATCCCTTAGCCCAGTCAGGCAGACACATAAAATCAACCACCACAAGTGTGTCACCACAAGAGGCAGTGACACACGGCAGCTTTATTGGACGGTGCTTGTATGGGAAGTGAAGTCCTTCACAGCATGGACTCTCCAGAGCTTAAGGCAAGAGGACGGCCATCCGGAGGGGGAGGAGGAGGGACGCCCTGGGAGAAGGGGGACGGGAGGGGGGGCTCACGTGTCTAGGTGATGTCACTCTGCCGCACTGTGGGGAGTCTCTGGGTCAGAGACGTCTCTCTGATCTTTTTAGGCAGGCTCTAAATAGCTAAAAATCTGCTTATTTGGACTATATAAACTATTGGATGTATAATATTTGATTCCGTACCAGCTGGCTTTTGAGCTGGCAGGTCTCGGCCTGCAGTGAAGAAATAAACACCCGGGGGCCAATCCACAGAGGCCATCTTTGGCTCACTTGTATATATGACGGGGGAGCCCAGGTGAGGGCCTCTTTGGGTCCAGAACCCGCAGCCCCGAGCAGGTTCAGGGTGGGTGTGAGGTGAGTCCCATTGCATTGCTGTACAGTTTATAACCAGCAGCAGGCACAATATTTTCTCCTTTTTGCTGTGAACACCCACCGTGCACCAGGCCCAGTGCTAGTTCCTTCGTCTGCCTCCTGCGCCCCTTGGAGCAGTGGGTGCCACCCAGGGCTGCTGGTGCCCCCAAGGGGCTTTCCCAGCATAAGCCCTCCTACTGCCCCACAGAAACTTCCACGGGCCTCCTCTCACTTCTAACCCACAACCTTCTCAAGTGCGGTCCATGCAAATGGACCTCGAGGTACAGTGGGAAGGAACTTTGGAATCAGATGTCCATAGCAGCAGCAAGCCTTAACTGAGTACCTACTATGTAACAGACCCTGCAGCAGGCATTTTTCACAAACACTATCTGCTTTTATGTCCACAACAAACCTACACTGAATTGGGTCATATTCTATGCATATACAGTCATGCACCGCATAAGGACGTTCTGGTCAACGACGGACCGCATATATGACAGTGGTCCTATAAGATTAGTACCATACAGCCTAGGTGTGTGGTAGGCTATACCCTCTAGGTTTGTGTAAGTTCTCTCTGTGATGTTCCCACAGTGATGACATCACCTAACGACGCATTTCTCAGAACATACCCCTGTCGTTAAGTGACACGAGACTGTACGAGAATATATGTGCGTGTGTTAGCACATGAAAGGTAGCACACTGTGCGTGCTGCTCTGCACCTTGTCTTTCTTGCTCAACAATATACCTTGTAGATTATTTCATTTCATTACATATGTAATGAAATGGAATAATAATTTAGCAAAATAATTTAGCAAAAAATAATTTAGCAAAAAACCTCTCTTGATGGACATGTAGATTTTTTCCAATATTCCTTTTACTTGGTTCATTTTTTGCAAAACTTCCTAGAAGTTGAATCTCAGTGTCACTCTAAGTGACGCGAGGAGTTGGAGCCCCAGGTGTGGGGTTCAGGTGGGAAAGAAACTCAGACTGTGATTCTTGGAGGAAGAAGGCGCTGAGAGGAGGGGAAGCTGAGAGGGGAGGGAGAAGGGAGAGAGAAAGAGCTGGTGGAGAGGCCCCGTTTCTGGAGGCGGCCGGGTGGAGCTGGGGCTGAGCGGAGCTGTGGGCTGCACCCCTGGGGTCTCGGGGCTGGGCGGGTGGGTGGGGTCCAGGAAGCAGTGGTAGGAGGCATCTGCCCTGTGTGTGTGTGTGTTTCCATCTTCCCAAAGTCTGTTCCAAATTGCCGTGCTCCACCTCCCCCTCTCCCTTCTTCCCCCATGACTCTCCCCAACCCCTAGCCTGGGAAAATCCAGTCAGAATTAATAAAAGCAGCAGATTGCTTAGAGACGAAGGGCGAGGGATGGAGACGGTTCGGGGGCCTGATATTTCCCTCATGTGTAATAATCTGGTAGTGAGATGTGGAATTAAAACCCCTTTCCTGGAGCCTTGATTAATGTTAGCTCCTAATGCATAATTACCTGGTGAGCCCAGGGGGCTGGTACTCATGTCCCCACCCCTACTCCTCTCCCCTCGGCGGGCTACCTGCTCCAGGGGCCGCAGGAAGGCCGAGGCCTCTTCTCACACAGGTGGAGCCATTCTGGTGGTCTGGGCTCCTGACCTACTAGCCTTCTGGTGACCTCGAGCATTTCACTGCCCTCAATAACCCCAGAGGACCGAGTCCGCTGGAACCCAGGGGATCCGGGCCTAGGCTGGGTTCTGCTGGAGGAGCCAGCATCAGACACGGCTGGGCTGCCCATCCTGTCAGCCCTCTTGGCTGTTGGAGGGGTCACCATGTGGTTGCGGGGTTGTGATCAGCACAGCTGGGAGGCTGTGAGTTCTGGCTGGACCGCCTCCCCCAGGGGCAGCTGCCACCATAACCACCTGTCTCTGACCGCTAGAAACCTCTCAGGCCTGGGGAACAGCTGGGTCTTGTCCCCTTCCCTGGTGGCAGGAGGCTTGCCCTTCTAGGCCAGGCCCTCAGCTCTGCAGTCGTTGTTCTGCAGTGTGGGCTTAGTCACCTTTGGCAAGCCACTGCCTTCTCTGACCTCGATTTCCCCAGCAGGACCGTAAGGGTGCTGCCTGGGGCTCCTCCTCTGCTGCTTTATATTCTGAGTCTGGTGCAGGTGTCAGGAGTCCCAGAGTTGGCAAAAACAAAGTCCGAGCAGAAGAAAGACCAAGGACGGGAATGTTCGGAGAGCCCCGCTCCCCTGGGCGCCCACGTTAATTACCAGGAGCTGTGCTGGCTGCAGTTCTGGCTTGTGGCAGGATAAACAGGCAGTTTGTTCCTCATTATTCCGTCCCTCGCACCACGTTGTCTCCTGCCACAGGGCCTTTGCACATGCTGCTCTGCCTGCCTGGAATGTTTCTCTCTTCACTCTTATTTCCAATTTTTCCTTCAGAATTCAGCCCAAGCATTATTTCCTTTGGGAAGCCTTCCCTGACTTCCCCCTGGTGGTCAGATCCATGGTGCCCCATATGTCTCCTTCACAGTGATTATAAGTCAATAAAATCAGGGGCACAAAAAAGTGACTGTAGTTTTCTGTAACTGAGCTTAATTTCCGCCATAAGCCCTCATTCTGCCACGAGGCTGAAATGTAGTCTAGGGCAATCCAGGATCCTCCTGCTTCCTTGGTGTTCCCTCACAGTCCAGGGAGGGCCTGGGTGTGGGGAAGTGGAGGGTGGCTCCCCCAGTGCTTCGGGGAGGGACTCCCATCTGTCCATCTGGCACCTCCTCATTGCAGTCCCACCTCAGCCCCCACCCCAGTCTCCCCTGCCCACGGTCATTGCCTCAGCAGCAGCCTGGCCCCACGGCCCTTCCAGGCCCCCTGCCACTGCCCACACTGCCCCGGAGAGACCCCGCACAGGCGTTTCTTCTGCTCCCGCGCGATGCTGGGCACAGGGTGCAGATCCTCTCCGCCCTGGGAGCCCCAACGCGGGGTGGGGTAGGAGAGGCAGGGAGAGGGCCTGTCTGCGGGACCCACAGCTTCTCACTCCTCTGTCCTGCCCTTTCACTCTCCTTCTCTCCTCCCTGCCAGGCATGGAGACTCTTCTGGAGCCTGGAGAGGTTGGGGTGCCATCTAGCAGAGTCTCCAGCTGCACTCTCATCTGCTGCTTCTGCCTCGAGTGGTTTAGGAACCGACTTTGTTCTGCTGCATCAGCCTGGTGGTCAGAAGAGGGGGAGGGAAGGGGAAACCAGGAATACCAGGAGAGACCAGCCTATATTAGGCACACGAGAGGCAGAACAGCTTAGTCGGTGAGAGGGGATTCCGGAGCCCGATGGCCGGGGTCCAAATCCTGCTCTGCTACCTGTCAGCTGTGCAACCTCAGGCAAGTTACTTCACCTCTCTGGTCCTCGGTTTCCTCTTCAAGACAGGTTCACCAACAGTGCTTGCCTGCGTCAAGATTACACATACCAAGTGCTTGGCACAGTGCCTGGCATGTAGGAAAGCCTCATGAGATCCCTGTTCTTCCCTTAAAAACAGTGCACCCCTAGTCCGTAGATAAAACTACATTGTTTGGTGAGTGTTGAGTATTGTAGGAAGGTAGGGACAAGGTTGCTTTGTTGGGTTGCTTGCTAGTCTGGGGGTCACGATTGTGTAGGCCCGGTGCCGACGCTCTGCGGATACTGCTGTTCTACTTGCAGTACCATGCCAGCCCTGCACACACCTGACCATGACCTCGCCCACCTGTCCTGCTCTTGCCTCTTCCAGGAAGCCTTCCCTGATACTCTCATTTAGATAAATCTCCCCCCACCCCTCCCCGGGCTCTCTGCAGCCCCCATTGAGAGTGTGGCTCCATCTTCCACACCCGGAGCAACCCCCTTGAGGCCAAGAGCTGTGTCCAGCTCACCTCTGTCTCCCGGACTGGGCCCAGCTGAGGGGCTCCAGGTAAAGTCGACCTCAGGCCTCTTTCGTTTATTTGAGCCCCACAACAGCCCAGAAAAGAAGGCAAAGCAGATCCCCCCCATGTTAGGGATGGAACTGTTGCTCAGAGAGGTTAAGTGACTAGCTCAATGTCGCACAGCTGCTGAGGGGAGGGACTCGGACTGGGACCCAGGCCTCAGGACACCTGGCCTCTGTTTCCCCTCTCATCCCAAGGAGCTCACCCTCTGATCGGGGAAGACAGGATGAGACAGAGGAACCATTCAGAAAACAACACAGATAAGAACAAAGCCACCATGGGCTGATGTGGCCCTGGGGGCCTTCTGGGCACCTCTTCCAAGGATGAGTGAGGAGGCATGGCAGACGAGCCAGCAGCCTGAGCAGTGGTCCAGGTGGGCCAGGGGAGGGAAAGACAGCCTGGACACCCAGAGGCCTCAAGTGCCAGGGTGAAGCAGTGCCAGGTCCTCCCAGAGCCCCTGACAATGGCCTGAGTTCTTGGCCCACCTGCTTTTGGCTGAGGCCAAGGAAATGGGGCACCCACAGGCTTCACCCCAAACTGGGCCAGCTCTGTCATAGTTCCTGAGGGCCTACTGTGTGCGCGTCTCCGTCACCCCTCACTCACCGCAGCCTTCACCATGACAGCAATCGGGTGTCGAAGGCCCGGGGAGGGGAAGGGGCTCGTCAAGGCCACACTGCAACCCTGTGTCAGAGCCTGGGGTTGGTGCACAGGAATGAGCAGCCCCAGAGCTCTGCCCTTAGCTTTGAGACCATTATCTCAGGGTCCCTGTCTGGGCCGCTCCTTGCTGAGCCACCAGGAGCCGGGAGGCAGAGTTTCTAGCCAGGACCTCTGCAGGTCCAGGTCCAGGCCAGTGTCCAGGTCCTCAGTCCCACAACCAGCCAGGCCGCCTCTCTGGGGAACTGAAAGGAAGCTCACGCTGCCCCCTGGCTAGGCTGACTTCGATCAGCAGAAAATAACTCACTCCAGTAAAACTCATCCAAATGCACCACCGGCTCCCTGCCCTGTCCCCTAAGCACCCACTGAGCCCAGCTTGGGCCCAACTCAGCAGGAACTGGGAGAACAAAGAGGGCGAAGCCCCTGGGTGAAGCCCTTGGCCTGAAATGGGAGCCATACCTTTCTTGTCTCTCCCATGGCCAGGAAGCCGTCATCTAGTTTCATTTCATCCTCACGGTCACCAGGAGGTGGGCATTATTGGCCCCAGTTTTCTGAGGATGAATCTGAGGCTCAGAGAGGTGAAGTGATTTGCCCAAATTCACACAGCAAGCCAATGGCAAGGACGATGCTGGTCTGCCTGACTCCGGAGTGGGTGCTGGACTCGTGGCCTGCACTGTGCGTGAGTAGGCCCACTTCCTCCAGGAGACTCTGAGCCCTGGCCCCGTGGATACCTGGCCCCCTTGGGCACCTACACCTTTGCTGCTGTCTCCTGCCTGCCCACGCCCACTCTGCCTGGCAGGCTAGGGTGGTACTCAGGGCTCAGGCTCAGGACTTCGACTGCCTGGTGTTGGATCCCAGCTCCACTCCTCTGGAACTGATTTGGGCCAGTGACAGCCTCAGTTTTCCCATCTGTTCAACGGGATTAATAATAATAGCACCCACTTCCTGGGGTTGTTGCAAAGTGCCTGTGAGGTGATCCTTGGCACACAGGAGGGGCTGTGGGTGCTGGCTACTGCTGTTGGCACTCTTCTCACACGCTGAGCTGGCTTTAAAGCAAGGCGACTGGTTTCCAGGGACCCCCCGCCAGTCACTTCCCCTTTTCGGGCCCCTCCCAGCAGGACTGCAGCCTCCTCGCAGCAGGGCTGTGTCCCCCATGGCCCAGACCCACATTGAATATTCTGTCACTTCCCAGTTGGCACTTATTGAACGGTGGGTGGGTGCTGACTGCCTTCGGGGCACAGGGAGGGAGGCCAGTGGCCGAGTGGGAAGGGGGCCGTGTCCAGAGCAATCTCCTTCCCCGGGCCGGCCAAGGAGCTCCAGAGTGTGCTATTTGTTAAGTGAGGAATGCACAAACGAACGGGCAGGTGGTGGGAACTCTGGGCCCAGTGGTGGGGAGATTCTAGAAGCCAGACTATGGTCAGGTGGGCTCCTTCCCAGTGAAGGCTACCCAATAGATCATTTTGGTGGGTTTGTGTACTGATGTCAGGGCAGAGGCTCTCTATGACACTTCTAGCAGATGGCTGACAATTCCCACTTGCATACCTCCCATGATGGGGAGCTCCTTCCTACCTCGCCCTCAAGCAGCCATGTTATGCTGGATGGCTCAGACAGTGTGGAAGGTCTTATTTAGCTCGAGTGGAGGTCGGTTTCCTTGTAACTTCCATCCTGTGCTCTTAGCTTTGCCCTTGTAGCCACCCTAGACATAGCGGTCCTTCTCCCACACACCTTCCTTCAGTTGGCTTAAGAGCTGGGGCTCTGGGCCCAAGTGCACAGGGGTGACTCCTGGCTCTGACACTTTCTAGCAGTGCAGCCTTAAGTTGGTTACCTATCCTCTCTCAGCCTCAGTTTCATCTCCTGCAAAATGGGTATAGATTTCCTTCCGTCTATGGGAGAAGGAGCGGTGGAAACTGGCCTCAACCTTCCGGATTCCTGCCACTCCTTTCACAGAGGGCAATGAGGAACCATGGAAGGCTTTAGAGCAGGGGCATGGGCTGACTGGGGGTGATCTCCATCTGTTATGTCACCAGACTCTCAGGCAGGGCCATAGGGGCTCAGACAGGGCAAGATTCCTGTGATCGGGGGCTCAGAGGAGACTTCTCCTGAAAGTCTGAGGGGACCCGGAACTCCCCAATGCTGGCCCAGCTCTTGGTTCAGCACCCTGACCATACCACAAACTCCGAGGCAGCTCTGACTCTAGTGGCATATGCTGTCTGCATTTGTTTCCTGGTGAAAGACAGTGTCGTCTCCAATTCCAGCCTCCACGCCAGTGTGTCCACCAGGGGTCCAGCCAGTAGCCCACAAGCCAGCTCCTCGTGAGAGCCTGGAGGTGACAGGCCAGGCGCCCAGCAGTGGGCAGGGCAGAAACCCCTTCCTAGCCGCCCAGGGAGAGGCGAGCTCCAGCTCCCAAGGTGATTCTATCCCAGCCAACCAGAGACCCCTTTTGTTCACAGAGGATCAGAGGAAAGAGAAGGACCGAGGTACGTATCCCACATGTCCTGGCCTAAGCCAGAAGCGGGTAAGGACACCTGGGGGTCAATCAGCTTGCAGAGACATTCAGCAGGTCACTTAATTTCTGTGAGCTTCCGTTTCTCTATTATATCATCTTGATATCTGTCTGTCTGTCTATCATCTATCTATCTGATTAAAAGCCCTATTGATCTTGCAGGATGGTTATTAGCATCAAATAGAATAGATACAAACTGTAAAGCCCTTTCCCTGTAAATGGAGTTATTATCACCGTGCGTTTGTATACGGAGAGAGTCCCAGCTAGCACGTCAGGGGGGTGTGGAACCTTGGGGAAAGCCCTCCCCGCTCTGAGCCTCAGTTTCCCTGCTTGCACAGATGCTATCTAAGGCTCCTCCAGGCCTAAAACGCCAGGCAGCCAGTTCATCCACGGGAAAATGGACGTGCTGACAGACCTCCGTGTCTGCAACATGATCTCCTCTCGGGGGACACAGGCTCCCCGCCAGCGCGGCTGGTGATTAATATGCCCTGAGTGGGCTCCTGACCCGCTGTCAGTGTCGTCAAGGTAAGTGCCCATCCACAGGCTGAGGGCCCCGTCGATGAATAAGTAATAACAGCAGTGAAGTAATGGGATCCGGGGAGGCCGCTTAGGATAATGGAGCGACAGACGAGGCGTCGAGCCCCAGGGACCGGAGCTGCCGGAAGAGCCGCCAGCCAGGAGGGGTGGCAGGAGCACAGGTGCCTGCACACCCCAGCAGCTTTCCAGCTGCCGACCGTGATGACAATGACCCCGCTGGTGCTAGTGCTGGTGCTGTCTCCAGTGATGTCTCCAGTGATGTCTCCCAAAGTGATGTCTCCCCTTTCAGCTCACTGAATTCTTAACTCAAAACTGCCCTTGGACCAGGCAGGGCGGGGATGGTGCCCATTTGCCAGATGAGGAGACTGAGGCTCAGAAAGGTGGCTGTGCCACCTGCCCTAGCTCTGCCCCTGACCATGTTTACCTAACACTGACTCAGTTCCTGCTTTGGGCCCAGCAGTCTGCTGGGCTCTTAGGTGACACCAGTGAGTCAGCCTGTGTCCCCAAGGATCTCACAGTCAAGGGGGAGGGGCAGGCAAGGCAAAGGGTGGGTGTCCAAAATAGGCCCCCAAATGAAAACCACACGAGACATCACTCCACATGCACTAGAATGGCCCACTGATAAAGGTTGACAATGCTTTTTGTGTTGGCAAGGATGTGGGTCAACTAGAACTCTCACACGTCGCTGGTGAAAGTGTAAAATGGTACAAGCACTTCATAGAAGGTGTGACAATTTCTTATCAATCCAGACAGCTCAGGGCCGCCAAGAGCCCGCACAGCTTCTTCATGAGAATTGAGAAAGGTTCCTCGACTGGGGTCTTAGCTTGGCAAGCTGATAGTCCCTTTGTGCGAAGAAAAAGGCTCCCCTTCCTCCAATCAGAGAGAGCTCCTGCCACATGGCAAGCAGAGCACAGACTGGATTCCAGCCCCCAGTTGCCCCTTGGTCCAGGCCTTAGAGCATGACTCCACCTGGAGATTTCATGCTGAGCATCCATCCTGGAAACTACTCTGCCCCATCAGCCCTTGAGCAAGCCCCTGCTCCTCTCTGAGCGTCCATTTCCCCATTGTCAAATGGGACCAAACAGTTGTGAAGATTTAATAAGAGAAAGGAAGTTGCTTTGAAAAGCATGATGTGTTTGACAAATGCCAGGTTCTCCCTAGTCCATTGGATGGGTGAGTGGATGGATGGATGGATGGATGGATGGATGGATGGATGGATGGATGACAAGATAATTTCTAGATTCCAATTCCATATTCTCTGTGCTCTCAGGGGCAGTGAAAGGCAGAGAGTGAGATTTGGGGCCCACACATCAGCATCTTCTGACCATCCTTTTGTCCATCTTCCTAACCATTCCCAAATATGTCGATCTCCAGCTCGTGATCATTTGGACCCCATATGCCACGAGCAATCCTCCTACTCTGGCTGGTGGGAATGAGTTTGGCACGTGGATCACGGGAATTAAAGAAATGAGCCAGCTGTAACCCTAGCCAGGGCCCCTCCTTCCATGGGGTGGCGGCCCTGGCTGAGCATCCTTTTCTAGGCCCTGATCTATAATGAGATAACTGATTATTCT
This sequence comes from Ceratotherium simum simum, assembly GCF_057802395.1. Classification (NCBI taxonomy): domain Eukaryota; kingdom Metazoa; phylum Chordata; class Mammalia; order Perissodactyla; family Rhinocerotidae; genus Ceratotherium; species Ceratotherium simum. Next base: position 30,441,423 of record NC_141905.1, read on the forward strand.
CGCCTCTTAGTTTCTTTCTCGATAAAAGGATGGACAGAGATGAGACAATTAAAAGGCGGTTCCCAGCCACCCTGGAGAGATTCAATGAATAATAACAGACTTCCAGCTGCAATCTGGCTAAGGCCTTGGGAACAGCCAACCCCAAAAAGCCTTACGAGGCCCAGTGGAATGACTTAATTTTCTGGAGAACAATGGCCAGGAGGGAGCAGAGGGCCCCCTCCCACCCTTACTATCTCCCAGAGGAGGGGCCACTGTTCTCCAGCTCACTCAGCCTGCTGCCCAGCGCCAGGGCGGGGGATGCAGAGAGCAAGCACTCTGTGGTCAGCAGGATCAGGGCCACATCCCCCCAGCTCTGGCCCTGCCCAGGCTGTGTGGCCTCAGACGTGTGTCTGAGCCTCTCTGAACCCCTGTTTCTGCATGTGCGAGATGGGGTGATAATGAAGTGAACCTCACAGGCCCACCCCACCCGAGCACAGATGAGATGCTCTGCTCTGTCTGGGGGAAGTGGTGGAGACCATGCGACCAGCAGCGGTGCCCACTGCTCAGGGTCACTAGGCCTCTTGGTGTCTGAGAGTCCTTCTTCAGAGAGCAGGAAATCAGAGCCCCGGGATGAGGGGGAGAAAGCACGTCACACACGTGTCACACACATGCCACCTGCACCTCCTCTTCTTTCCTCTGTGGCCTCTCCATTCGCTTACTCAGAGCCTCTTCCACGGGGCCTGCAAACCCAGCATAAACGACTGAGATCCGGGAGCTCAGCCCAGGGAGTCAGCGCTGGCCTTCAGCTCATTTTGTGCTTCTCGATGTCACAGGCCTGGGACCCAGAGGGGAGAAGTGGCTGCCCGAGGTCACTGGGAACCGGAACTCGGGTCTCAGGGCTCCCCAGCCTGCACGTCTGCCTGGTAATGCCCCCTCATCCTTGCAGGCTCCGCCCATGTTCTTGTCCTCAGGGAGATTTCCTGAGCCCCCTGGACTAGGTGGAGTCCCCCGGCCCGTCCTCCATGGGCGCTGGGGCCCTGGCTCACTTGCACTTACAGCTCTCTTTTAGTGTCTGTGCTCCCAGGAGACGGGGCGACCCCAAGGGCATTTGGGAGGTATCCCCAGGGCCTAGCACAGTGCCTGTGCATAATGAATATTAATTGAGCTACATTGAGCTGTTCTTTGTAACACCCCCCACCTAGCTTTTCAGCTCCCCGGGGTGGGGGTGGGAGTTCTGGCTACGGTGGGTGAGGGGAGGAGCGGTTGGAAGTGCCCACGGGCGGGCCGCGGAGCTGCAGGAGGCAGCATGGAGCCCCGCCCTAGCTCCAGCTCTGGCCGGGCTGCACTGGTCCCCACCCACCAGCTGGCGTGCTCATTGGATAGAGCAGAAATAACTGCATGATGGAGCCCGTGGCAGCAAGGAGAGGACGGATAGAGAGCAGGAGAGCCACGAGCTCATTAGGGAAGATGGGTGATGAGCGGGTATGCAGGAGTTTGTTCAGGGAGCCGAGGCTGGGCAGCTGAGGACAGGCCTGAGGATCAGTCCCGCTCTGGCACATGCTCAGGGTCTGGCCAGGAGAGGCCTCAGGAGGGGCCTGCTCCAGCCTTACCCACCCCCGTCCCTGCCCTGGGCTCTGGGGGCAACTTCCAGAGGCCTCTGTCGCTTGGGGACTCTATGGGAACTATGCCCTTCCCCTCAGAGGCCAAGGGTCCCCAGGCCCATCTCCTGTCAGCTCCTCCTTCCTCCTTCCTCGCCCTGTTGCTCATCTCCTGGGCTCGGGCCCCCAGCACGGGGAAAGCAACACTGTTGGGAGAGTGTTAGACTTCATGTGTTGGGCAGATCAGAGAGGACAGTCTCCCTGTGAGAGACGGGGAAAATTGAGGCCCAGACAGGAGAGCAACACGTGATGGGGCTAGGACACAGCCCAGGTCTTCTGACCCCCAGGCCAGTGCTCTCTCCTCACCTGAGCTCTGCTGCCACATTGCCTGCCCCCCTCGGGGCCTCAGTTTCCCCATTTTCACAAAAGAGGGTTTCCTGAGGGATCATGGGCTTCCTTTGCCCTGCCTGTCACCAACTCCTCAGTGATGTGTGGCTCAGAAGAGCTCCTTGCTGTCGAGAGGGGCAGGGCACAGCCAAGGGCCCTGGATCAACATCAGAATGAGGGCAATGGCAGGGTTGCGGGGCTGCCAATCAACCACAGCCTGGGACCCCAGGCCTTTCTGAGTCCGTCCATGCTGTGGGAGAGGGCAGCTAAGACCCAGTGGGTGCGGGGGGGTAGGCATGGTAGGCAGAAGATCCTGGACTTCTGGCTGGAAGAAGGGGAGAGGAGACCTCTCCATTCCCCTCCTAGCTTTTCCTTTTTTCTCCTGATGGAGAGAGAACACAAAGAGAAACCTCTCCTTCCTTCCCATTTCCTTTCCTGACCCCTTCCAGTCAGGGTGGGGACAGCCTAGCAGTTTGAAAAGTGGATGAACATTGCCCCAGGGTACCGTGGTCTGGCTGTGATAGGTGCTCAATCCAGGGCTGCTGGGGAAGGGGCAAGGCTGCCCTCCCCAAAGTCAGACCCACAGGCCTGTGGGAGAGTCAGCCTGCGGGCTGGAGCCTGTCCCAAGGACTGCCCTGCTCCTGCACACACTGCCCAGCTCACCTCCTCTCTCTCTTTCCGACTCCAGGATACATAGCATACACTCAAAGATACAGGAATGCCCCCTAGGGGGCATGAAAGGGGCAGAGACTGGCTCAAGGTCACACAGAAACTCAGTAGCAGAGGCAGGACCAGAGGACGGCCTGGTCCTATTCCTTCGAGTACTTGCTGACTATCCCTGCACTGCGCGACAGGGACCTAGAGGAGAGAAGACACGGCCTGACGCAGGAGACAACTTCAGGCTTTGGAGCCAGCTGGGCTCAGGGGCAAATCACAGCTCCTGCTTTTCCAGAGGGAGGACGCAGCCTGAGCTCTCTGAAGTGTAGTGCGTGGCTAGCACTGACTTATTGCATTGATCCCTTGATCTGAATTTTTTCTTGCTCTATCAGTTGGTCTTAGAGACAGCCGTAGGCTACCGTAAGCCTGAGTTGAGGGAGGTGTGTTCATTGGTGCAATGGGCATTTGGTCACCTTGTCATGTAATTTCCTGTGCATCTTAATATATGTGATGCTCCTGCAAGCCAGGGGTATTCACCTCCCCACGGACCCCCAGCAAGGAGTTCCTCATGGTTGTCTGACTGACGAGCAACCAGCTCCAGGTTCCTTCCTCAGGGTTGGTTGGCTTTCTAAGGCTGGTCTCAGCCTGGGTTCTCCTGGAAACAGAACCAGGGAAAAGGCTTGCTTGGAAGTGGTTTTGGGGAAGGTGAGCCCAGGGAGCAGGTGGGAGGGACAGAGTAAGCAAAACAGGAAAGGAGGAGCTGATACAAGGGTGTATTATCAGATTGGCAACTGCTACAGGTACTTGGGGCTCTGTTGAGAAGCCTCATGAAATCGTTCTGAACTGTCCTGGAGTGTAATGAACACAGGGAATATTTACCCATCAGCTCCCAACACCCAGTGGTCAAGGGGTGCCCTACAGGCACTAACTGCCCCCTAAACAGACGTACACACGCGTGTGCACACACACACTTCTGGGTTGCACACACAGGAGTGCCACGTGGATTCCTACAGGTGTCCCACACCAGGGTGAGTAGGCATTGCTCACACCTGGAGGAAGGGAGCCACTGTCAGGTTGCACCTGAGGGAAGCTGATCAGACCTGTGCAGAACGGATCACCCAGCAGTGGCTGGAGTGAGGGGTGGCTGAGTGAGGTGTCTGACACAGTTGCCTGCTTCAAGGGGCAGAGGCAGAACTCAAACTAGATGCTGTGGGTAAAGGCTGGAGGCTGCCAATCAACCTCAGCCTGCGACGCCAGGCCTTTCTGGGACTGTTTGCCCCTGTGACCATGACACCTCTGTGCAAAGAAGCCCCAACAGTTACTTGGGGGTGGAGGAGAGTAGCCAGAGGCTGACCAGAGGGTCTGCACTAGCCCTGGGGCAGGCGTAGGGGGGGACAGTGAACCAGTAGGCAGGAACCTGTGTCTGCCTCTGAAAAAGGGTCCTGTTGGACCTCTCTCACCATAACAAATGGAGCCTGGTCAGAGCTGCTACTGAGGCTGGCACACATCAGCCGTGAGGCCAGGAGATGCCCAGAAAGGCTTGCCCACCTGCTGAAGCAGACCTGTCCCGTTGGCGGTCATGAACACTGCACTAGTGGAGCCAGCCCACAGCTTACTGTGAGGCGGGCTCTGAGGACTGCACAGGCCCAGGGAGGATGCCCGGCCTGCTCCCTGCTCTCCCCTACCCGCATTCCTTTTCCTCTGCCCACTGATTCACGGCCCCTCCCAAGCCTGGGCCACACTGGGAGTTCTCTGGTGGGGCGGGGGAGCAGTGAGCATCCCAGGGCCTCTTGGGCATGGCCCAGAAAGCCCACAGCACCCCCTCCCTCAAATCAGATGAACCATTGATCATGAAGTTCTTCCTCGTTCTAGCCTAAATGTGCCCATGGTATCTCTAGCCTGGAACCCAGAGAGCCTGATTTTTATTCTGGGGTTTTGGGGTAGAATGAAGCTCAGCCCAACACCCCTCCCTCCTGACTCTCTGGGGAAATGAGGGCGATGGGGGCAGAGCACAGCTCCTGAAGGACCCCTAGCAAAGCCAGCCTTCCCATGACATCAAGAACCAGCCACCCACTCCGCCACTCAGGCTTCATGGAGCATAGGCCTTGGAGGTGGCAGACTGGGGTACAAATCCTGGTTCTGAGTGGCCCTGAGCAAGTGCCTACACCTCCTTAAGATCCCGTGTTCTCAGCTGTGAGTGGGGACAAGCACGGTCATCTCGCAGGGTCGGTGCCTGCATGAGAGCTCAGGTGTGCACATGCCTGGCACTCAGTAGGCACTCAATAAATGATGGTTGTTACTATTATAACAGACAGGGTATCCTTCTGTCCAGAGAATGATGCTCAAGGCCCACGGCTGAGAAGACAGAGCAGAAAGGGCCCACAGTCTGAGGCCAGAGAACCTCTGGTGCAAGGGCCCCAGCTCCTGAAGGGCCCTCCGTGACCCACCTTGCCCCCCCACCAATGTCAGAGGAGACTGGAATCTAGAAAGAAGGGGATGTTTTCCCTCTCGGATGTCAAAAATGAGAAGGACGAGACGAATATTAAATTAAATGGGACCCTGCAGGTTTTAAATGAACAGACCGGCTTTTAAAGAGCAGAAATAAGATTATTTAATAAACAAGTCAGGAGGACATGGTTAATGGAGCCTGCTAATCCTGAGTAAGGGTTTCAGAGCACAGCCAGTCACTGGGGACAAAATCATGCCATTTCCTGTTCATATCCCCATGAGCTGAGACTCCTCACTAAACATTATCATTATTTTATTAATTGATTAATCAGTATGTCCATTGAGTACCTGCTAAGGCCCATCCCTTTCCCACAGGTGCCCCGAGGATGCATAGTCAGGGAACTTAGCCCGGGTGCCTCCTTGCTCCCAGTCAACCTGGGGAGGGGATCTAGCCTGTGCCTCAAATATAGGCAGGCTGGGTGTGTCTGAGGGTCCTAGAGAGTGAGGGGTCAAGGACCCCCACCAGAGTGGCTTCCTGGGGCACTAAAGGCCAGAGGCCCATCTGAAGAGTGATGGGCGCAGAGAAGAACCAGACCTGCAGCTCACATCCAGCATGGCAGTGGGAGGGGACAGTCTCGCAGCAGGTGCAGCTGAGCTAGGCTGGTCCCCAGCTCTCCATGGCCCAGGTGTCTCAAGTGGAGCTGGGTCATGGCAGTGCATTCTGGCCCATGCTTTGGGCCTGCCTCTCTCTCGCTCATCCTCCAGAAGTGGGATGGTGAGTGGGCTGACAGCCTCCGAATTCAGGGAAGCCAGGGTCTGTCTCTGCCCTGCTCCCCATTCCTGCCTCAGCCCCTCCAGGACAAGGCCCTCCATCTGACATCTCCAGCTAGCTGAAAGCTGACCGTCACTCCTTGCCAAGGCAGGGGGTGTCTGGTGGCTTAATTCACAGCAATGCCCTCACCTTCCTGTAGAAAAATGGTGCCTGGGAGGTAGTCTTGGCCTTTATTGACTTCAACTCTAGTTCTATCTGTAGTCCTGACTGTCTCTGTGACCTCGGCAAGCCATTTCGTCACTGGGTCTAGCTCCCCCATCTGGCCCACGAGATTGAACAAAGTGACTTAAATTCCTCTCCAGAACTGAGCCGTCCCCACCCAGGTCCCCTCTACAACAAACAGCAGTAGAAATTCTCTGCCATCTACAACATCAGCTCCACCAGAGGACAGGGACTGTGTCTGTCTTGTCCACTCCAGGGTCCTAAGGACCTAGAACAGTGTCTCACATAATTGGCACTCAAGACATATGTGTTGAGTGAGGGGGAAATCAACAACAGCTACTATTTATTAAGTGCACGTTATGAGCCAGACGCTGGGCTAAATGCTCTACGTACACGATCTGAAGACAGGCCATTCAGGAGGGGAGATGTCAGGGAGGGGGTGAGGGGTGGGAAGAGGCCTGGGCTGGGGCCCCGCTGGGAGCCTTGACCTCACTCCCTCCTGCCTCTCACCTCCCCTGACCTAAGGAGCCTGGAGAGAGACTGTGAATGGGCCGGGGTCACTCCCCTTAGTCCTGGGAAGTCCTATAGCTGAAGTCCTTCCTAAGTCAGTGTTAAATCTCGCTTGTCCCTTTCAATTTCACTTTTCCTGTTAAATACTCGGAGAAAGGGAAAAGTACCACTTTATATCAGGTATCATATACCCAGAAATCTTATTACGTTTTCCCAGAACACTGTGACAAACTCAAAAGACAGATGACAAACTGGGAAAATATTTGTAACATATGTGAGAGACGAAGTATTAATAGTCTTAATATAAAGAACTCTTCAAGTCATTGGGAAAAAACAAACTGGGAATTTGCAGATTTAAATGGCCTTTAATTTTAATTTCTAGTTTAATTTTAAACTAGAAGGAAATTTTTAAAAATCGTCAACTTCACTAATAATCCAAGAAATGAAAATTCAAATAATAATAAGATGCAATTTATCACCTAGCAAATTGGCAAAGATTCTCTAAACCCAATGTTGGTTTGAGTGTCAGCAGAAGAGCATCGTGATGGTACGTCGTGGGTACAATGCAAACTGGCGCATCCTTCTTTCCAGAGGGCAGTTGAACAGGAAGATCTGAAAATCTTGAAAATGTGCACAGTTTTTAAACTGGTGATCCTATTCCTAAGTATTTGTCCCAAGAACTGCCTCAAGGATGTTTATCTAAATGCTGAACGAGCGTTACTAATGCCTGGTTATCCAACAATAAAGGATTAGTCTAATGAATCGTGGTACGTCCCTACGCTGGAATACCATGAGCCATGAAGAATGATGCATATACGGGTTCACATCTTGAGACCATCTTTAAAAAGACTCAAGAAACTGGTAACAGTGGTGGGCCTCTTTAAAGGAGAACAAGGGGTTGGGGGACAGGGATGGGAGAGAAATTTATTTTCCATTCAATCCTCTTTCAAATTGTTTGAATTATTTATCATGTGCACGTATTAACCACCAAAAATAAAATAAATTAAGATTTAAAAGACAAAATGATGTAGAAATATATTTTCGTCAGAAAAATAATTAAAATAGACTTACCATGGCTATCCACCAACATGTTACCCATGGTAATTGCTGGGAAGGGAACTCCCACCTTTCACATGCTTTGGCCCTCCTCCCACCCCTCTCCTCTCTTACACCCGATAAAGGAAGAGGAGATTCTACTGGGAATGGTCCAAGCCCAGGATACTTTGGGGCCACCTTCTCTCGAGGGCAAGGTCACTGCCTGAAAAGCAACATGGATCTGCGTGAGCCCTTCTCTGTCCTGCTGCCTCACGCCTGCCCCTGGCTGGGGAAGGTGGGCTGGTCCTGACCTGAAGAGGCAGCCAGCTCAGATTTGGGGAGAAAGAGGCAGAAAGCCCCTAAAGGCTTCCAGGACTTGGGTCTCCATTCTAACCCTCACCAGATTTCCACATTCACTAATAAACTTATAAATAGAGTAGCATTTGGAGTCCCATCCAGCTGCTGTTTCTTGAACATGACTTTCTCCATCAGGAACTCTGCATGGGGTGGGGATGGAGGGGATCATGACCTGAGAATTGCTGCATATCTGGCTCTATCTAGTACCATGATAGCCCAGAAACTTCACTTAGAACCCAGAACAATTCTCTCTGGGTAGTGGGACAATAGGATATTTTAATTTTCATGTTTATGCTAGTCTGCATTTTCTAATCGTTCCATTATTTAGTAATTTTAAAATATTTTTCCAGGGAAAAAATTCCCTCTTGGACAGCCTTACTGAAGACAGGGCCTTGGCAATGTTTTTTATGAGATACACACCTGCCCCCACAACTTCCTTTTTAATCAGGTCATCGAATTCTCCTAAGAAGTCTTTCGTGGACATCAAATTGCCTCTGTGCTTGGAGGGGATTAGGAAATGCCAGTTTTGATCCCGGGGGATTGGTTTTTGGAAGAACCATGACTTCTGAAGTGCAGAGGGGCTGTGAGAGAGGGCATCCGAGTCAACATGTATTAACGCCTGACATTTGTACAGCATCCCGAGATTTACAGAAAGCATCCACATCCCTTATCCCCTTCGATCCTCCCAGAAACCCTGGAAGAGGTAGGACTTCCTCTGGGAATGGGAAAGGAATTATTAGCAGGCCCATTTGACTCATGGGGAAACTGAGGAACAGAAAGGCTAATTGCCCAAGGTGGTAGAGCCAGACTAGAAATGCAAGCCGTCTGGCTCTGCATCCTACACCCTTACACTGGATTCTTCCCCAAGCTTGACCCTCAGTTTCCCCATCTGACTAATGGGGAAAAAACTAATACCTACTGCCCTAGGGCCCTAGGGTCGTTGTGAGGATTAATTGAGTTAATACATGGCATATCTTAAGACCGTGTCTGGCATATAGGAAGTGTTGAACAAATTAACTGTTATTAACGGTGGTAGATAAGAGGTCTGTGCCATGCCAAATCCTAGCCTTGCTCTCCCAATTTGCCTCCTGTACATTTGCTCAGGGCCTCCTCTGCACAGGGCTCTCGAAGGGGAAAGAATTAAACAAGATAGAGGGGCTGACTGCAAAGGGGGTCGCCCTCTAGCAGGACAGAGAGGCATGTACACACTCCAGCCCAATCACAATAAAGGCCTTGAGACCTCAGGAAAGGAGCTTTATTCTTCCTCCAGGGGAAGGATTCTGGGAAGGCTTCCTGGAGGAAGTGCTGGGGCTCCTGGCTGATATGGCCCTCCAGGATGAGGACGGAGTTCCAAAACTGGGGTGCGCAGAGTGGCCTGACAGGGATGGTCCATTCCTTGCCACAGGAAGGGCGTCCCCCCTCCCTTGCCAGCACAAAGCAGGATGCAAACCATGGCTTGGGAGAGGCTGCTTCCTGGGGTGGCTTCCCCCGTTGCAAACCAGGTGGCCAGGCCAGGTATAGTGATGACGAGTCTACAGGGTCTGATAGGACAAGACAGGCACAAGCAGCCTCTCCCTGCCCCCTCCCACCCCAACCTCTGCATGCCCAGCAAGCTTTCCAAAGCCAGGGCTCCCCCGTTTGGGCACCAGGGTCTGTGTGTGAAACCTCAGAACTCAGAGAGAGAACAAGCTGATGGAGTCTTCCTTCCCCTTCCTATGCCCACTCCCCCACCTTTTCAGGACTGGCTCTCAGGAAGGCTCCAAAGAGCTGAACAGCACTTGGGGCAAAGTGCCCACAGCCCTTGTAGGTGACTGCTGAGGAGTCTTTGGATCCAAGGAGACACACCACCTGCCTTTAATCACCCCGAGGTCGCTGCTCCTCTGTGAAGCCAGAGCAGCTCGGTGTCCTGCTTGCAGCCGTGTGACCTTGAGCAAGTCGGCTGACCTCACCCGCAGGCTGTGTGGGAGGACCCAGTTCACTCCTGTGGTCCTGGCACAATGAGTACCCCCTGCCAGTCTCAAAACCGTTCTGATTTGGATGGGCAAGAGCGTGGTCTCCCTGTGTCACCCGTGACGAGAGAGTAGTCGGGCCACAGTGCCTCGTAGGGGCTCCAACGAGATCATTCACGGGGAAGTCCTTTGTGCTGTGTCAACTGTGATGCATTCTGTTGTGTAAGGAGTTAAATCAGTACTGTGCTTTAAAAAACTCCCTCTCTTAATCTAATATCTTGAAAAGAAGGGCTTTTAGTATGACGATCACTAAGGCTCTTTTGCTCTCTAACTCTGCTGTCGCTTTTTCTTAACAAGAGTATTCCATGCTCTTAGTTCAGTTCTACTGACAACTCCTTCTTACTTCAGGCGAAATTGGCCAAAATGCCCTAGTAGCAAAGGGGACCACCAAGTGCCCTAGGACCTAAGAGACTGTCATCTTGCAACAGCCACATGTTTTACAAAGGCCTTGCAGACAAATTCCAAAACCTGCTAGCTTGTGGAGTGCTACAGGTCCAATTCCCCTCACCAGGACTTCCTGCTGGGGCCGGCTCACAGCTGTGCAGGAGAGCTGATTGTTAAGTTTTCAGACATTTTGAGAGCCAATTGACCCTAGGTTGGTAGCTAGAAACGGGTCATGGTGAGATATTTACACCATGGAAATTGGCAAACACTACAAATAAGGTGCTTTTTTTTTTTCTGGGGAGCTGGTTGTTAAATACTTAGCAGCGCACCACAAAATTTAGCAATCAGTGAGGAGAGGCTAAGAAGAAGAAGGTCCCGCTTAAATCCCAAGGCTGACATGTATGCTGCCTAATTTCATTTCCTCTCCTCCTGCTTTCTTTCCAGCTCTGGACCAGTGAGGCCCAGGAGATTCCCCCTTTGCTGTGGGATCAGGAGGAAGGAGACTGGAGTTTGATGTAAACCAAGACATCTACCTGTGGTGTGGGAACTTTCCAGGGTTCACAGCTCTGAACCTGGGGTGCCCCAGGCCTGGCTTGCTGCCCTTGCTTCAGCTTGCCAGTCTGCCCACGTGTCCCACTGTCTGAGAGCTGTGTCTGCAGGCGCAGCCCCTCAAACAAACGAGCCGAGTGTGCGTGCGTGGGCGTTCCCCGCCTGTATGCAAAGCCTGGGAAGCGCTGGCAGCAGCCCACGTCCACTCCCACTCCCACCCTGAGCAGGCCCTGGAGAGAAGGGAACACTGGGTGCAGGCCCAGGACTCCCTGGCTCTGGTCCCATTTCTGCCAGTCCTGTGGCCTCCCCGCTCTTTGGGCCCCCATCTGCCCTTCTGTAAAGCGAAAGGAAGGAGGAGACACTTTTACTCTCCCGCAGTCGCCCTGGGTGTTCCTCTCGGGGACAGCACTGTATTTATTGGGAAAAAATATGCTTGTCTGCCCTTTGAGGTGAGGAATGAGACCCCGAGGAACAGGTTAATGTCACAAATTGTGGTCACGGAACTGCCTTCCCATGGACCCTGGGTCCCGTCCACGGGTGCCCCACGTGTTGTGCCTGGTGACAGAGCTGGTTGTGAGGTTGAGGGCAGGAGCTGGCGTGGGGCTAAAAAGCTCTCCATAGTTAGGGCGGAAATGTCAGGTCCTGGGGGAAGTGCAGAGGGCGGGGCGGGCTTGTGATGAGGAAGCTCAGGGGCTGACCCAGGGTGGGGAGAGAGGAGACAAAAACAAACTGTGGACCCAGTGGTGCCAAGACAGAGGAGGGCTTTGGGGAGAGAAGACTTAGCTAACGGGGCTTTTCTTTTCGATTTCTATTGGAGGGTAACATATATATACAGGAAAAGTGCACAAATCATATGGTTATAGTCCGATGGATCTTCACACGGTGAGACTCTGTAGAGTGAGGTTCTAATTCAAGATACAGGACACTACCGGCACCTAGAGGCCCCCCTCTGTTAACTCCTCCCCACGAAGTAACCATGTCCCAACTTTGGCACCAGATTGTTTCCTGTTTTCACCACCACGTAAGGGATTCATACAGATGTGCTCTTGTGTCTGGCTTCTTTCACCCAACACCTTGTCCCTCAGATTCAGCCACGTCGTGGCGCTTAGCTATAGCTTCTGTGTTCTCTTTGCTGTGGAGGATTCCATCGCACGGCGAGTCCACACGTTACTTACCTGTTCTACCTGGGAGCACGTTTGAGTAGTTTCTATTTTTGACTATTATGTGTAGCGCTGCTCTGAACATTCTTTTGTTGAACATATGTACACATTTCTGTTGGGTATATACGCAGGAGTGGGATTACTGGATCTGAGTATGCCTATGTTTAGCTTTAGGAGACTCTGCAGAACAGTTTTCTCCCGTCGTTGTGGAAGATCACACTCCCCCAGCTGGGAGGGAGAGACCCAGCTGCCTGCTTTGCAACCTGCACTGTGTTGCCTGTCTCTTCTGTTATAGTCATGGTGCCGGGTCTAAGGAGTGACTGCCGTCACCCCCTTAGCATCTCCAGGGAAGTCTATGCTCACTGATGCCCTTGGATGAGGGATTCTTTGGGGAAAGTCAAAGGGGTGCCAAGCTCAGCCCTAAATGGGCCTTTGAGGGAAGACAGGCTGTTCTCATGGAGGCAGAGCAGAGACAGAAGAGGGAGCTGACCTCTGCTGGCCAGAAGGGAGCTGGCTCCATGAACCCCAATAACCACACTCACGGGCCCCAGAATGTCCTGCCTCATTCACAAGTTGGCTCTCGGGAAACTGCCCCCTGTCCCCCTTATCTCCCCACCCAGCCTGTGGACTAATCTCATCTCTGTATCTCCTGCCACCTCCTTGTTACCCTCAACCTCTGCAACCCCAGTACCAGGCCCAGAGTAGGAGGCAGCAATGGTCAACCTCAATTACTGTCAGTCCTCAGCATGACATGTAGCCTGAAAATCCAGCAGGACCTCAGGCTGCATTAATAGAGGCATGGTGCACAGACCAGGGAGGGGACAGACCCACTCTCCCCCTCTCGGGCTCAAGTTCAGGATCCCCTCTGCCTGAGAGGCACACAGACCACCCAGAAGACGTCCACGGTGGAGTGGCCAGGAGGAGACAGGACTCAGGCCACTCAAACAGTCGACAAATATTTCCTGGGCGCCTTCTGACTGCCAAGCACTGTTCTAGGTGCTGGGGGGACACCTCTGAAAAGAGGAACCAGGATCATGCCCTCATGGGGTTTAGAGTCTAGTAGTAGTTTAAAAAAAAAAACAGAAGAAGATGACTTCAGAAATTAATTGAAAAAATGGAAGGATGATGATGTAAAAGAGAGAGACTGGAGGGAGGTGGTAGGATAGCAGCTTTAAGCAGGCAAGTCAGAGAAGCCCTCTCTGAGGAGATGACACTGAGGGGAGAGCTGAGGGCACAGGAGGAGCTGGGTAGAACAGTCTGGGGAAAAGCATTCCAGACAGAAGAAACGGCAAAGGCAGGGTCTTTGGGCAGGAAAGAGCTAGGAATTTTCTAGAAACCGACAGAGACAGCAAGGCGAGAGGGTAGGGAGTGTGGGGAGACGGGTGAGGGGGAGATAGAGAAGGTAATTAGGAGCCAGATCAGCCAGATCCTCCAAGGTCACCCTAAAGAGGCTGAATTTTATTCTAAGTACAACTGAAAGCCTCTGAAACATTGAGAAAAGGCATGGCGGACACCCCCATAACCTCCTCCGTCGCCATCAGAGCCCCTGGCCCACCTCCGGTTTCAGTGCAGCCTGGTGGACCTCCTGCCAACAGGGCCCCCTGAAGCACATGCGGCTCACCCCTCCCCATTCCGCCTCAGGGCTCTCTCTGACGCTAGGGGAGCCCCCTGCACCTGAACAGGAGCTTAGCCCAAAGGAGCAGGGGAATTACCTCCCACAGAGCCACCCTCAACCAACGGGGACAGAGCCAGTGGCTGAATGTGCCAGCGTCCCATCCTTCAGGGGACAACCCTGGGAGGCATTCTGCATGTTTCTTGGGAGGTCCAGCAGGATGGAACCCTATGGCTCACAGCAGCAACCGCACACTGCATTCTTATATCACCTCCTCTTCCTGCCCCTGTCACTCTCCAGAGACTTCCATGGTGCTGCCTGGGATCGCCTCCCACATCAACTACATGCTCCCCAGCCCCGTCACGGCCTCTGCTTTGGGGCAACCTAAACAGAGACGCGTCCACCACACCATCGGCTGATGCTCTCATTTATGCTGGGTGGAGAATGGGCAGCAGGAGGGAGACGGGTCCGGAGGCTGTCCCCGGGTCCAGGGAGAGACGGGGGTGGCCTGGACCCCGGAGGTGGAGGTGGTGGTTGTGAGAAGCATAGGATTCAGGATGTGTTTTGAAAGTTGGAAGACAGGATGCGATGATGGTCCTGATGTGTTCAACCAGGAAGACTCTGAGGCTCTAGGAGACTGGGGTGACACCTCCCCAATGTGAAAGATTGTCACAGAGAAGAAGGAGGAGGACAGTGGGAGAACAGGCTTTGTAGGCTTCGGCAATGAGGGAAGGGGACTGACACGTGCTGAGCGTCGACTGTCTGCCAAGCGCACCTCACCTCCGTGCCCAGTACAGCAGCCGCTAGCTCCACGCGCCTACCGAGCACCTGAGGGAGACGTGCTTAGTAAAAGTAAATTAACACCAGATTTTGAAGACTTAGTATTAAAAAAAAAAAGCGTGTAAAATATCTCATTAATACTTCTTTATATTGATTACATTTTAAAATAATAGTTTGGCTATATTGGATTAAATAAAATATATGATTAAAATTAATTTCACCTGTTTCTTTTTACTAGTTTAATGTGGCCACTAGAAAATATAAAATTAAGTATGTGGTTCACATTGGAGGTACACATTACATTTCTCCTGGCCGCCCTGGGCTGTAGGTTGTACGTCTACTATGCATCTCTGCCTCACAGCATCCTATAAGGCAGACTGACCCTGCCCCTTCCCAGAGGGCAAGGCTGAAGTCCAGGGAAGTTAAGCACCTTGGTAGAAGTCCCCAAGTCCATGCTCCACCCTACACTCTGTGGTGCTGCCTCAAGAGGCCATGGTTTCTGTGTACTAGGGGCCTTCGAATCCCAGTGTAAGGGTTCAAGCACAGCATAGAGCAGGCAAGTTTGGGGTAGTTGACCTTGAAGATGGCACCCAGCCCTGAGACTATGCTTTGGCGGGGGCGGGTGAGGGGGGGATGTGGAGCGGGCTGGGCACACTTCTCCCTCTCCCATCGTCCCTCGGGGGGCTCTTGACTCCAAGGCTACCACTCAGCCCCACCGTCCCACCCACTGGACTGCACCCACCATCCCCCACCATCAATCTCCCACATAATTTATGGGAGCCATCAAAGTTAATTAATGCTGTAGTTACAGAGCCATCCCAATGTAATTATTGAGTAATTGGATTATAACTTAGGTAATTTCCCACAAAGCGCCCATTGCTTATGCAAGAAATCCAGGGATTTTTACCCAGTGATTGATGGGGGTGTCAGGCCCAGATGGGGACACTGGGAGACCGTGTGAGATCGGGCAACGCCAGCGTGAGGAGGGCACAGCTTGCAGGCTCAGGGCCCTGTCTGAGCCCTGGCGGTGAGAAAGGCAGGTCTGTGAGGAGCGCTCCTGCCCTCTGAGCAGCCTTCCATCTGCATGGCTGGCTTGGGCCCACCCACAGCCTCCTCTATGCTTCTGCCTCCCCCTCACAGTGATTTCCAGCATGAGTCCCACCCAGCACCGCTGAGAGCTGTGTTTATTCAGTTTGAACTGCCTGAGTCGCTGCCCCACCCCAGCTGGTCTCCAGCCTGTTCCGGGAGCAGGGGCGGCCATAGTTCATATCACACGACTCTGCTCCCTAGCCACTGGGCCACAATTGATCAGTCAGTCAGCTACAGGAGGAAAAGTGGTTAGTCAGTCACGGAGAGAAGCAAACACAGGGTGGGTGCAGCCGAGTCACGAACCTCAAACTCCAGCTGAGGGGGAGACAGACAGCCCAGGCCTCCCCTGCCTGGGACCCTGACAGCCTCCTAGATCTGGGGGAGGCCAGCTGCGCAGGCTTCACGAGTAGAAGCTCTGAGCGCAGCCAGACTAGCCGTCACAACCTGACTCACGTGGCCGCTTCCACCGGCGTGGTCTGACCTCGGGCAGCCCAAG
This sequence comes from Ceratotherium simum simum, assembly GCF_057802395.1. Lineage (NCBI taxonomy): Eukaryota > Metazoa > Chordata > Mammalia > Perissodactyla > Rhinocerotidae > Ceratotherium > Ceratotherium simum. The sequence continues at coordinate 30,457,467 of NC_141905.1, forward strand.
CTCTGGAGACTCAGTCTCCTCACCTGCTAAAAGGGAAGAGTAGCACTGTGCCTTTAGTCATAAGCAACAGAACCAACTCTAGATAACAAGCAAAACAGGATTTCCCGGAGGTTTAGAGGGACTTGGGGCATCAACAGAGGCCAGAGGCCAGAGACCAGGCTTAGGACCCGATTTCCAAGGGATACAAGAAAGAGAAGACGGCAAGCAGCGCTGACCTCGGGCTGGAGAGTGTCCACTCCCCACCCGGAGGTCAGAGGGTGGTGGGAGAGAGAGGTAAGAGCACGTGCTCCTGGGCCGGCCCCCCTACCAAGGCCACGGCCCCCCCAGGGTGGCTGCTTCACCGCCTCTCTCTACAGGTGCGCGGCCATGCCCTCGCTCTGCCCGCCCAGGCTGGGGTGGCCACAGCACCCACTCTTCGTAGCCCCAGGAATCACCTCACCCTTGTTGGCCTTCTTAATCCCACTCACACGGGTAAACTGTCCCCACTAAACTCTCCTAGGTAGCCCCTAGGAGTGTGCCCTCTGTCTCCTGCTGTAACCCCAACTTATGGAGGCTCCCCACCACTGCTCTGAGGACGTCACTGCTCCCCACTCCTGCCGCCCCGGCTTCACCCACTGGGGACCGAAGAGGGGAGGGCGTCTCACCAGTTGGCTTGGATCTCGGCTCGCCTTCTGATAGTCCCTATGTAGGGTGGGAAGAGGAAACAGGTATCCCCTCGGTGTCTGACTGTGAGCGCCTGGAACTGCCTTTCCTCCAAGACTTGACACGATGAGGATGGGTTGGTGCCCCAAAGCGGCTGCTGGGAAGGGGGATGGATGAGAGCATCGACAGTGCTTCCTCTTAATCCTCGGGAATGTAAATAGTGTGTATAAAATGCTTAGCCCAGTGCCTGGTACTCAGTAAGTGACCACGGGATGTGAGAGCTGGTGTTATTGGGCTTATTCAAGTGGAATCCTGGCCTCCCTCATGGCCACAGATAGCCTCCAAGAAACCTCATTCCTTGGGGCAGCCTCAGCGAGCCCCTGTCCCTTGCCACCCTCGGATCCTGGCTGTGCTAGGGGCAGGCTCCCTTTGCAGGCCTCTTCTCAACGCATGCTGTTGGCCTGACGCAGATGCGAAGAAGACATGGGACCCGCCCGTGTGGAGCGTCTACCCTTTGACTTGGTGTGGGCCACTTCTCGAGAGACTCTTTCATTCCACGAGCATTTATTGAGCAACTTCTATGTGCCAGGCTGTGTTCTGGGCACTAGGATAGAGCAGAACAAGACCAACAGAGTTACAGCCCTCAGAGCAACAGATGCTGAACACGTGGTTGCAGGGTGATGACTGATACGGGGTGACATCCACACTGTGACCTGAAGGATGCGTAGGAGTTCAGGGATGTCTGATGGCCCAAGTCATCCCACCCTGGAGGTGTGTGTTTCTCCAGTATCTACTTTCTACTGTGCGTCCGTCCTGTGCAGTAGGTGGGTCCAAAACGTGTCCTGTCCTCTAGGCATCCCTGTTTCCAGCTGTACATAACTGAGCCAGCTGAAGCCTGCCTACAGTCTGGGCCAGAGATGCTTAGAGAAGGGAGCATGCCCTGTGGGCTTCCTGGAGGAGGCTAAGGTTTGAAAGGCGATGAGAAGTGACCGGGCCAAAAGGATTCTGCTGAGCACTGCCTGCGCCACCAGCCATTCCCAGGGGGTTCCCTGTGGGTTCTAGGAGCAAGATCTGGGAGGAGCCTTGGGGTGCTGGCTGGGCAAGGGGCGAGCAGAGACTGGGCACAGGCTTGGCCAGCGCTTCCTGTCCCACAGGCTGGAGTCCAGTGGGTGCCACCTGGACCTACCCTACCGAGTTCAGCTGGCGTGCCCTCTGCGTGTGGCACGCACCCCTACAGGCCCACTTGTGCTCGCTGTGGGCATCTGCCGTGGATGGACGTTGGCTCTGGCTGGGCTCATTCGACCAGAGATTTTCTAGGTTTCACTTTCAATCCAGTCTTTACTAGACTTTCTGGTGCGGTCAAGTTATTTTCTCTCTCCAAAAACAATATGCTCAGAGACTGTTCTATTTAGCGCACAGCCTCCACGGGTAGTGTTTACGCGGGTTATATTTAGACATATTTAGATACAGCATGTCCCAGGTCTCCGTCTGTCTCATGTCGGCTCCCCGCCAAGCAGGGCCTGAGGCAGGGATTTGCGGGAACAAGATTTACAGAGGGGGTGCTTCTCGGGGAAACCCGCATGAGGGGTGGAGCAGGAGAGTGATGGGTGGGGGGTCTCAGGGAGGGCCTGGCCGGGCCTGACTGGGAGGCTCTGGAGAGTAAACCATCGCACAGCAAAGTTGTCCTGCTGAGGCGGGGGCCGGGCTTCTGTCCCCCCATCCAGAAAGAGGCCTGGGAGGAGGAGGGGCTGTTGCCTCCCCGGCTCTGTCAGCGGCGGCTCTGACTCCCCCGTGGAAGTCGCTGGCGTCGTAAGCACTGGTCACAGGACACCAGCTGGGAAGCCAGGTGCACCTTCAGGCAAAGGGGCCCTGGGCGGGGCCCACAGCACCTTCTACAGCATCTTTTCACCACACTGGGCCCCCTGTATTATTTTCTTCCCCTGAGCCTAGAAGATCTTATCTGTCTATCTCCCTATGGAAAAAAAAAAAAGCAAATCCAGCCTCTAGTCTGGAGCCAGCACAGCTGGCTCTGGAGCACAGAGCAGAAACATATAAACTGCGTATGGAACGAGAAGGAGTACCAGAAAGAAAACACAAGTGCATCAGTTCTGCCCTCTGATTGGCCCCAAGACACCCGAGTTGCTGACTGAGGGGCTAGCAGGGGAGGGCCAGCGGGGAAAGTTTGGGGTCTGGTCCCAAATCAGCAACTGCACCATTGAGGGCAGGTCACGTCCCCGCTCTGGGGCTCGCTTCCTTCGCAGCCAAACCCCAGGGGAGGGGAGGCTGGCCCACAGTGCACTGCAGAGGGCAGGACCGGGCAGGCCCAGCCTGGCCCAAGGCCCCCACAGGTGGCAGGCAGGTACCCCACTGCTCACAGCCCAAGGAGTCAGAGAAGGGAGCTGAAATGGTACTGGGTGCAGAGGCCAGGGTCTCCTGGCTGGGCCCTGGCCTCGGAGCCACTCCTGGTGTGCCCACCGCACCAGACAATAGCCAGGCCCCGGTCCTGCAAGAGTGGGGGAAGTGGGGGTGCTGGGAACACCCCATACAACCCCCAGCACTCAGCATCACCCACATCCGCATTCTCTCTCCCTGTAGCCGATGCTGAGCCCAGGCTGAGACATCCAGAAGGGATTTCGAAGGGTGAGTCCACCCGCATTCCTGTGCACATCAGTGTGTAAGGCGCTGTGCTGGCTGCAGAGTGATGAGGAGATATGTTACCTCGTGTGGCCCTCATGGAGCCTTCAATTTAATAAGGGAACAATGTAACAGTTATTCTCAATATCTGGACAGCTCTGTATGGTTTACCAAGGCCTTTCACACTTGCACACACTATCTTTAAAATCCTTTCCATATCATTCAATTGGAGGACTCTTATCCCCATTTTACAGATGAGGAAAAGTGAGGCCCACAGCTCCGCAGTCACCTGGTTAATAAGTAAGACAGACTAGACTCAGAATCAGACCTTCAGACATTAAATTCCCATGCTCTTCGCTGAGCCACACTGAAGTAAGAATTAATGAGGCTGGAGTCTTGGAGGCAGTGAAACAGTGCCATAAATAACCTCAGGGGGCCTGGGCTTTCTTTTTTAATAATTGTTTTAGCAAAGTCAGAGGCATATGGGGCATGCTGCTTTGTAACCTGCTTTTTTTTTTTCTTAACAATATCTTGTGAACATTTCCGCATGTCATTAAATATTCTTTTACTGGGCCATCATTTTTAATGGCTGTATGGTATTCCATCACATGAATGCCCCATAATTTATTTAACCAACCTCTGTGCTGGACCTTTAAGCTATTTCCAGTTTTTCACCCTCATAAACAAGGCTGTGATGAGCATCCTTGTACACAAATCTTTGCACCCATTTCAAATGGCATCCTTAGGCCCAAAAGGATGCATTCTTTTTAAAAGAGTTTTTGATGTCTATTACCACATTTCCTGAGGTTGTTCATTTTCCCTCATCATCAAAGATGCTATTAAAAAAATCAAATTAAAAAACGCAAATTTGTAAAAATTGCATCATTGTCCCAAATCAGCAGGTAATCAGTTGTGTGACTTTGGCAGGTCATCTCCCGTCTCTGCTCCTCTGTAAATTCATGTATCTAATGAGGGATTAGATAAGTTGGTCCCTACATTTCCTTCTGTTTCTCTCACTCTCACAGGGCACAGGGAGAGCCCCAGACTGCTTAGACCTCAGGAGCTCAAAGGAGAGAGCAGGCCCTGTGGGCTTCCTGGAGGAAATGGGGCCTGAACCACCCCTGAGAGATACAACAGGGATTAGGAAGAGGGCATGGAGGGGAGAGTGAGTCTGGGTGGGGTCCCAGCATCCTCTGCTGTGCTGAGCTTGGAGATGGGCACGTGGAATCCTGGTCACCCAGGAGCCAGCCAGAATGCCTGCTGCACAGACTTGCTGGACAGTAGGTCCCAGTAATCCAGCACAAAGGACACGAGAGGCTATAGGGACATCCAGTCCTCACAGACTGATACAGGAGCAGCATCAGGACCTCCACCGGCTTCCCCTGTTGCCCTGTAGGGGAGCGGAACGCCTGTCTTTGACAGTGGATGAGCAGAGATTGGTGCCTGTGAGTAGGGATCCTGCCCCCAGGTAGGGGGTGGAGCCTGGTGGTACATAGCGCTGTGACTTTCTGGTTCTAATAAGTAGGATTTTGGCCAAGCGATATCACCTCATTCTGCCTCGATTTCTGAGCTGAAGAGCATGAGTAGTAACATACACCACTTTCATTCACTGAATCACTCAATGGTTGACCAAATGCATCCCCACTGCATGCCGGGCACAGTGCTAGATGCTGGGCATTCGACTGAGGGCAGAGATGGTGAACTGGTACTTCCACCAATGTCCTTAACCCTCACCATGACCCTGGGAGGATTGGGTGCCCCAATGTGTCAGATGGAGAAACTGAGGCTCAGAGGGGAACACAATTTGCCCAAGGCCACACAGACAGCAGGCGGGGAAGGTGACTTCAACCCAAGCCTGTCGGCACCAGTCCAGGGCTCATTAGGTTAAGCCCAGATGCTGGTGGGGACATGCAGGAAAGGGCTACACACGAGAGTGGGTGAGAGCAGACAGCCTGGTCTGGGGGGAACTGGCAGAGCTGGGCCCCCTCCCTGACTTACTCGCTAATCTCGGCTAATCAGTCACACAGCAGCTCTCTGCCTCAGTTTACCCATTTGTACAGCAGGATGTAAAATCTTGTACTTACAAAGATGGGTGAGGATCACGGAAGGAACGTGTTTTGAATGAAAACAAAAGCCCAGGGGCTGGCCCCGTGGCTTGGCGGTTGGGTGCGCGTGCTCCGCTGCTGGTGGCCCGGGTTCAGATCCCGGGCGCGCACTGACGCCCCGCTTCTCCAGCCATGCTGAGGCCGCGTCCCACATGCAGCAACTAGAAGGATGTGCAGCTATGACATACAACTATCTACTGGGGCTTTGGGGCAAAAAAAGGAGGAGGATTGGCAATAGATGTTAGCTCAGAGCCAGTCTTCCTCAGCAAAAAGAGGAGATTAGCATGGATGTTAGCTCAGGGCTGATCTTCCTCACAAAAGAAAAAAGAAAACAAAAGCCCAGAAGAAGCGGTGGATGGTGTTGTAGTCATCATTATTAATGTCATTAATAATGATGCCTGTAATAAACCGTGAGGCTACCGGCGCACAGCTAAATAGAGGGGTGACTGCTAATTTCCCCTCACACTTGTCTGGCACTCTGGGCTCCTCAAGCCTTCTCCATCCATCATCCTTTTAATCATCCAGGGCCCACCCTGGGGTAAGGACTGCAGGAGGCTGGGCCTCAGGGGTCGGCTGTGTTGCCCCCCATAAATCCATGGAGATCTGAGGCCCAGGGAAGCAGGGACCCCCCAGGATCACCCAGAAGGAGGAGAAGGAGCTGGGACTTGGGCCCAGCCTCCTGATTCTGAATTCAAGTTGCCCCCCCCATGTCCTCCTCCCCCCACAGTTCATCCAGAACTGGCACCTTCAGCCTGGTCCTCATGGAGACAAAGATTATGCTGCCTTAAGTGAGCTCTCAGGCCTCAGGGCGGAGCAGTAGATGAGGGGCAGGACACTGAACAAAGCTGTCTGGGAAGAGGGGGGCTCTCTTTTTCCCACTTGCTTCTCCTTTTCCCTGTGGAAGGGGCCCTGAGCGTTGTGGGAAGGTGGGGGGAACTGAGACCCAGTCTCTCAATTCCTGACAAATTCTTCAGACCCTCTACCTCAGTTTATCCACTTCTGTAATGGGCCTGGCGACCTTGCTTCCTCAGGGAAGGGGCGACAATCGAAGGACTCCCAGACTCAACGATGAATGGGACATCAGAGGGAAGCTGAATGCTGCCCACAGTCCCTCCCTCCTCCTGCCCCATGGAGACTGCAGAGGGGTGGGAGGGGCCTCCCAGGGCCAGCTGCTCTGCCCGGGGTCCAGCCTCCCGGGGCCCTCAGTCCTACAGGCTCCTGTGTCCCCCTGCAGACGAGGGCTCTGAAGAGGGGGGTTTGGACGGAGGAGCTCTCACCCCATCGAGGGCTTCTCCCTCCTGTGAGGTCCCAATTGGGTGGGCCTCCCTCCAATCACTCTTGTTTCTCCCCTCCTCTCTTCTGCTCCCTCCATTCCCAAGTTCAGACTTTGTGGTACCCCTCCCTGAATCCAGCATCCCCCACAATCCTTCCCCCACTGGCTGCGCCTGTTGGAGGCCTTCCGTGGGTTCCCAGGGCCCCGAGGACAAAAGTCCACTCTCCTGGGCCCGTGTTCAAGCCTTCGAGATCCGTGGTCAGACTTTAACTAGCAACTGCTCTGCCCCACCCAGACCCAGCTCTCCAGACAAAAGGGAGCATTGACTTATCTCCAAATTCGCTGTGTTTACTTGCCTCCACGCCTATGCCCTTGCAGTCCCCTGCCTGGAAGCTCCGCCCTCCATCTCTGTAGACTCAAATCTTCCCCAAGCCCTTCAGATGACCCTTCCTGCAGACTCGCCATTTCCCCACACAGGCCCCCACACGGGCAGGCCGTCCTGCACTGTGAACCCCCAGGGCTCTTGTTCTTTCCTCTCTCTCGGCACCTCCATTTTCGACCTGGTTTTTGCTGCATGCATCTACTCCCACTCCACGCCCCCAACATACCTCCAGGCTGGGAGCTCCTTGATACAGAAGTTTTATCCGGGCCAGGGAGTCTCATGCAGGAACTCACACACCAAAAGTCCTCCACAGCTATTTGTTTCATCAAAATTGCTTTAAACAATCCCCAAACCCAGCAATGCCACTCCTGGGTACACACCCAGCAGAAATGCGTGCAAGTGGTCTCCAAAATCTGTGTCCTAATATGTTCTGAACAATGTAAGCAATAGCTTAAAACAGGAAACAAGTCACATGTCCATGAACAGATGAGTGGACACGTTGTGGAATACAACACAGCAGTGAAAATGAGTGAAATACACTCTTCAAGTCAGCACGAGTCTCACAGATGTAACGCTGGGCTAAAGTGAGACAGATGAGAACACGTTATATGATGCCAATTTGAAAGTTCTAAATCAGACCAAACTCATCAAAGGTGACAGCAGTCAGAATAGTGGCCTACTTTGTGGAGAAGGAAATGTCAGGGAGGAGGCAGGAGAGGACCTTCTGGGGAGTTGGTAATGTACAATTTCTTCAGCTGGGTGGTGGTTTTAAAAAATTGAATTGAATGACGTCAGGCAAATCACCTGACATCCAAGACTTTCATTTTGCCAAATGTTAAAGCAACATAATGCCCACTCCCAACTTCCTCCAGCTATCCAAAGACTGTGTGAGAATGCACTGGGGCTGGGGAGCGTCCCAAAGCCTGAGGAGGTTCCAGGAAAACCTCACCTTTCCCTGGACCGGGGATGGCTCCCCACATGCAAGTTAGTCTACCTTAAAATCGGTTGTTCCAGGCAGGCTGCGGTGCAGCTCTGTCCGGCTGCAGACGGGCAGGTGTTTGCCTGGCAAATGACCGGGTGGCCAGAGACACTGAACAGCTGCTCCTGCTCTCCACGGTCAGGGGTTTACTGATGTTTAACAACCGGCAATCGGGGCACAGAGTGGAAATGCCCTGGTTTGTAGTGTTTGCCAATTTCCATGGTGTAAATACTCCTACCGGCCGACTTCAAGCTGCACACATGATAACATTGAACACGGCATGGAGAAGATGTGTACAAAATTGGTTCCTGCCAATTTGTAAGTGGCTCCAATAACCACTGGGCTAATCCTCCCGGGGCACAGCCTCCCAGGCCCAGTATTGGAGCTGGGGACGGGGTCTGAGGATGAAGGCCATGAGTCTTGGACTGTGAGAGGGTCCTCCTTAGCGTGCCCCCAGCTTCCCCTCCAGAAAGGCCACTTCTCTCCCAATTCGTATTCCAGTGTGGGTGTAGCCTCCTCCCACATGCTGCAGCCCCACCCCCATCCCTCTCCAAAACTATTCCCCTTGTAAGGACTCTCTCAGCAAACTCCTTCTGAAGCTTTCGTATCCATCCTCTCCTCCTCCTCCATCATCACTGCCATCATCCTTCCCTCACTGTCTCCCACCTGAACCACTAAGGAGCCTCCTAATAGTCTCTTCACCTCCAGCCTCACCTCCTCTCCCCCTCACTCCTGCTCCCCAATAGGCTATCCTTTGTACACTCAACAGTGAGCTTTATGAAACACAAACTTAATTGTAGCACTCTCTCGCTCAGAAACCTCTCATGGCTGCCCGTTGTCTATGAAAAGCATAAGCTCTCAGTCTGGCATTCTTGATGGTACCAGCTCAGACATCCCCTATCCCTTGAGTGTACACACACCCTGCTACATCCTCGCAGATAGTCCCTCTATTGAACTGTCCTCAAGGGATCTCCTGGTACCCTGACAGATACAGTGAGGTAGAGCTATTTACCCATTGAATCTATCCCACAAAGAATAGGCTGCTTTAAGGGGAGTGAGCTCCCCATCGATAGATATAATCAAGTAGAGGATTGTCTAGTATGTTATTGAAGAGATTTTAGCATTGGTCAGGGCCTCAATTAGAGGACATCTATGGTCTCCACCCCTTTAGGGCCCCTCCTCTTCTGCCAGGCTTGTAAAAAAGCATCCAGCCCCGGGGCCTCTGCAGCTGTGATTTAATGACTCAATCACAGTCACCAGTCGGTGTCCTCTGCCAGGCCCTGTCATTGCCTCTTACTGTCAGCCTCAGGCTTGCACCCCAGACACCGAGAAACAGGCTGGCTTGGAACAGGAGGACTTCTTCCCCCCTGCACGCTCCTCCTTTTGTGCCTCCAAGCCAGCAGCGAATAAGGTGGAGAGCAGGTCAGTGCCCAAGTTAGGACCAGAGACCCAGGATGGAGAATGCCGTTTTAAAGATGGGGAAACTGTGTTCCCGAGGGGATAGCACACTCCCCAAGGTTCCAAGGGAAAATTGGTGCTCTGTTTTCCTGACTCCCCGCCAAAGACACTTTTCTTCATTGAATTGCTTGGCATTTTTGTCAAAAGTCGATTGGCACAATCCGTGAAAGAAAGAATTCATAAGTTGGACTTGATTAAAATTTAAAACTTCTGCTCTGTGAAAGATGATGTCAAAAAAATGAAAAGAAAAGCCATAGACTTGGAGAAAGTATTTGCAAAAGATATGTCTGGTAAAGGCCTGTTATCCAAATATACAAAGAACTCTTAAAACTCAACAATAAGAAAACAAACAACCTGATTAAAAAATGAGCAAAAGACATACACAGACACCTCATCAAAGAAAGATACAGATGGCACATAAATATATGAAAATATGTCATATCTATCAGAGAAACGCAAATCAAAACAGCAATGAGATACACACCTATTAGAATGGCCAAAATCCAGAACACTGACAACACCAAATGCTGGCGAGTATGTGGAGCAGTAGGAATTCTCATTCATGCTGTGGGAATGCAAAACGGTACGGCCACTTTGAGAGACAGTTTGCAGTTTTTTACAAAACTAAACATACTCTTATCATATGATCCAGCAATCGCTCTTCTTGGTATTTACCCAAAGGAGCTGAAAACTTATGTCTACACAAGAACCTGTACGTGAATGTTTATAGCAGCTTTATTCATAACTGCCAAAACTTGGAAGCAACCAAGATGTCCTCCAACAGGTGAATGGATAAACTGTGGTACATCCAGACAACGGAATATTATTCCGCACTAAAAAGAAATGAGCTATCAAGCCATGAAAAGACATGGAAGAAACTTAAACGCATATTCCTAAGTGAAAGAAGCCAATCTGAAAAGACTACATACTGCATGATTCCAAGTATGTGACATTCTGGAAAAGGCAAAACTATAAAGACAGTAACAAGATCAGCAATTGCCAGGGGTTAGGGGGAAGAGAGGGATGAATAGATGGAGCACAGAGGATTTTTAGGGCAGTAAAACTACTCTGTATGACACTATAACGGTGGATACGTGTCATTATACATGTCATTAGTATAATGGTAGATAACGTGTCGTTATAAATTTGACCAAATCTATAGAACGAACAACATCAAGAGTGAGCCCTAACATAAACTATGGTCTCTGGGTGATAATTATGTGTCAACGTAGGTTCATCAATTGTAACAAATGTATCACTCTGGTGGGGATGTTGATAATGGGGGAGACTATGCACATGTGAGGGCAGGGGGTATATGGGAAATCTCTGTACCTTCTGCTCAATTTTGCTGTGAACCTGAAAAAATAAAGTCTATTTTTAAAAATCAATTGGCCACATATATGTGGGTCTAATTTTGGTCTCTCTATTTTGTTTCATGTATTTATATGTCTTGATTATGGTAGCTCATGGTAAGTCTTGAAAATGGGAGTGTGAGGCATCCAACTTTGCTCTTCTTCTTCAAAATAGTTTTGGCTATTTTAAGGTCTTTGTATTTCTACATACATTTTAGAATCAGCTTTTTAATGTTTATAAGAAAGTATGCTGTAATTTTATTAGGATTGCATTAAATCTATAGATTATTTGGGAGGAATTAGCCTCTCAACAATATTGAGTCTTCTGATCCATGAACATCCATGAGGTTAAGATGAACAATAATTGTTAAGAGGTTAATGTTATATCTATTTATTTAGAGTTTATATCTATATATCTAAGAGGTTAATGTTATATCTATTTATTTAGATTTCTTTGATTTCTCTCATCGATTTTGTAGTTTTTGGCATATAAATCTCACATATATCTTGTTAGATTAATCTCCAAGTATTTTATGTTTTTATGCTATTACAAATGAACTTTTTTTTCCTCCCCAGTGCATAGTTGTACATCCTAGTTGTAAGTCCTTCTAGTTCTACGTCAGCCGCTGCCACAGCATGACAACTGACAGACAGGTGGTGTGGTTCTGCAACCAGGAAATGAACCTGGGCCACCGAAGTGGTGAGAGCGCCAAACGTTAACCACTAGACCATCAGAGCTGGCTCATAAATGGATTTTTTGAAGTTACAGTTTCCAGTTGTGCATTGCCAGTACATACACAATTACATAGTATAAATACGATTGATTTTTGTATACTGACCTTTTATGCTACAACCTTGCTAAATTTATATGTTAGTTCTAGTAGCTTTTTGGTACATTCTGTTGGGATTTGGGTTGCAGACAATAATGCCATCTGCAAATAAAGACATTTTTTTTCTGTTCCAATCTGAGTGCTTTTATTTTTCTTGCCTTATTGCACCAGCTAGGTCTTCCAGTACAATGTTGAATGGAAGTGGTATGAGTGGGCATTCTTGACTCATTCTGATCCTTTGGGGAGAGCATTCAGTCTTTCACCATTAATTATTATATTAGCCCTTTGTCAAGTTGAGATGTTCTAGTCTATTCTGAGGTTGCTAAGAGTTTGTTTTTTTTTTTTTATCATGGCTGAATATTAAATTTTGTCAAATGCTTTTTCTGTACTATTGGGAGGATAATATGGTTTTTCTAGTTTAGTCTCTTAATCTGGTAAATTATACTGATTAATTTTCAAATATTGAACAATCTTGCATTTCTGGGATAAACTTCACTTGCTTATGATGTAGCAACAGTTTAACATATTTTTAAAATCTATTTGCGAAAATTTTGCTAAGTAGTTTTGCATCTATGTTCATAGGGATGTTGGTCTGAATTTTTCTTATATTTTAATGCATTTATCTGTTTTAGTATTAGGATAATACTGTATTCATAAAATGAGTTGGGAATGTTCCCACATCCATGTCAAGTAATTTTTTATTAGATACTGGATGTTGTGAATTTCAGATTGCAGAGTTCAACTTTGCTGTCATCCTTAAAAAAGTGTTGGACTTTGTTCTGGTATGTAACCAATCAATTAGGTTACTTGCAGATCAGTTTGATCCTTAAAGTCTGGGTTTCAAGCTTGGTTAAGGTATGTTTAGAGTGCCCTTTACTCTGAGCTTGTGTAGGCCTATTACTAAGGCACGACCCTTCTGGGGGACTCTCCACTCAGAGTTGTCAGAACTTGGATGTTTGCCAGCCTGTGTAAGCTTTGACAGTTGTTCAGCTTACAGCTCCCTGGTCATTCTTTGTTGGCCTTGTAGAGTTTCATCCTAAATCTGAGCATCTTAGGATTTAGCAATAGAATCTAGGGGATTCCTATGGAGATTTCCAAAGCTCTCTGCATAGCTTCCTCGTCTCCAGTTCTCTGCCCTACAAATTCCAGCTGCCTCAGCCTCCTTGCATGTCAATCCATTGCCTCCATTGAGAAAGCCCACTAAGCTCTCCTTGGGTTCCCCTCCTCACACTGTGGTCCGAATATTGCCTCCAGGCTGCGAGCTGGGGTAATCATGGGGTCCACGTTGTTTGTTTCCCTTATCTCAAGAATCACAGTCAAGAGCTGCCTACTCTCTAATGTCCAAAAACAGCAGTTTCATATATTTTTTCCAGTTCTCTAGATGTTTATGGAAAGAGGGTAAGTCCAGTCTCAGTAACCCCATCATCACTGGAAGCATGGGTCTCCTCTCCCTTATTGTAGGCATTTCCATCTGTCACACCTCCACCAGCAGAGGACACCCTCTCTTCTTAACACCTGGGTGCACTGGAGGGGAGAAGGCCCTGTACGGCCAAGAAATGGCCATGCAAGCCTTATCCCTTCCAGACAGCCTCTCTCCACCACCCCATCCACCTGCCTCCTTCCTACCTAAGTTTCTTGGGACCTCAAGCCTGATTTATCTTTTCAAACCTAAAGGATTGAAACCAACAAGTTTTGACCCTCTTGTGCCAAACACGGACCTGGATGCTCTTACAAGAATCATCTATTTAAATCCTCACAATATCTTTCTAAGGCTTAAAGCTACTATTGTTTATTTAGCAGTTGCTCGGTGCTGGGCATCATGCTGGACATTTACACATGATTCCATCTAATTCTCACCACAGTCCTATGACATAGTTACTAGACCCACTTTACAGATGTGGAAACTGAAGTACAGAGAGGTTGAGTGACTTGCCCAAGGTCCCACGGCTAAGAAGTACCAAGTTTCCTACCCCAGGAGGCTGGGCTCTCCTCGCACACTGGGCTGGCTTACCCACTGCCTCCTGGCCGAGGCTGCAAAGCCTGGGGCCTGGAGGCCTGGTGCCTCTCGGGCCATTCTCCCCTAGCCTGTGATCAACTTCCAGCCCCAGGACTTGGCTATCTCAGGGAGGGAGCTTGGAGAGAGGGAGAAATAGTCACTGAGATTCTCTGACTCTGACCCCTTTCAACCAGCCCTGCCCCCACCAGCCTAGCCTTTAGCACCGGGGCCCCTAAGGAGCCCCTGCCCGCCCATCCGTAACCCCCTCGTGACCAGCTTGGTTAGTTCCAGTGCCTGCACTCACACCTCGGGCAGACCACAGGTCACGGGTCCCGCTCTGCCCCTGCCCGCTTCTTGTCCCACCCCGGGCCACAGGGAAGGGACTTGTAAGGGTCTCAGGGCTCACAGCCGAGAATTGAATGTGTCCCCTGGGGAAATTTCCGGGACCTCAAGAATCCCTGGAGAACCACTGCCCCCAGAAACTGAAGCTTGTTTCCAGCTGTTAGCAACAAAAAAAAATAATCACTGACCTGGGGTAGTGGACCCACGCAGCTTACCTGTCTACTCCTGGATCTGGGGCCAGTTCCCCGGGGAAACTATTCTTGGTCTGGGAGGAAGGAAACATGAAGCCAAGGGTCAGCCATGAGCTCCTCCTCCCTCCTTCTCTCCACGGCCTCATCACCCTGAGCTCCAGTCCCTTCCCCCTCAGCTGGGGCCAGGGAGGCAGGACATGAGCGGGTACTTAAGGGCCAAGGCCAGGTTTAGGACCCAGGAGCTCTGTGCTTCCAGTCCAGGGCACCAAACCCAAGTCAGCCCGGAGGCACGCAGCTCTTGCGTGAGAAACAAAAATGACATCCCTTCTTTGGGTGACGTTTCAGCCTTGGCAGTGTGAAAACAGCAACAACATCGGAAGTCACACTTTCCGAGTCCCACTGTGAGCCAGGCGCTTTGTACACTTCACGGCTAACCCCGCCCCCGCCTGTAGGATCAATGTTACAGCGCCGTTTGACCAAAGAGGAAACTGAGATGCAGAGGGTGAGCTGACTTGGCCAGTCCCCAGCACCAGGAGCCAGCGAAGCTGGGCGTCAAGCCAGGAGTACATGCTTGTGCTCCTCGCTCGTCTCGGCTGTGCTCACAGGCAACCTCGTCCTTTGTCCAGCTACTCCCAGGAGCCAGAGAGAGGCAGAGCTGGCATCAGCATGCCTTTGACAGATGGGGAAACTGAGGTACCTGGGCCAATGTCTCCCAAGACAACAACTGCGGCTTCCTCAACCCCTGAGAGTGACCTCTCTGACCCCATGAATGGTGGAGTTTTGTTGTTCCTGCAGAAACTTGACAGAAGCCAACGGTTTAAAAAGAAACCAGCCCGTTTCAGGTCTAGCCTCACAGATCTCTGCTTTGGGAGTCACTTGGTGGGACTCGTGTCTCGAGGGTGCGCATCGCTCACAGAGCCCTTTCTCGTGTGTTGTTAAGTTTGATCCAACAGCAAGCCAGGCTGGGCTTATCTTACCCTATTTACAGTTAAGGGGCCTGAAACTCTGAATAGTGACATGTGGCCCTCTGATCATCAAACGTCCCATGTGCAGCCCCGAGAGGAGGCGTGTTTGCAGGCGGCCAGATGATAAGCTGTCACGGGGCCACAGACATCTGAATGCCCCTGGTCCAAAAGGCACTAATGAGCTGGAGGGAAGGGCAGGGCCTTGGGCACAGCGGGGTCCCCCAGGTCAGGGCTGACGCCTGGACCCAAATGGGGTGGGGTGGGCAGGGAGCCCCAGGGAGCCACGGCTCGGAGGCCCCCGCCAGGCCTCTCTCCCGTGCACTAATTGGTCTGAGCCGGGTCAGAGGACCCCCGGTGCCCCACCAGGGCTGGTGTTCAGAGCCAGGCAGGGGACGAGCAGCCTTTGTCCCGCCTTTTGCCCCTTTGTCTCTGACTTCAGAGAGGAGGCCTGCGTGAGCTTCCCCGGGGGGCCTGGAATCTGAGCTAATGAAGTGACTTCTGGGCCAACCCGGACCAGCTGGGGCAGCAACAATATCAATAGCAGGGGACAGGGAGCCCGGGGCCCCTCTGAGCCCAGCATCAGGGTCCCCTTGGAGGTAACAAGTGTCCTCTTCTGAGCACTGTTAACAGGTATGCCGGGGCAACAGGTGCAAACAGTGACTGCCTCGGCAAACCAGGAGGCACAGTCACCCTGCCTGTACAGCCGGCATTATCCCTGTTTACAAAACAAACCACGGGTCAGAGAGACTGTGACCTGCGCAGGACGCAGTCGGCCAGAGGAGGCCACAGACCCAAGTCAGACCTGACTCCAGGTTTGCTCCTGCCCTCAGCAGACCCTCAGGCCCCACTTGCGTGATGATAATATCTCCCACTGATCAACACTCACCCCAGGCCAGACACCGTACTAACACTTTACAGTCATTATCTCATTAAATTCTCATCATCAGCCTTAAAAAAGGGACAACTAGTATCCCCGTTTAGAGATGAGGAAACGGGGCAGAGAAAGGCTAAGTAATTTGCCTAGAGCCACACAGCTAGGAATGTTTGAGCAGAGACAACAAACCCCAAGGGTCAGAAAGTGTGTGAAGGAGGCTGGCGTGGGGGCCCCGAGTCAGGCCGACCAGGAAATGTGAGGGATGTGAGGTGGGGTGGAGGCAGGGGAAGAGTGGGTGACACATGGAGAAGTGTTAATCTTGGAGGACTTCCTAAAGGAGGCAACCACTGTCTAAAGGAGGGGCCAGTATGGAAACCACAGCACGACCTCCGAGCTCAGCCACCTCTCTCCTCCCAGCACTTCCAGGCCTCCAGCAGCTTGCAGAAAAATGCATGTTCCAGGTTTGGCATCCAAACCCGGAGGGTCGAGATCCTGTGTTTCCACAGCAACCGTATCCTTAACAGCACCCAATAAGGACATTATTTGGCGGCAATGAACACACATGATCTTTTGATCACCACCGAAGGTATTGAGACGCAGCCCTCTCCCTCTCCGAGGGCCCTCACCTCTCCTTGGAAAAATGGATGCTGCCCCCCAAAAAGCGGAAGAATGATAAGGGAAGAAGAGTGCTCACACAAGAGAGGGAGAAATGGGAAAAAAAATCAATGTTTGCATTAACGGAGTTGCCTGTTCAGCATTTCTCCTCTTTCATAGACTTAGATAACATGCTCGTCAGGGATATCTTCATTTCCCAGAGCAAAGAAATTAATTACTCACTAATGGAGCAATTCAGAAATTAATTTGTGCTACCGTCTCAAATACGTCGTTATTAATCAATCGAGAGTGGGGGGCTGGCGGGGAGAGGTGTCCATTCGGGTCTGAGGAGCTCAGGCTGACCTGCAGCCAGACTCAGAGGCCAGGGCTGGAGGCCGCAGGCCTGAGAGGGGTTTCTGGGAATGCTGTGGGAAGAGCACTTGACTGGGGCTGAGGGGGGCTTCGGGCAAGCCCTCTGGGTCTCCAGTTTCCCTTCTGCACACAGAGGAGGGCTGGACTTGAGCAGTATTTCTCAAACCTCCCGTTACCACAGAGTTCATTCAGTATAGCAGTACACAGAACCCAGTACCCACGGGCGGGGGCAGGCGTGGGAGGCTGGAGCCCCTTGGTTACCGTCCCCAGGGCTCTGCAGAGCACAGTGGGAAACCCCTGAGGAGAGGGTCTCTGGCTGCCTTGACTCCCTGGATTGCTGGGGTGGGATCTTGGGGGCTTTCATCCTTCAGAGAGGTGTCCCTGGTTCCCCGCTCCTCTGTACACTGACCCACACCCCGTTCGCCCCAGCACCAACTCTCAGGGCTGGACGGGTAGCTCCAAGAGAAGAGTGACCAGGCATCCAGGCATTGCGGCCCCAGCGCCCGTGCTCTCACCCACCACCACCCCCTCCACGCAGTACTGGTTCATAATCTGCTGCTTCTCTCTGACACTACACAACATCCAACCAGCTTTGCCCCCTTGATCTTGTGTGGTGGGCTGAGTGCACATCGTTATTCCCACTTGTCAGATGGGGAAGTGAGGCTCCAAGAGGCCAAACCAGCACAATGCAGGCTGAGGGTGGGCACAAACCTAGCCCTCCCGGTGTCCAAGCTTGCGCTGGCCGTGGGGGGTGGACGCTCACCCGACAGAGCGTAAGGCAGGCTCAGCCCAGCGCCCCGCTGAAGGGAAAGACCAAAGAGCCCGAGCTGTGTGCGGAACCGTCCATCAGTCTGGCGTGTTCCAGAAGAGCCGCAGGGACATGGGGGATCTGAGTTAGAAGGAGCAGCCCCATCGATTTACTAATGGGGAAACTGAGTCTGAGAGAGGGGAAGAGTTGAGCAAGACAACCCAGCAAAGGAAGACAGGAATTCCTCAGATGGGACCCTGAGCGATAACTTATCCTCTGTAGGGTTTCCCAACCCCTGAGGACGACCTCCCTGCCCTTGCTGACCTGGGGGTGGGTCTCGCTAGGACCTGGAGAGTGGGCAGGATGACCCTCAGGCACCACAAGGCCCGAGGATGCTGGGAGTCAGGAAGAGGACTGGCTGGAAACGAAGAATCAGAGATGATTTCCCAAGTGATCTGTGAACCTTGAAAGAAGCAAAGAAAAGAGCTTTGTGGGAGAGCAGCTCCTTCCTCCATCCTGGCCTCGCCCTGCTGCTGGGGAGGAAACTTCGGCTCTTCTAATTTAACGCCAGCTTTTATTGAGCACCTACTATGTGCTAGCAATCTTGCATCATCATTCCACGTAGCCTTCAGCACCACCCCATTCACAGATGAAGAAACTGAGGCCCAGAGATGGAAGGGACTCGCTCGGAGTCACCCAGCACGGCACAGGGCCCGGAGCGCAGGGGAGGCAAGGGAGCTGCGGAACAGGTGTGAGGAGGGACAGAGAAGAGAGAATGTGCAGCATGGTTTCCCTGGCGACGCTGACTGCCCACAGCCACTCTCACCCAAGACAAATAATAATTATGACCCACAACATCGATGGACTCGCAGCAGCTCTCTGCACCCAGGGCAGGGGGAGGGGAGCAGGCGGTCTGTGCAGGCTTGGGAGCCAGGAGGGCTGTGTCCTGGTCCCAGCTCTGCCCCAGCCCCTGTGGGACCTTGGACAAGTGAGCCCCTGTCCCCTCATCAGTAAAATGGGTTAAACCCCTCAGATGTGGTGAAAGATTCAAACAAGAGGACTCAGGAGAAGGGCTTGGCGAATACGAGAATGCCATGTAAATGCCCCTTACTGCTCCCTGGCTAGCAAGTCCTTGGCTTGACGGGCCTCCTCTGAAAGTCCAGGTGCCTCCCACCCCAGTGACCTCCACCAGGCAGTTGTTTCTGTCACCAAGGTGTGACGCAGGCCTCCTGTGTGGTGGGTTCATGCCACACCAGGACCCACAGATGCAGCCAGCTCAAGGCCTCTGTCTGTAGCTGTCTTCTCCAGCAGCTGCACGGACACACACTCACAGGCATGCACACACATGCAGGCACACACGCATCCATCCATACACATACACACACCATATACACACTCACATGTTCACCCACAGCAGCACACCCACTACTTAACCCAAAGATACATGTGCATACACGTGCATACACACACATATATGCACAAACATACACACACACACACACACTCCTCTCTTTCTCATTTATACCCTCCTGGTCACAAAACACATGCAGGCAGTCACACACATCCATCAGCACATGAGCCACGAGTGCAGACACACACACACACACTCTCACACTCGATCACTCACATCCTGGCCATAAACGTGGACTGAGATGCAGGTGGGAAGGAGCATAATTGCTGCTCTTTTCAAGGGATGAAGGAGAGTCTGGGGGTCAGCAGAACCCCCCCACCTCCCCTTCCTCCCTACTCACCTGCAGCTTCCCTGGAGCCCCGGAGACAGCCCCGCCATGACAGGGGCCACACCACCCCAGAGCCACTCCCTGCCCCTCACCATCCCCGGCCAGCTGGGAAGGATCAGGAAGTTCTCCTCCTGGTTAGGATGGTGACCTAAGAACCAGAGAGGCCCAGTGACCTGCCCCAGGCCACACTACAACACCTGGAGTCCCACAGTCAGATCTGAGGCCTCCTGTGGTCACTTCCTCAGCCTCCTAGCCCAGCCTCTTCTCTCAGTCTGATCTCCACCTCATCTCTGTCTGCCCTGTCTCACGATCCCTGCCTGTCTCTCCTTGTCTTTGTCTCTGTGTCTCTCCATGACTCTGTGGTTCTATCTCTAAGATGCCTGACCGACGTCTCTCTCCTTCCCTGAGGGCCCTCTTGGCCCTTCTCCCTGGGCTGGACACGGGAGGGGGTGGGTCTTCTCAGTGTGCTGCTCACATAGTCCCAGCACCATTAGTCAGGTGGAGGCTGAGAGAGAGCAGCTCACAGACCCTCCACAGGTTCCCAGCTCTCCCCCCACCCCCACTGAGAGCCTGGGTGGAAGTGGAGGCCCTGAGGGAGAGTGTTGTGTACGTGAGTGTGTATGCAGGGGTTACTAAATGCCTGTTGCGCCCCCTACTCCCTAAGGGGCATGATTTCCTTAGCACAGGGACGACAGGGGCCTGGTGGCCCCTCCTGGCTCTCGGCCAGAACCTGTGTGCAGGGTATGTATTGAACCATACACAGGACCATTGGCTGGTAGACGCCGTTACTTCCTATCAGGTTCAGCTGGGCTGGGTTGGTTTGGGTCGAGGCGGGTGGGTTTGAGTGTGAAAGATGGAGTTAAGCCATAATGAGTGCAAACGGGGGGAGTTGAGCTTGGTGGGGCTGGGTTGAGTTTGGACTGACCTGGATCGGAGAGTTGCCCCTGGGGGAGAAGTCTTGGGGGGCTCAGTGTGTGTGTGTGTGGAGCCATAGCAGCCCCAGGAACCACATGTGTCTGGCTCCCTGTTCCTTACTTAGCGCTGTTACAACAGAACTAGGCTCAGCCCCAGGGAAAGTGGAAAGTGATGAAATATGTGTTGTTTCAACCACCTTGGGAAACCTCGCAGCGATACTTCCTGGCCGGTGCCTCCACACTGTGCACGGCTGGGCTCCTCTCTCCTTCCAGCCAGGCCCCCTCTGCTTCCTACAGGGTTTCCCTTAAACAGTCACACCTGGAAGCCGAGGGAGGGGGTTTGCCTGAGGCTGGAGGGTACTAGGTGTCGCAGGGACTGGTGCAGGACCTTGGGTCCCGGTCAGAGGAGCTGTAAGATCGATTAGTGAAGACCACTGTGTGTTGGGGCATTCTCTCTTTTGCACATTTCAGAACAATGTGCCCCCCAATACTGGGGGCCAAGTATCTAGAACCTTGGAGAAGTCTATATAATCCAATCAGTTAGTTCCTGCTAAGGGTGCCTACATGTGGTCCTCCTCATGGTGACATTGCCTTGTCACAGGCGGCTTCTGGACACGATGCTCTAACCCCAAGATGTGAGCTCAGTGGGGATCTCTGTGACAAGGCGGCTTCTAGACATGATGCTCTAACCCCAAGATGTGAGCTCAGTGGGGATCTCTGTCTCCCTGGTAGTCTGGGAAGGGGGGAGACATTTTGGAAATTCAAAGACTTTGGTCCACATCAAGTCACAGAATGAAGAGAACTGCTCATTCCTCTGGGTCCAAGCCAGCCTCAAGTGTGAGGATGTGCCCCAGCCTCATGCCAATGGTTATGAGATGTTACCCAGAGAAGGCCTCTCTCCTGAATCCATGTTCCTCATATGCACCCTGCGAGGACAGGAGGATGGATAGAGTAGATGATCTTTATGATTCCTCCCAGATGTCAACGACCTCTGAAGTCCAGCAACACACTTGGTGCCTATCACAGAGTGCGGGCTAGTGTTAGCACTGTGGGGAGGACCAGCCCCCATGTCACTATTTTCAATGCACCCCCATGGCCACTATGTCACCTTCTGTCTGCAGTAGGTAGGGTGGCTATTATTAAGTCCATTTTATGAATGTGGAATCTGAACTTCAGAGAGGTTGAATAGATTGCCTAAGGACACACAGCAACAAGGCTTGAACCAAGATATTCAGATTTTCAAGATGGCATTCTTTCTACAGCCTGATGCTGCATCTTACTGGGATTTTTATTTTACCAAGAGGGTATGTCTTATATCTCTAGTAATGAATTCCTTGATTTAACTGGCTCTATCTATTTAGCCCACTCCAGGGCTTAGGAAATACTGACTGACAAGTGATGCTGAGATCTGCCCCTGGAGGGTCTAAAAACTCTCCTTCCTCTCCAATCCATGGCATTGTCCTCCCTCCCCTTCATCAACACCCTTCACTTCCCCAAGACTGATGTCTGCCTTACTGTGCTCTCCGGGAGGGGCGAAGAAATGGAGATGACACTAGAAGTGGCAGTGGCCAAGTGAGCAGGCGAGCCCTCTCCTTGTCTGCCTCCCTCTCTCTCCCCAATTTATCTGGCGGCTGGCTCTGCCTAGATAGCAGCCTGGCCACACTACTAAAGCCCTGGCCTGGCATGAGCAGCCCCTCACCCTCTGACCACCAGCCTGGAAATGGAGCTAAGGAAATCAGGCTTGGCTTGTCAAGGAAGAGCTAGCTTCCCCATTGCAGTTGAGAGTAACAAATGCATGTGTGTGCAAACACACACATACACACACACCTACTATCTTCCCAGGGAGCTGGACCAGGGCATGGGATTCCTGCCCTGTCATACACATAATAAATGATGATCTTGGAAATGTGGGGCAAAAAGTTATAAGAAGCTGTGTTTGGGCTCCACATAAGATAGAGCATTCTAAAAATTAGAACAGTCTCATCATTAAATGGACTGCCTTGGCAGTAGTGAGCAACCCACCCCTGGATGTATGCAAGCTGATGCTGCCCTGCTTATAAGAGGGCCTACAAAAAGGATTCCTGTATCCCAAAGGTGTGTTGACCTAGAGATCCCTCTGGCCCCTTCCACATCAGGGTTCTACGATTCTAGGGCAGCGGGATGTGGAAGAAAGTACCAGGAGCTAGGACATAGGGCTCTCATCCCAGCATTTCCGTGTGACCTCAGGCGAGTTCCCTGGAGCCGCTGCAGAGACGCTGTGGGCTGATGGAAAGGCAAAGGGAACTGCGCTCTGGGTCCTTCCCCAGCTCCAAGAAGAGCACCAAATAAGATCTCATTTGAACCCAGGGGTCCTGCTGAGAAAGTTTTCAGAAACCCAGAATAGAGGGTTGAAAAGCCCCTCCCAGCTCTGATGACTGGACTCCCAGTTTCATTTCGGAGGCACTCACTGACCTTCATCAATTAACCTCCATTAGTGCCCAGCCTCACTCTGGATCCCACTGGGACATGGAGAAGTCTAAGCCATGGTCTCTGTCCTTGGTTCCCTTAAGAAACAAAATCATATATGATCACAAAGACAGGTGGTAGTTTTTGGGTTTAGTTGAATCTGTCACTTAGTTTGCATAAAGTGCCCCACTGCTTCCCGGGAGTAACCAGATGTGATTAGAGGAGTCACTAACCTTCGGGTGTTGGGGCATGGCTGGTGGGGAAAAATCTTTTTCTCTATTCCCTGCAGTTAGGTGGGGGTGACCGCAGGGGAGATGAGAGCAGGGAAGAGAGGGTCCCATCAGTTTACAAGGATGTGGGTAAAGCAGTCCTAGGGTACGGCCAGAGAGATGAGTGGCTTCCTTCTAATTGAGCTGCCACCAACAGGGGCAGCTTCCCTTCTGGTAGTACCAGGGGTCTGGAGAGAGGTCCACCAGCCTGACATATGAGAAGGGCTCTGGGCCAGCTGGTACCAGCACAGCAGGCCTCATTGGTTTAACAGATATTGACTTGCAGACTCTGAGGATGTTGAGTTAGTGCTGTGGGTCCTCATGCTTCCCTGTCTCATAGGGCTTCTGTGTGGGCAGTGAAACCTTCCAAACAGGGTGGATCCTCAGGGCAGGGGAAATCCACCAACCCCTACGCTGACCCTTCATGCTGCAGTCATATTGATGTCAGTTTCTGGAATCAAGCCTGTGCAGCACTCATGCTCCAAGTGTTGAAAGAAGGAAGAGATCTTGGGAATTGGAACTGTCATGGATCCGTGGTCCAGTTATCCATTTCCACATAACAAACTATCCTAAAACTTAAGGACTTAAGAACAACAAGTTATTATTATTATTATATCTCACTATACTGTGGGTCAGGGATTCGGACAGGGTACCGTGGGGATGACTTGTGTTTGCTCCATGATGTCTGTTGCCTCAGCCAGGATGACCCAAATGGCTGGGAGCTGGAACTGGCAGGGCATCTCTCTGTCTCCACATGGCTAGCTTGGGCTTCCTTACAACATGGCAGTCTCAACATAGTCAAATTTCTTACATGGCGACTCATGGCTCCAGGAATCCAAGGTGGAAGATGCCAGTGCTTTTAAAGACTGGGCCTGGATCTGGCACACTTCACTTCTACTCCCCTCCTTAGTCAAAGGAGTCACAGGCCAGCAAAGATTCAAGGGAGGGGAAACATACCCACCACTCAATAAGAAGAGGGTCAAAGACTTTGTGGCCTTATTTACTCCACCACAGATGATGTATTAGTTTTCTATTGCTGCTGTAACAAATTATCGCAAATTTAGTGGCTTAAAATCACAGCCATTTATTATCTCACAGTTCTGCAGGTCAGGAGTCCAGGCTCAGCATGGCTCAGCTGGTTTTCTGGTCTGGGATTCACAAAACCACAATCAAGGTGTCGTCAGGGCTGTGTTCCTTTCTCAAGGTTCTGGAGAGGAATCTGCTTTGAAGCTCATTCAGGTTGTGGGCAGAATTCGGTTCAATGTGGTTACAGGACTGAGGTCCCCATTTTCTTGCCAGTTGTTTTCACCTTCTAGAGGCTGCCTGCATTCTTTGGCTCATGTTCCCCTTCTTCTATCTTGAAAGCCAACAATGGAGGGTCAAGTCCCTCTCATGCTTTAAATCCCTCTGATCTCTCCTTCTACTTCATCTCTCCACTGCTTTTCTCTTCCACTGCATCTCTCTGACCGACCTTTCTGCCTTCCTCTTCTGCTTTCAAGGGCTTTCATGATTACACAGGGCCCATCCAGACAATCCAGGATAATTTCTCTATTTTAAGGTGAGCTGGTTAGTAACTTTAATTCCATCTGCAAAGGCCCTTCACAGCAGTAACTGGATTCATATTTAATTGAATAGCCAGGGACAGGAATCTTGGGAGGACATTTTTAGAATTCTACCGCCACAGATGGCTTCCTAGAGAAGAAGAGTGGACTGGGCGCTGTCCGATAGTAAGATCTGGACGGGCACAGAGAAAGGGGCGTCCCTAGCAGGAGGTGCAGCAGAAGCAAAGACATGGAGGTGGGACTGTCATGGCGCGCTGGGGAGAAGTTCACCAGGTGAGCTGCTGTCGTGGGTCTCAGGAGTAGGCTGGGCAGGAGGCGGCAGAAAGCAGGGAGCCAGGGTCCCCAAAGGGGTCCACACTGAAGAATTGGGACTGCAGAGGGAACTAGCATTTTGGTTCAGAGATAATTAACTGAGATTTCATGCGTGGCATGATATGAATTCAGAATGCCCTAAACTTTCTTGGAAAATACTATCCATACATGGATCCATGTATTTTTCTAGGAGGAAGCTTTCCTCGTATTCATCAAGGAGTCTATGATCTACGAAAGGTACAGACCATTGATCTTTCATTCTACTAATTCTTATCAGAGGCCATCCCTGAGCTAGGCACTGTGCTAGGCACAGGAGAGACCAAAGGAACAAGAAAGTCTCAGTTCTTGCCCTTCGTGGACTTAGAGTCACGTGAGTGTGGACAAGTAATTGGGCATCGACAATTCCGAGTGATGCGTGCCGAGATGGGGACGCACAGAGTATCCGGGGAGTGTGTATGAGGTGCACTCACTCAGACTCAGGGTTGGGGTGGGAGGGCTTCCTGGAGAAAGTGAGACCTGAGGGATGAAAGAAGTCAGCCAGGCACAAAGTGGTAGGTGGAGGGCATCAGGAGAAGAGTATTCCAGGTAAAAGGCCACAGAGGCTTAGAGGTGCAGAAGAACATGGTGCCCTTGGAGGAATGCAGCCATCCCGCTCCTCTCCTGGGCATTCCTGAGCCCTTCCCCTCATAGCTCCAGATCCACACGGGTCATGGCTGTGCATAGTTCCATTTAGTCCGTCCCCACCTCTCTAGGCCTGGCACATTAGGAAAGATGGCACATTTCACTTGTGCTCTGTGACCTTGTGCAAGTCAGTAACCCCCTCTGGGCCTCAGTTCCCACTAGTTGAACAAAGCACTCAGAAAGTTCTTGAAGGCCCTGGAACTCCGTCTATGACCTTGTTCAGCCAGATGAGCCCTCTTTTGGGAGTATCCTTGCCCTGTTCTAATCCCACCCGAAGAGCAGAGCAAGACGAGCTGGGCCTGTGGAGGGAGTGGGGAGGCCAGGCTGTGACCTGGTGGGCTGGGGGAGGTGGGAGAGGCAGCCTGCTCCCCACCTTCCAGCCCAAACCCGCCACTAATGAGGCCTGTCTTTGGAGTAATTAGCCGCAATCATGGTGCGGCACATTAGGCAGACATGGCCTTGGTGCGGCAGCGGCTCCCAGGACGCAGGAGCCCAGGGCTTTGAACACTGCATTACAGTGGGCGATGCATCCTAATGTCACTTAATTACCCCGGACAGCCTCAGATGTAATCGAGCCTGGATGGGCTGGCGGGAGCGGGTGCAGACATCCAGAGGAGGCTGATATGTTTATAATGATGCTACTTTGCAAGACAAATCTGGCCTTGGTGGGCTGAAGACAAGGAGGGCGAAGTGGGGGTGGGAGGGAGGAGGCTGTGGTGGCATCCAGACGAGGGCCACTCATTCCCCCAACCCTAGGAGATCTTGACCTCAGATTGGCCAGATGTCTCCATTCATCTGCCTGAGGCAGCAGGAAACTGTGGGGAGGGGAGGGGTCTTTACTTCCTGTCCCTCATCCAAGAGGCTATAGGGGTCAAGGTTTTCCCCTTTGTTCTTCCATTTCATTTCCTGCCAATGGTGAACAGTGGATAAAGGAGGGAGGCAGTTGGGGAGCTGAAGACAGAGCACTGCGAGGGGGTCAATGGATGCTCCAGAGAGTCGAAGGCGGGGTGCAGCCCTCAGGATGCTGTAGACGAGTTTGAGAGAAAGCCTCAGAGGCAGGACGAAGAGCTCTGAGGTACAAATCTGGACACTGTGTTTCAAGGGCAGACTCTCAGGACAGTGGTCCTGTAACGCACATCCCTCCAGAGGCCAGAGCCCCAGCAATGCAGGAACCTGGGTTCCCTGAAAGGCCCTTGAAGGCAGGGACCATGTCTGCCTTGCTCACCTTCATGTCCCCAGCACCTAGCACAGTGCCTGGCATAGTAGCTGCTCAAAAAATGTTTACTGACATGAATAAGTGAAGGAATGCTAACCCACTCATCCCCCTGGGCCAGTCATTTCCCTCGCTTGACCTCAGTGTCCTCATCTGGGAAATGGAGCTAATGATTCCCAGCTCACCCCCCAGGGCTGTGATGGCACCTGGCAGGTGAGCTCATCCACAGAGCACTTTGGATGGTTGGGAGCCCCTAACAGAGGCGATGGGAGCAAACACATCTGGGGCCTGCTCTCTCTCCTGTCTCCTCAGGCAAATCCCCAGGCCCACCACAGGCCAGACAACCACCTGGACCAGTGGGAAGTGAAGATCTCAGTGGCCAGGACCGGGGGGAAACTGCTCCAGGCTTAGAGAGGCCAAGGATTTGCTCGCCCTTTTCTCTTTCAATCCCTCTCTCCCTTTTGGGCCTGACTTGCTCCCCACGCACCAGGAAAGCAGGCCTCTGGCGTTGCTAGTAGAAGCACTTCCAGTAATTTCAGAAATGGCTGCCATGGAAGAGAAAGTTCTTTGGGGAGTTTCCCTCTGAATAATAATGCAGGGAGCATCAACTGTGTGATGTGGGGATGGACCCCCACTCGGCTGGGGGCCTCGTGCAGAGGTTACTTCCAAATCCCAAGTAGAGTATGCGACTATGAAAGGCATTCAGGCTAATGCTTCCTATAGATTATCAGATAGACAGATGGGAGGGACTTGGAAGACAACCTGGCCTCATGGGGCAGGAGCTAAGGCTCAGGGGTTGGGGAGGTAGGCAGATGGCTTGGGCTGCAGAATGAGGAGGAAGAGAAGGTACAGATAGATTATCAAGGCCTTGAATGCTAGGCAAGACGTTGGGACCATACTCTCCCATCCCCCCAACAGGTGAGGACAGTGATACAGTGATGCATGCTGAGGTCCCTCTTTATCTTCTCCCTCTCCTGGACAACCTAGGACCTTTTCAGAAATCTCTGCTTCTAGCTTGATGTGTGACCTTGGTTAATTCACTACCCTTCTCTGAGCCTGTACCTCTGCGCTTGGACAATGAGCAGGCTGGACTATGTGGTTGCTATGTGCCTTCTAACTTTGACATTCCTCTGCCTGTCACACAAAGGGAGCTACAGGAGACACTGGCTCTCCCTGGGATCCCTGTCACTGCACCCCAGAGCCCACACACCCCCTGTGTGGGGGCCCAGCAGTCACTGTGGGCCACAGTGACATTGAGGGACGTGCTGTTCTCTATCCTGCCCAATGGGCCATGTGCCAACACCTGTCTTCTCCCCACGAGCCATCCGTCACTGTCTCAGCACGTCGGTAGGAAGACAGCTTCATTAGCTCCTCCTGAGCCATCCGTCCCCTGGTGCAGAGATGAACGAAGCCCTCCCAACCCCATCAACCTGGGAGGACTCAGAGCCTTACTTAGGGCAGTTTCTAAAGGGTCATCTTGAGTTTCCACTCCCTGTACTGTCCTCTCACCTGAGGTCGTAGGCTTTCTCTGCAAGGCAGGAGGCACCAGGCCCTCAGGATGTATCCCCAATGGCTCCCTCACCACCTGTCATCATGTCTGGAGTCCCACCATTAGAGGAGTCATGAGGCACTTCCGCCTCCACAAATCTACTACAGTGCAAACACCTCTGGCATGAGGAGAAAGAGCGCGAGATGGGAGCCAAGAGTCAAAGGCGCTCCTTTCTCTGTGGTGTGACCTGGGGCAACTGGTTTCCCCTTCCTGGGCCTCAGTTTTCCCATATGTAAATGAAGGAGTTGGTCTAGGATCTAGATCATCTCCAAGCCCCTTGATCTCCAATATAATGAGGTCCCACAGGGGAACTCTGGGGTTCTGAGAAGATGGCAGTATACCTGGGGGGAAAGGAAGTGCTCTGCAGCCCACTCCCTCTGTAGGAACCGAGGCCGCCAAGCACATGGCTCAGCTTTGTGAGACACAACCAGAACAGTTAATGAACACGGCTCTCCCCCGCTAAATCATTTCTTGAAAAATGGTCCCCAATTTGGAATTTCTGGTTACCGGCCATGGCCTAAGGGGCTCTGCCAAGCAATGGGCAGTGGGCAGAGTTGAATCCAAGCCCTGCCTTTGTGTCTGTGCTGATAATAGGCCCAGGAAGGAGAGAGGTTTCTTCCCAAGGATTCTGCTAGATCCCCAAGAAATGATTATGCCTCCCCTGCTGAGATGAAGAAGGGATGCATAATGCCCACCTCTGGGCCATCTTGAGTTCTCCATGGGTTTAATGGAGAAAAGAAAGTCACTCCTACCCACCTGCTTGTTCATTCCAACAGATGGAAGCCCCTTGGTTTTCAGAGGGCAGAGGGAGAAGCAATTCACCTGTATTGTAACAGTGTGCAAGGAAACTCCCCTGTCTCCATTAATAAAATCACGTTGGATCTTCGAGGCTGAGCTCCAGAGAGAAACCCTCTCCACGGAGCACTCTGGGTTCTAGTGGGGTAGGTGGATGGGAAGCTCCCTAAAAGGTCCACAAAATTGAAGCTGAAGTAGCCATGGACAGCCATGAGCCTGTACAATGAGGGTGTTGGGTCAACTCTCAAATGCTCTGCGCAAACAGAGAGATGGAGGCTTGTATACCTGATCTGGCATGTCTCAGCCACTCCAAGGGAAAATGAGGCAGGGCCTGTGTCTACATAAATGCTGACCTTGCCCACTAATGCCAGCATGGAGTGGGAGCCCAGCAGGATTCTATCTCAGAGAGGGAGCCACAAGCCTCAGCTAACCTCCCTTGGGAGTAACTCTTTCTTCACTGATAATCTTGAAAAAGTGACAGTGGTTTTATGAAAAGAGCTTGATGGGTCAAAATACCACAGTATTCACCCATGCCCCATACACATAGTTGTGAGAACCTCTGGTGAGCCACTAATCCATGACTTAGCATGACCCCGGCCCTGCAAAGCCATGTAAGACATAGGCCTGCTCTCAAGACTCTGGCACAAGAAGCTGGAATCACACCGAGTGTAAGGCCATTGCTGTTCAATGAGGGGCCCAGATGGTCAGTTCTCTCAGAGATTAGGAATGGAGAGTCAGAGGAGAGAGTTGGGCAGTGGGGATGGCAAAGACTCGTGGGTGAGAAAGAAGAGTGTGTCTGGGACTGGAGAGGAGGGTTCTTCTGGCTGGAATTAGAATAGTATGAGGAAGTGGAGAGGGATCAGAGAAGGCCTTCAGGGCCTAGTTAAGGAATTTAGAACTTGATCCTATAAGCAAAAAGAATCCATTAAAGGCTTTTGGTAAGAAAAAGGGCTAGAGCTGGGAGGGCCCTGAAAGAACATCTAATCCACACTTCATGTTATAGGCTGGAAGCCTGATACCTAGAGAGGAGAAGGGACATGCTTGAAGTTATCTAGGGTTTCTAGAACTAGGGTCAGGCATAGTAAATTTAAGTCACTGTTCATTGCACACCAGAAGTAATTGTGTTCTATGTGGAGGAGGAGCACTCCTGCCACTCCATCCCTGGGATCTCTGTCCCCTCTGGAGCTAGTAGATGCTTTCAGCAGTACACATGTTGTGAACAGCTCCCAGCCACCCACCTTCCCCCTTGGAGCCAGAGAGAGGGTGGGATGTACTGGCTTTCAGCACCCCTCATATTATGGACAGTTTCTACCTTCTCAGCTTCCCACTCAGAGGGGGTTTATAGGTGCTTTCAGCACCACACAAGTCACGGACAGCTCCTGGCCACCCAGTTTCCCTGCTGGGAAGCCTTCAGGAGGGGATGAAGGAGCAGTGGGGAGAGGGGCTGGTGTGTTGAGTTCTATTATCAGGGGGCCCAGATGTAAAATGAATGCCTGTGATATTTATCCCTGTCATCGCTAATAATAAATGGCCTGATTTGTCAAGAGGGGACAGATTCAAAGATGTCAATTAAGAAGAGAAAAAAGCCCAGCTGTACTGTATTTATCTGCTGTTCAGACACTTGGTGGAGGAAAGGACTCCAGAGCTTGGGGCCTCCATGCCCCCGCCCCCACCCTGCTCCCACCTTCCTTCTACCTCACCTCCCCTGCCTCACCGTCTTTGTCTCCCTCTTGTCTGCCTCATTCTGTCTCTTTTCCCTCATGTTTTGTCCCCACATCTTACCATATGTGAGTCTCCTTCTCTCCTCTTTTCTCCCTTATCCCCTCTCCTTTTCTCTTTCTCCTCTAGTCTCTCACCTCTCCCTCTCTCCCAGCTTTCCACCTTTCACTGTCACTCTTTGGCTTACCAATACCTTCTCTTTGCCACTGCCCCCCAACTGCATTCCTGTATCTCCCCTCCAAGGTGCCCCTTCTCTAAACCTCTGGGTGCTATGACTCTCGTCTTTCCAAACTGGTGTCCTCTGTTGTCTCAGTTCACAAAGGATACTCTGGATTCAGAGTGTTAAATGGATGTAAGCCATTGAAGGAAAATTGGAAAAAACACAAGTCTGAAGGTTTTTACTTAAACTTCAAAATAAACCAATCCTTCAGAAGTGCTTGCTTTGAAAAATAAAATAATATCCCAGGCAATAAGTTTGACTAGGTCCCTGAATATAGATTAAAATTGAAACTAGCACCTGAACCTAAGCAAGAACATCTCAATATTGCCTTCCCTGGCCCTGACCACTGAGGTCTGAGACATGCGGTCCCCACTGCAGGGTTTTCTCAGGCAACTGAGGACTTCTAAGAATCCTCCTCCTACAACTTGGATCTCTCCAATCAAGAAGTCATAGAGAAATGCCCCCAGGGTGGAAACCAGCCCTACAAGGGCCATTGTACTCTAAGAGGGGTCCACGAAGGACGTGGCGATTTGTCCATTTGGGTACCTTTTATGGAGCCAAGGGAGCTCTGAGAGGGTGACAAGGCATCAGCCTGGTGTTTTCCACCCACTGGCATTGTGGGAAATTGTTGGCCTTTTCTAGAGCATACATCCCACACAGACTGCCCCAGCTGGGATGTGCACTCTTTCCTGTCTCTGCCCCACAGGGCCATGACTTTCCTTCTCTGGGTAACAGTGAAAATGGTTACCTGCATTATAAGATTATGAATTATAAGAGCTGCTTGTGTAAGCAGACACTCCTCTTCCTGGACCTCCAGCCCCAGCCCCGCAACCTCTCTGGTCCACTATGACTTCACATTGCAGAACACCAAGACTGACCAGTGAGATGAGGCTAACTCTGGATTCACTCTGGCTTGGATCAAAGACTTAATCAAAGCTGATCCCAGGGTGGGTCAGTCTATGTTCAAGGAGAAGGGGAAGCCACATGGCCTCCAGCAGACCATTGGTATTGCCAACCTGGCCAGAGTCAGCTTCCCTAGGCCCCACCAACTGGATGTGAACAAGAAGCCCTTTAGCCATACTCTGAGATGTCCCTGTATCCATAAGAAAATGAGGAAACCTGTCGCCAACTGATTATAATGCTTCTCAGATGATGACCCCACCACCTGGTTTAGTAACTGCCAATCCCTTCCTCCTCTTCCTCTGCCCACCCCCTAGCTGATAGCATCCCCCACTGATGTCTCTGAGCAAGAACTTCAGGCCTCCCTTCCAAGGATGAGGGTTCTCCAGGTACTTTCTTCTTCCAAGGCTGCCCACCCCAGAGGCCTGGCTGAGCCATCCTTGGTGTGGATGATATCAGCTATGGCTTCTCCAGTGGCCATGATTATTAAATTCTTCGAAAGAGCCTCTTGCAGAAATCAAGCCACTTAGATCCACTCCCAGCTCTCTGCCACTGGTGAAGACTTTGGATGGTGATTTGTAGTTTTCAAAGCAGTTTCACACTCATGACTTTTTTTTCCTCATGATCTTATTTGATTCTCAAACAGCCCTACGAAGAGACAGAGATGATGTGGTTTTATCCCCACTTTCCAGATGAGGAATTTGACATTCATTCTGGAGCCTGAATTAGAATCCAGACTCCTTGCCCAGTGTTCCTTCCTCCACATGTTCAAAATCTGTTTCAGGGACAGTCTGAGGATGATAAGATGATGACAAGATAATGTCTGAAGCTGATCTTTGAGTTCTTGGGGAGACAGATGTTAGACAAAGAAGTGATTGTCATAGTCAATATCTATGTGAACAGACATATAAAGTCACTTGTCGATGGCTCAATTTGAGCTCACAAAGTCCAGAAATGCTACAGGAGTCTGTTCTTTAACTTCCAAGGACACTATGGGCCACTGAAAATTACTCTGGGCTGGTAAGCTGGCAGTGTTTTCTGCAAGCCTGTATCTTGCCCCTCTTTATGTATCACTGGAATAATAATAAAATAATAATGATGATAAACACTTATTGGGCATATAATGTATTCAAGGCACTGAGGTAAATATGTCCCATGCATTATTTTGCTTATTGATCACAACAATCCCATAGTATAGGTACTATCATCTCCCCTTTTTCAGAGAAGACTAAAGTTCAAGCGTATTAAGTAATTTGCCCAAGCACACAGCTTATAAGTGGCAATCAGCACTTGAATTCACATCTGTATTTCCCCAAAGGTGGAGCTTAGGACCAAATTTTTCCCTCCCTCCTGTCCTCAGGTCCAGCCCCCAGGCTGAGGCCTTGGAGAAGATGCACATGGAGGTGATTCTTCCATCAGCAGCTGACCCCAGGGTCTGTTTGACCAGGTGGTGATGACTGAGGCTTAATGGGAACTGACCTCTGCCCTTTCTGGGAAGGTCTCCCGGCTCAGTCACTGCAGCAGATGCTGCTGGTGCTCCACCCAATCCCCTCCCTTTTCAGAGCCGCTGGCCCACTGCCAACTTCCCGCATCCTCATTTCTTTGCCTGAGGATTTTCTCTGACTGCTGGGACCTCTTTGCTAACCATGTAGGGAAGACCAGAAATGCCAGGGAATTAATACCTCCTGGGAGCAGCCTTCAACCGATGGCTGATGGGAGTTGGTGAATAAACACCCCAGCTCCCTTGTTCCTTGAGTGGTCCAAGGCTGGAGCATGTTCTGTTCCAGCTCTCGGAGCTCCCCAGTAGGGCTGGGCTCCACTCACCACCACGCTAACTGGCTCCATAATAGCCCCGCCGCCTTTCTCTCCCTGCTAGTGTTCCTGCTTGTACATGTCTCAGGGTCGGCTTCTGGAGGAATCCAAACTAACCGCACCCTGCCCACTCTCAGCAGGGTCATCAATACCCAGAGCAGGACAGTGGCGGGGTGATCTGATCAGGGTGCGGATGCCATTTTCCTGCTCAAACCCCCGATGGCTCCCCATTGCCCTCCAGTTGGGGTCCAGAGTCTCTAAGCTGGCGAATGATGCTCCATGTGCTCTGGCCCCTGCCCACCTCGCCTCTGGACACCCCTCTTCCCACAAGGCCCAGCCATTGGGTAGTTTCACACCTCCAGGACTCTGCCACACAGCTCCCTCCACCTGGCAGGCCCATGGCTCAGCCCCACCCCTCTACCTGCTGGACATCTACTCACCTTTCAAGACTCCGCTCAAGGGTCACTTCCTCTAGGGAAGTCACTGTTGACCACCCGCCTCAGGAAAGTGCCCCCTCCTGCCGGGGAGCCCCCAACAGACCTGAGCCTGCCGCTATCCCAGCCGCCATGATCCATCGTGGGACTTCTCTGTTTGTGGGGCCACCTCTCCGCCTAAATGCTGAGTCCCTTGAGGGCAGGGGCCAGTCTGATTCATCTTTAGTTGTCAGGCCAGCCCCCTAATAAATGTCTGTTGAATGAATGACAGTCTGTCTGTGAGATGAGAGGCGGGCTGTTTGGTCCTATGATGGTCTCAGAACCTGTCCCTGCCATGATCCAGTAGCCCAATGACGGGGCCTGGTGGTCACACGGGGTGCTCTGTTCCCCTTCCCCTCAACCCTGCCTGCTCTGGTCAGCCAGCCAACATCCAAACTGTGGTCTCCTCTGTACCCACCCCATCCCAAGTGATTGATGGAGAGGGTCTGATATTCTGGAAAGAGCACCAACCTAGATTTAAGCTCACCTAGGACCTTGAGCAAGTTACTTAGCCTCTGTTTTCCCACCTGTAATAAGGGGGTAATATGAATATCTCCCTCCCAGGGGTGCTGTAAGCATTCAAGATGACCCACAGAAGAGCCCAGCATCCCCCTAGAATGTGGGTGGTGCTCTCCGTAAGTGATTTACGAGATACGAGAGATGTGCTTGCATTAGAAGGGACTTTCGCCAATTTCAGCCCAGTCACTCCATTTCACAGATGGGTAACTAAGGCCCAGAGAGTGGTCATCCTCCCAAGGTCACAGAGCCCATCAGGGACAGACCTAGGGGTCTGAGCTCCTTGGCTATGCTCTTTACATTGCACCAAGTGGCTTCCTTGCAGCCATCATTGTTTAGCTAAAATAGTTTGAAATCCCTTCTTTTCCCACCTGTCCACATGGTGGGTCCTTGTGCAGAGTTTACCCCACCCACTTCCCTAACCCTGGCAAGCCTTCCCCACACCTGGCTGCCCACACCTGCACATACACCCCACCTTTGTCAGGAAAGACCTATCCACTCCCCAGGTGTGGAACTCCAGGGCTGCAAGGCTGAGGGGACTGGGGGGCGCTGGGGGCTGGGGGGCTGGGGAGTCTCTCTCCCAGGGTTCCCTCCCTAAACATCAAAGTCTTTCAGCAGGAAGGCCAGACCTGGAGACTGGCTGGGGACGGGATGATTCCTATTCACTCTGCAAATGTCTACTAACCTCCCATGATGCCCCAACCTCTGTGCAAGGCTTTGGGGATCCAGAGCTAACCCAGGCGCTATCTGCACCCCAAGATGCTCAAGGTCAGGGTAAGAGGAACAAGCAAGCAAGGAAGGACCCCATTGTGTGAGAGCAAACACTCCTCAAGGCAGACACCAGGAATGTGTGGACAGCAGCAGTGTGACTCCCTCCAGGACCCACAGTCCGCTCACCATCTCGGTGAAAGTCTTATCTCCACCAACAAATATGAACACTGCAGGGCCTAGCAGTGAACCCCAGATCCCCCAGAGAATGTCTGCGATTGGATCGACTTGCAGAGGGGACCCCAGTCCCCCGGCCTTCTCCCTCCTTCCCATCCCCCACAGCCCAGCTCCTGCCCCCTCCCCCTCTCGAACTGTCCTATTAATAACTTGTGATACCATTAGCTTTTGCTGTCACCAGCACTGACAACTCAGAAGCCCCCGAGAGCTGTCTGCAAAGACACAATAAATGAGAACTCTTAATTAACACCTTCCTTAACTAAATAAATTAATTTTATGCGGTCGTGATGTCAGCGATGTGACTTGCTGATGACTGAGGCGACTTGGACAGACTTGGCAATGGCTGCGGGGCAGGCTCGGCTTGTTAACCTTGCAGGGTGTCAGTGGGCAGTGGGGGCCTGGGTGTGAGTGCCTGGGGACAGCATGCTGGGCAGGGCAGCCAAGACCAGGCAGCCGTCAGGCAACTGTGCAGTGGGGCACCAGATGGGGACTCAAAGACTTTCCCAGCTTGGCCTCTGCTGCTACCCTCTGCGTGGCCTTGGGCAAGCTTCTTCGCTTCTCTGGGCCTCTGTTTTCCTCATCTGTGAAATGGGCATCCTCTCTTGTCATGCATGTTTCTCATGACTGTGGAGAAGATTAAAAGATGCCAGATGGGAAGAGGTTTTATAAATTATAAAGTGCTGTGCACATGTGAGAAATGATGATGACACCCCCTTCAGCCGTTGGAGAGTCAGTGTGGCACTTCTGCACTTCCCCTCACAGCACACACACAGGAAGAAATCATCCCTGGTCCCTGGGCAGCCCTGAGGTTTTCCCAGGACACCTTGGGGACGAGGAGGACAGCTCTAAGTCCAATGTCCTCAGAAAGCCTCCAGCGTCCACCCACTCAGCGGCTGGTGCTTAGAGCACATGAAGCTAGGAGGGCAGAGCTGCTCCCAACAGCTCTCATCAGAGAGAAAACTGCCCTGGCCCCAGGCTGACACTGCCCGACCCGAGGGAGCCTCTGATCCAGCTCTGGGTGAGGTCCTGAGACCAGCCCCAGGTCCTGCCCCCACCCCTGACCGTGCCTGAGAGCTCCGCTCCAGCTCTGCCTGGGCCCCAACCAAGTCCCTCATTCGGGATCCGGCGTGAGCCCCCAGCTATTGCTGGAGTCAGCCCCTGACCCCAACCCTTGGCCAAGCCCCCAACCAGCCTGCTCTGGCACCCCTCAGCCCCAGTACCAGCCCACGTGCCTGTCACGTGCATGTGCCAGGCCTCAGACATCCTCCTCCCCAGTCCCTCAGGACTATGCTGCACTCCAACTGTATCAGCCTCGCCCTGGGGGAGGCAGAGAGGCCCCCACGTCCCCTGTGGTTCACACTGCAGGCACCTTCCTCAAAGGCAGCACCCTCCTGCCCGCTCTATCCTCCCAACACTTACATGTCATCACCACTCTCCCTAGTTAGCACCATTCCCAGGGACCTGAGCACAGAGACATCAAGCAACTCGCCAAGGGCCACACAGGACAGCTGTGGCCAAGCCAGGACTGAGATCGTCTCCCTCTGAGAGGGACGAAGCGTTCAGCGTCCTCACCCTGCCGAGCTGGGGGAGCAGGAGTTCTGATTCATTCACTCAGCCATGATTCCCTCAACAAACGTTTACCGAGTACCCACCATGTGCCGGTCACACCAGGGGGTCAAAACAGACGTGGCCGCTGCTCTCAGGGGCTCACAGGCTGGACAGACAAGACTTGTTCCCCTGTAAGTGCACCAAACGTTCCACTGTTGCTGCTCTACTTCCTCCAACACACACACACACACACACACGCACACACACGTGCGCGCACACACGCACACACACTCCAGGCAACAACACCTTGAAAGAACATGGCAGGGGGAGGAGGCTGACCTCAGGGAGCCCCGACAGCCACTGCAGTGGGCGCAGGGATGGGAGGAGGCCCACCCTCTCTCCGTCCATCTGTGATGCCATCAGGAAAGAGGCGCTTGGTGGTGGCTGTGGGAACATAGAGTGCTGCGTTAGCAATCAGGGTCACGGGGGAGGGGATGAGCAAGGATGTCATCATGTCCCCAAGTCCGGGGCTCACCCACAGTGACCCAGCCCAGAGCCCACATCTCCACAGCCTTGGAGGAGTGGCTGGGCTGGGGCTGCAGAAGAACTGCCATTGCCCCCTCCACACGTGGGGCTCTGAGCCCGGGCAGGATGTCACGGAGGCTGAGGCCAGAAGCCGGGCTGAGCGTTCCTGGCTCATAATGTCGCTGGATGGTAGAACCTCACTGCCTTGGCTCCTCAGCATCACAGGGTGCTTGAGCTCAGGCCCCCTTTCAGGGTGCCCCCCAGTCCAGCCCCCCTGACTTCTTGGAAGCCTCTTCAGTCTTGACGTAATTCCAATCAGAGTCTGAACCCTTCTGCCTGGTAGGCAGCAGACCCCAGCTCACATCCCAACTGTGCATGAGCAGCTGTGTGACCTTGGACAGGTCACTCGTGCACTTCAGTGTCCCCGTCTAAGAAGCGGGGCTAATA
Organism: Ceratotherium simum simum; assembly: GCF_057802395.1. Classification (NCBI taxonomy): domain Eukaryota; kingdom Metazoa; phylum Chordata; class Mammalia; order Perissodactyla; family Rhinocerotidae; genus Ceratotherium; species Ceratotherium simum. The sequence continues at coordinate 30,495,788 of NC_141905.1, forward strand.
GTACCCTTCTCACAAGGCCATGGTGACATTAGAGACTGTGCCTGTGCTTGGCTCAGGGCTGGGGACACAGCAGGCGCCAGCCATTGGGAGTTCCCCCATCATTCCACCTCCCTCCGCCACAAAGCCAGCCTTCCAGTCCCAGAGCCCCAGGACACAGCCCCCCAGGGTGGGAAGTGCCCTCTGATGCCTGGCATTCCTCACCCAAAACCTCTCCCCAGCCCCCTCTTCAGGTGCTCCTCGGCCTCGGCTTGTGTGCCTCCGGGGACGAGCACTCACTCCACCCGAGGCAGACACTGTGAGGCAGCTCTGTCCGAGGGAGGGCTCTCCTACCAAGTTGGCATGTGCCTCCCTGGAACATCCACATGTCCAAGTAGCCTGTACCCTGCCTGGCTCCTGGTGCCCCTCCACCTGCGGCCCTCACCAGTAGCCAGGCCTGAGCTCAGCCTTCTCTGGGCTTTTAGTCAGGGTGCCTTGGGGACAGTCACCCTGAGGACCAAGTCAACTCAGGGTGTCGCTTCCCTTCCCCACGCCCTGATGTCTTGCCCTCCTCCCCAGCCCTCACACTGAGCTCTCCTGATGCCCAGGCCTCCAGTGCCTTCACTCACTCGGCTCTGAAAACTTATATCCCTGAGTGCTCCTTCTCTTGTGCCTCCATATTTTGGAAGCTGTTGACCTAAATTCATCCAAAGGAATGACTTCCTAGTGGTGGATTTATGGACATCAGGGCATCTCGGTAGGAGGGAGATTGGGGGATAAGAACCTTCTTAACTCCCCTCCAATCACCCCTATAGGCTGCCATGCTTCCCTCCAGGGTAAGGTTTTTCCTACACAGAGACAAACAAATCTGGAAGGGGGTCACCAGCCCCCACACAGCACTGGGCATGCTTTGGAACCCAAAGCCTTCTCTTCAACAGGAGGGCACAGCCAAACCCACTGGGACAGCTGCGGCTTTAAGAATTACACCCGAGCCCAGAGCAGGGAGGCGGGGAGGGGATTGATTTTTGGGTCCTGCTGGAGACTGGGATCTGAAATCAATCTGGCAATTACCAGCAAGGTGTGGAGTGGCTGCTGGGTTTCAGGCTCCTCCCTACCCCCCCAGGTTCGTCTCCTTTCCTGGAGGAGGGCTCTGCTCCCTCTGTGGGACCTCCGCCCCTGCCTTCTGGAGCCCTTGTGACAGCTCCTGAGGAGTCCAGCTGGCTGTGCCTCTTCCAGGGCCCTGTCACCTGTGCAGGGCCTCAGGGTGGGCTGGGAGGAGGGGCTTGGCTGGCAGGGCTGGGCAAGGGAGCAGGAGGACTCTCCCCAGGCCCACAGCACAGCGGTTGGGGTAGCCTCTAGGGGCCTTTTCTGGCCCCACCACCTCCACCTCCACATCCTAAGTAGGGAGGAGGACGAGCAGGGGCTTCCAAGAACTCTGAATTTCCTGAGGGCCAGTACACTGGGAGCAGAGAGCTGTCTGTCCTACATTCTTCACCCACCCTGCTGACCAAGCCTAGGGGATGCTGGCAATTGGGATGGTTTAGCTCAGCATCCGCGTAACCAACCCCCACCCGACTCACACACACACCTGGAGAAGGGAGTGGTTCATGGCGATTGCCTGAAGCTGGAGGGGATGAGGCTTCAGAGAAGTGGGGGCTGTTCCTGGAGAGCCGTGGCACTACTTGGAAAAGCTCAGGAAAAGGGGGCTCTGTTTGTCCTTTCTGCCCCTCTCCTCTGCTGTGTGACCTTGGATGCTTCCCCTCCCCTCTCTGGGCCTCCAGGCCCCATCTAGACCCTGAGAGTGGGACCAGAGGATCTGACTGGGTGGGTGGGGCAGGGTGGGAGAACTCTCAGGGCCTGGACCATGACACTATTTAGGGTTTTCCATAGTGAGCAGTGGGCTTTGCCAAATTCAGCATCCCAGAGGCCCCAGGATAAGTAGGCTGGCTGCTGGGACAGGGCCCTCTGCAGCCAGGGCCCCAGCGGGTGAAGACTCATTGGGGGACTTGCACCCCAACTCGCAGGCTCCAGCTCTCTCCCCTCCCTCCTAGACCTGGGCTGGGGTGGGGGCCCAGGCCTGGAGGGGTTCAGCCCAGCACTGAGCTGTTGCACACCAAGACCCAGGGCCACAGCAGTGAGGGGCTGTGGAGCTTTGGGCCTCTGGGGCCTGCTGGGTCCACCAGAGCAGGTAGTTCCCTTGACACTACTCGGTCTCCCCAGCGCTTCACGGGCCAGGCCTCCGGGCTGAAGCCCAGGCTGCTGGCAGCAGTCCCAACCCACATGCAGCAGCACAGGAGCCCAGCAGTTCAGATGCAGACCCCCGCCATCTCTTCTGACCCTAGATAGACTCCCTGAGCCACGCCCCCAACACAAGATCTGGGGAATCCCTGGCTGAGAGCCCCACCTGCCGATTCTCACAGTTAGTTTCCTTGTGGCCCCTGCTCCTAGAGCTCAGTCACCTCCTGGCTGAGGCCAATGGCGAGACCCAGGGGGTCTTACCCTGGGAGGAGGCAGGAAGGACACCTTCCTCTTCTTCAGCTACCCAGCAGCTCAGGTCTAATCTAGAAGCAACTGTTTCCTCCTCTCCCTTACCTCCTCCCTGTCTCCTTCTTTTTCTCTCCCTCCACCCTCCCCACCCAGTGAAGGATAGAATCATTCTAACACAGCTGACTGTGCCCTTTGCCAGATGGCATACAGGTGGTCAGACAGAATACATCAGTCCATCTGTCCATCCATCCATTCATCCACCCATCCATCCATCCATCCATTCAGCATGCCCTCTGCCCATAGCATCAGACCAGGAGCCCGGCAGATCAGAAAGGAATCCAATAGAGTTTCTGTCCCCAAGAAACCCCAGGCCAACTGCCCTGGGACAGAGCAGCGTGGGCAAGGCACCCAGGCACCAGCATCTATTCTTCCCAAAGATACAAGGGTGAAGGCAACCTTGTCACCCAGGGGGTAACTTGGGCAGCCCCTACACCCACCATTCAAGGGGACCCAAAGTGGCTGAACAGAAGGACCCTTGGAGGTCACCTAGGACAAGCCCCCTATTGGACAGGAGAAAAATGGCAGGCCAAGTGAAGAGAACAGTGTGAGCAGAAGTCAGAGGAAGGGTAAGCAAGTCAGAGCACAATGCCTGAGGCGGGGCAGGGGCTAGAAAGGCCGGGCTAAAAGGCTGGAGCCCAGGGAGCCTTCCAGGTGTGGGGAGGAGGTAGTTGCCCCCGTTGCTGTCACCCACATTCCATCACCAACTCCTCTTTGCCCTGCATGGCATGCAGGGGTCACCCCAGACCCGCTGATCTGCATCTCCTCTTTGCTCTCCAGGAGGCCCTTCTCTCTGGCCAACTGGCTGGCAGTGGACAGATGCATTCACAATCTCCATTACATCTCCATTGCCCAAATTTCTTTCCCACATTTTTCTTGCTAAGAGACCATTTTTACAAACAAGTGCCTGAGCTAGGCCCTTTCCAGCCCCGTTATTTTCATGCCCCACCTCATTTGTTCAGGGGACCTACTTTCCCCTCACCCGCTGCCGCCTGCCTCCCGCCGGCTATATTGGGATCTCTGCTCTGTCCTCTGTAACCTTGTGCGCTGCTCAGAGTTCTGCGGGTGTATTTCTCTGCCAAGGAACTCTGGACATGAAGGAACCACAGAGGTCATCTGTTCACATCCAACCCCCTCGGCCTGCCTGAAGCTGGAATCTCTTTTCCTCCATCCTCCGCCCAAGGTTATCCAGCCCCAGGTGCATTCCTCCAAGGACAGGCTACTCACGGTCCACGAGACAGCCTGTGCCACTGCAGGGCAGCTCTAACTGGGCCCATGTTCTTCCAGAAAGGTGGAACTGACCTGAGACTCCTTGCCTTTCCGTGCCCATCACAGCTTCCTCTGTGTGCTTTGTCTGAGTCAAGTTTCCCAGACAACACCCTCAGCCCCCAAGAGTAGGGACATTGTCATGCATTTCTTGGGTGTCCCCTGGACCACGTGTTCTTTGGGTACCCTGGGTGCGCAAGACATATGGCAGAGCTTGCATTACTGCCAGTGACGGGACTCTCACACCTGTCCCGGTGCCTCCAGCAGCCATCGGGGTCAGTGTGACCTAGAAACTTCTTCAGCATTTGAGCTGAAAATTGCCTGTTGTCCCTCTCCATCTCCGGACCTAGCTCTGCCTTCAGGAGGCACCCCAGGTAAGTGGAATTCCTCTTCTCCGGGACAGACCTTGAGACATTTGGGAACAACCATCACGATTCCTCCAAGTCCAACTCCAGAATTCCTTCAATCATCCTACCCCTGGCCTGGTTTGTGTGGCCCAGGCACCACCCACTCCTCTGCAGGAGACACACGGCCGCTTGTTGATGTCCGTCCAAGGGAAAAGTCCCTCGGGCCGTGGTCTGAGCAGAGCAGGACAGATGTCACCTGTTACTGCAGCAGGAGCTTGCACAGAGCTTCGGCAGGGGCTGCTCACACTGCCGGCTCATGTGCTCTGCCCCCTGCCGAGCCAGGCACTGGGCAGCACTGCCCACCATCCATCTCAGGTGCACAAGCATGCAGGGGTCAGGGCCCTTTCTCACCCGTGAGCCCTCAAGGAGTCCCTGCCTGCTGTCTCCACCCCTCGCTTTCCTCTCACTCCTCCCCCTGCGATTGGGCCTCACCCACACATCATGGAAGCTGCTCTGACCTGGGTCACCACAGCCTCCCAGTTGTCACCCTGGGCCCCTTTCCAGCAGCTGACATTGCCTACCAACCCTCTTTGCTTTGGGAGGCACAGCTCAATTCCAGTCCTCCTCCAGCTCCCAAGCGACTCTTGCCCAGCCGGCTGCTCTGGCTCCCACTCCCCTCCTTCAGTGCAGACCGTCCACAGATCTGCACCCTCAGCCTGCTCCCCCCTCGCCCTGAACCCGCTCTGACTCATTGCATGGTTGCCAAGACCCCCTAGGCGGGCCATTCCCCCATCTACCTTTCTAGCATCCCCTGAGCTACAAACAGAACTTTCACCACTTTGAGATCCTGCTACTTCTTCAAGATCGAGCTCTGGCTCCCCTCTTCCAGGAAGCCTTGCACAATGTCCCATGTACCACCACGTCACTCAGGGTGCCTGCCATGCCCCTGTCCCCTTCGAGCTCTAATGGTCCCACCCACACTCTCTGGATGGTGCCGAGTGGACCCTCATAGGCAGCCTGGGCAGATCATGTGGCCTGGCACCAAGGGTTCTGCCCGGGGTGGGTAGGCCATCAGACAGGGCTCTTTGGGATTTGGATTGAGGATACGGCCAGAACTAGAGCAAGAGTCCAGAGTGAGGAGGACAAGCAGGCAAGCCGAAAGCGAGGCAGACCCGGGAGACGGGGGAGGCGAGGAGACAGAGAGACTGAGAGTGAAGCAGCCCTGAGCTGCTGGCCCCTGGCTCCACTCGACGTTCCTCCCAGTGAATCCCGTATCTCATGGCCCCTCGGATGAACCTGGTGCCCAGGCAGACGATAGCCCTTCCTCCCGCAGGCTCCTACGCAACCTTTTCATGCCGTGGCCTGTAACACAGGCCCCTTGGGGCTCCTGAGCTCCTCATGGGGGCTTCCTCCCCGCTGCTGACCCAGGCAGGGCCCCCTCTGGGGAAAGAGAGCTGAGAGACAGGCAACCCAAGAACTCCAGACAGGGTAAGTGGGGGACCATGCAGTACAAGGACCCTCACAGGCCCTGCTCCCGCTCTGGGAGCTGTCAGGAGAACCTACAGGTCCCCTGTCCCCAGGGGCCCCTCCCAGCCCACACCCAAGTCCAACAGAGGAGGCCCTGCCACGGCTGGGGGTGAGGCTGAAGATTTCTTAGGGGTGTCGAGGCAGGAAAAAGGCTGAAAAGCATAGCCTGGCTAGTCTCCATTGTTGACAGAGGAGGAAAATGAGGCCCAGAGAGGGTGGCTGAGGCCAAGGCTGGAGAGGGCCGGGCAGGGGAGGCACAGACGCCAGTCCCCTACAGGATCACTGTCTCTAGTGCATCTCGCAGCCTCTCTGGGGAGATCCGGTTTCTTCCTGGTTTCCACCCGACCTTGGGCCCGTCGCTGCTCTCCCAACCTCATTTCCTGCCTTTCTTTAGAGGCCTGAATCTCGGCGTCAGGGATGCGGAGTTGGGAGCCCCGAGCCGCTGCCCGGCACCAGGCTGTGCAGGGGGCATGGGGCAGGTGACTTTCCAGGGCCAGAGCTCCATGGCACCCCTGCAGCGATCCCTCAGAGGAGACAGAGCCTAACCCGCTCAGGACTCCTCGCCCACAGGGTGTGGGTGCCCGGCTGACCCGCCTTCCCCCTCCTGCTGCTCCCCAAAGTCTCTGAATCTCACGGGTGCTCCAGAGCAAGCCTCTCCAGCAATGTGTCATCCTGATACATCATCTCTCTTTGTCGCTCCATCACCCTCCCTCGGAAGGTGGTTGTGGGAGTGGGGATGTGTGTGTGTGTGTGTGTGTGTGTGAGGCTGTGAGGGCATGGGGGGATGTGAAGGTGCGTGGGGGAGTCTGAAGGAGTGTATGTGTGCATGAACGGGTGTGTGCGTGTGTGCATACTCGGGTGTGGAAGCCACGAAGGAATCTGCATGTTGCTCAGGGTCTGTGTGACAGAGAACAAGACTGGGGCCCACCCCCTTGGTAAGCTGAGCAAGCTACCACCCCTGTGATAGGGTGTTCGTGTTAAGAATCAGCCCCGCCTTTATCTGAGATCTCAGAGCTACAGGTCCTGCCGTCTGAGCCACACAGCAAATGGCAGGAGGGGAGGGCTTGCTGCCCCGAGGCTCGGCGAGGGGCAGTGTTTGGTTCAAGGTCAGTGGTGAGGTCAGCACGGTGCCTGAGTCTCCTGGCCCCTAGGCTGACGCTGCCCCTTCCTTGGGCCATCTGCCCCTACCCCCGGAATCTGCTGAGTGACAGTCAGCACCCAGGGCTGAAGGCCAACTACGGTGGGCTCTGGAACCCCAGCCCAGCCCCTCCGAGGACTGGTGCCTGCAAGGGCAGCTCTGTGCCCTCAGAGGGCCCCGGCCTTCCACACTCTCGGCCTGCCCTCCCACTGTGCAGAGCAGCTCCCACCTCAGCCCACCCCACTCACCAGCCCTCCCTACCCCTCCTTGCTGTGGGGCAGGGGAGCCAGTAGGGAGGAAGCAGGCAGGGTGACAGAAAGTGGCCTGGCTAAGGATAGCCTGACAGACAGCTGGGGTGGGCAACCCGTGGCAAACTGGTGGAGGGCAGGCTCCTCGTCCTCTGCCCGCCTGCCAGAGAGAGAGGGAGGGGAAGGGCCCTGTGGCTCTGGCTCCCTGCCACATCTGCCCTCTTCTCCGCCCCCACACGCAGCGGGAATGAAGCTAGAGGTTGGCCTTGGGCCAGGATGGCGGAATGATGCTCCTGTGTCAGAGGGTGACAGTTAACCATGGGCACAACCTCTGCAGCAGCCTATCCACTCACGTCCCCATTTTACAGAAAGGCAAAGAGAAGCCCAGAGAAGGGAAGGAAGTGAGAGGGGCCTCTAGCTGGCCTGGCCTATCACTGTGGAGAATTCCTGACCCAGGGGCTCCACGTCTGCCCCTCCCAGCTAGAAGGCTACCTCCCCAGGGCATTTCCACCAGCCTCAGAGTGGTCCTGAGCACCAGGCCACGCTGACTTGAGAGGGCGCATTCCTGTGGGACACTCTGTAGTAGGGTAACCATCTTGTCCCAGTTTCCCCAAGCCTTTCCTGGTTTTAGTGCTGATAGTCCCACATCCCTGGAAACCCCTCAGTCCTGGGTAGAGCAGGATGGCGGGTCACCCTGCTCTGAGCGCCTGGCAGACCCTCCAGGGGCTTCCATCTAGGGCGGGGCCAGGCTGGAACCAAGGAGGGTGAGCAGAGTCTCAGAGGCCATCCGGTCCAACCGCCTCACCCCTCAGCTCGTTCTCACCAGCCTCTGCTTGAATGCCCCCCCGCTCCTGGGAGCTCACCACCACATCAGGTGGCTTATTTGTTATGGAATATCTCTAAGTGCTAGAAAGTTCTTCTCACAGCAAGCTGACAGCAGCCTTCCTGCGGCTGCTTCTCCCCCTCCCTTCATCCCACCCCCGAGAGCACCCAGAACATACGTGCCTGCTCCTTCTTCTGGGTCACTGCCCTTCAGACACTTGAAGGCTGAGCTCACACCCGCCGGGGCCTCTTGGGCATATCTTCTCCAGCCGGTGATTTCCAGGTCCCGCTTTGTCCAGCCTTGATGTGCTGATGGTAAGCAGAGTGGACAACAGGGCCCACATCGCAGCCCCATTCCCGCCCTGCTGTCTTCACGCCCTCCCCCGCTCCCCACCCCCCAGAGCTCCCAGTCACAGCCAGCCTCTCCTCAAGCGAGTTCCATCCCAGCGGCCCCCTCCCGCAATCTCACACATTAACTGAGCACCTACCATGTGCTGGCCTATGTCCTGGATGCCGGGGACACAACACTGAACCGGACAGACACCATTCCTGACCTCACGGGGCTGCCGGTCTCCCACACACAGAACACAGCCTCACAAACTGGGGTTTAGGAGACGAGGGGAGGTCTGGGGGGCTGTGAGGCTCTCACAGGGGTGGGCATCCGATCCATCTCCAGGCTGAATGTCACCCTGACCCAGGTGAGGGGGGAAGAGAGGGCTGCAGGGAGGGGAGCAGAGCAGGGGCTTAGAGGCCGGGTGGGGTGGGGAGAGCCCCTAAGTGTAGCAGGAGCCTTTCGGGAGCGGTGGGACCTGGTTTGTGGGAAAACGCTTGCTCTGGCCACTGTAGGGAAAACAGACACGATTGGAAGGCAGGGACAGTGGGGGCACTGCTGTCATCCAGAGAGAGACCACCATGGCTCAGAGCAGGGTCATGGCAGAAGTGATGGAGAGAGGTACAGATCCTAGACGTATCTAGGAGGCAAACCCTTTGGATGTGGCAGTGGATTACACACGGGAAAAGAGGAGAAGGAGGCGCATAGGTGGGTCCCTGGCCCCCCACTGCTGCTCCACACTCTCAGCTCACGTGGCTTGACGCTGAGCACCCTTCTGTGCCTTCCACAATGCACCTCCCTGCCCCTACTTTACCTGGGCCACAGGCGACTCTGGGAGCCTGGTGGGGCAGGTGCCTAGGGGTTGCCCACGTTTTCAGCAGGTGGGGTTTCAGGCAATGGGGGCGACCCCAGACAGTGCCACAGCCTCCTGAACTCACCCACCAACTGGGCCACGGGCCTCGGAGATCCTCAGTGGTTCTCAGCTCCAGGCTGCCCATCAGGGTCACAGCAAACCCCTCACCAGGCCCCCCTAGATCTACTTAGTCCCTGAGGGTTAGGCAGGACAGAGCTTTTGTTCAGAGCTCCCGATCTGTTCTGATGCTCAGCTGGGGTTGAGAACCACCCCTCTAGTCCAACCCACTCGCACTAGTGATGGGGAAACTGAGGCCCAGAGAGGGAGAGCAATTTGCCCCAAGTCACACTGCGTGTCTGCAGTCAACCAGGACACAGACCAAGGTTTCTGGCCCCACCCCCTGTGACTCCCCTAGCCCTCAGAAGCCCCAGGCACTGGTGGGGTGGGCATGGGTGGACCGAAGCCCCTGGGAAAGGAGCGAGGGCTGTCCTCCCAGACTTCATCTGCCAGTCCGTCACCCTCCTGCCTGAGCCCCAGACGGAGGCAGCGCTCTCCCCCCTGCCCTGCGTCCCCGGTCTCCTCTGTGCCGTAAACCTGCCTTGTAAAAGCCGATGGAAGGCCTGGCTGTCAGCCACAAAGCCTTCTCGGGCCTCCTCTCCGGTCGCGTGTGGCTCCTGGAGGAAGCAGGAGGGGGCAAGACGCTGGCATTCAGCTGCTCCGTAAATCTATCGAAGATATTTTTTTATCACTTCCCGACATTCCTCTGTAAAAGCCACTCCGCTGCGTTTACAAATTATAGAATTCATTGGATGTCAGGGCCCTGGCTAATGGCCTGGGTAAATCCGACAGGAACAGATGGGGGTCCTCCCAGCTCAGCTCCTATCCGGCTGGGCAACCTTCGGCAACCGAGTCTCGATGTTTCAGCCTCTGCTTCCCTCTCTGTAGAATGGGGGCGCTGGTGGCTATGAGGATTAACGATCACAGATGTACGTGCCCGGCTGAAGGCCTGGCACAGAGTGGGCCTTCAGCAAAGGATGGTGGTGATGACATGTATTAGAGCCTGTTTGGGGGCAAGGGTTGGGGAACGACAACTGGTGCAGAACACAGGGCCTGGCGTTCCCAGCCCCCAACTGGCACCTCTCTGCAGGCAGGCCCTCCTGTATCTCAGGGCACCCCTGGGTGAAGATGCTCTGGAAACAACAAAGCTTACACACACGGGGGGTTATCAACCTCCTCCCCCTCTTCCTCCTCCTCTTCTCACACAGCAAGCTTTAGATCCCTTCACCATGCAGAATCCACATCAAGACTGCTACAGCCCTTAGAAGTTCCAGCCCTCCATGAACTGATTGGCTAAGGTTCCCTAGGTCCTGGGTTAAGAAGGATTCTGAGGCTGCTTCCAGTTGATTAATGATGTCTGCCACTGACCTTGGAGAGTGCGGTGTGGCCCCAAGTATGGCCTCATGCTTTGCCATCCTTCCAAGTTCTGACCCCCTTACCTTATAGATGAGGAAGCTGATATTCAAGAAGGGGAAGGCTTTGGACTAGGGAGTTAAGAAACGGGTGCCTAATATTTCCTAAGCCCCCACCATGCGCTCCATGCCAGTCACCACGTCCATACATGGACCCTCCCAGCAACTCCAGCCATGTGACTGAGCTCTGAGCTTAGAGCAGTAGCCCAGCAGGCAGGCAGCATCACAGCTCCCAGGAGCCATTGCACTGGATCTCCAAGAGCACAGGACAACCAGAGACCAGATCCTTGGAGCAGAGGGGCTGGGGGGCAGGGGCAGCTAGAACGGTGCAGCAGGAGGCCACAGGGACCTCAGAGAGAGGGGATGAATCATCTCAGGCTGGACTTTCCTCTTTATCACATGAGAGGTAAAAGAGAATAAATTATTAGCAGTACTGGAAAGCCGGTCTTCCTCCTACTTGAGCAGTGCCGGGAAATTTTCAGAGAGCTTTCACATCCGGGACATTGTTTGAGCTGCTCGGAGGCCTTGGAAAGGTGAACAAGGTGACTTGGCCTGTCCCATTCCATACAGGAGGACAGTGAGGCTCAGAGAGGTGACCTGACTGAGGTCCCACAGCCCCATCTCCCTAACTCCTGGCCTAGCTGTGGTGCCACAGGCCACTTGCCTCTGGGGTGAGAAAGATGGGACCACAAACTGTCAGGGACACTTTCCCATGTCTTAGCTTATGTTCTGGAGGAAGGGAGTCATTTTCTCTCCCTCCATTCTCTCTGCTCCTCATCACCTCTTACTCTGACCTCCTCTGTGCCAGCCTTGTACCAGGGGCTTCACACACACCATCTCACTTAACCCCACAAAAGCCACAGGTTCCCATTAGCCCCACTATACAGATGAGGAAACTGAGGCTCAGAGCAGTTGAGGTTTCAGCACCAAGCCTGTGACTCCAAAAGTTTACTCTTTCAGCTGCAAGCCTCTGTTGCCTTCGGCTTTCCTGCCCTGGTATCAAGTTGAGGAAGCTTCAGCCAAATTCTGGCACAGAAACACCCATGGGTCAGAGAAAGTCCTCACTCAGTCTCCTCAGCGGAAATGGGGTAATAATAAAAGCGCCTGCCTCCTGGGGTCACTGAGTCAGATGAGATCTGGGACATGAAACTGAGCGGGACACAAATAGGCAGCTTCATCACTTCATCCCTCTTCCTGCCACTGCTTCTGCTGTGCTGATGTCACACAAGACAACAAAGAGGGTCTTGGAGAACCTTCACCATGCTGTCCCCAAGGCAGGGCGTGAGGCGGCAGGGCTGCCGCCACTGGGATCCAGGGTATGGAGGGCTCAGGGGAGGCAGGAAGATAAAGGTTGCTGAGGTTTCACGTTCCAGCCAGGGGTCTGTGGGAGTGGAGCCTGTGAGGCGGCTCTGGGCTGGACCAGACCGAGGCTGGATTCCAAGCAGCCCAGGGCAGGCCCACGTGGCCCTGCCTCCAAGCCTGGGTCCAGCCCAGCCCCCAAGAACCCTGTCTCCCCGCACTGCCACCTCCTTGGTTTGTTAACTCAGTCGACCCTCAGGCTTTGGTCAAGCACTGCTGGGTGCTCACTTCTGCGCAGAAGCAGCACAGGGCGAGGAATGGCCTGCACCAGGGCAAGGACCCAGGTCTCCTCCAGCCGGGCTGAGCTCCAGGCCAGCTCCCTCGCTCCCCGGTGTGGGCCCAGCACGCAGTGGGCCCTCCATGAAGATTCTGGCAAATGCATGACCGAATGACTGAATGAATGAATGAATGAAGCACCTGGCCTCTCTATTCCTTCATCTGTAAAATGGGGTAATAACAACGACCCCACAAGTTGTTGTAAGGTTCAGAAGCAACGTACATAACAACACTTCCCCACAGAGGGCCTGCGGGGTGCTCCGTAAGCAGGAGCTATTATTGTAAGGAAAGACCTTTGTCCGCTCAGAGATCACAAGCTAATTGCCTCTCCACGGCCCTCCTTCACCCCGAATTCCTGGATGAACCACAGGTCAGCCCGCAGCCCCTGAAACTCAGCCACTGTCTAAGAAAATTCAGGGGCTTGGCGTGCACGCGCGCACACACACGCTATTGGGAGCAGATGTTATAGAAAATCAGGATGGCCTGGATTTGAAAAGTTCTGCATATATTTCTGAGTTTTGTTTCAGAAAATGAAGTCATCTTGTGTGCCAGAAATCAATATAAATATAAATGTCCACCAGCCCGGCCAGCCCACAGCGTAAAGGAGGTCACGGGGCGTCAGCCCACAGATTGCGCCAGCTCACAGTCTCCACCTGCCTAAGTGCCGCCCCCACCCCACCCCCGGGAGACCTGGGAAGCCCAGGAGGGGGAGGGGGCTCTCCCATGAGCTTGTGCCCAGTCCACTCTTGTGGCCTCACGAGAAAGGAACTGGGGTGACAGATCTGATCCCTCCCTAAGGCCAGCCTGGCTGGTTCTCTGTGTCACGGAGACCCTCTGTGTTCTGGGCAGAACTGGGCTGAGGGATGCTTCTCTCCCCCGGTGTGGGCCATGCTGGGTCACCAGGGACCTGAAGCAGCTCCACCTGGGAGTCCCATGTGTCCAAAGTCCCTTTAGCGTGGCCCACCACCCTTCCCTCAACTCATCTTTTCCTTTGGCGAACATGCGCCGAGGGTCTGCTGTGTGCCAGGCAGAGGGGCCCCACTGTGAGCTGACAGCCACAGTTCCACCCTGGGGGCCGACAGACCTGAAGGGGAGCCCCAGCAGGTCACTACACAAATTGCCTCCAGCCGTGCTCAGGGCTCTGGAGTAAGCTGAGATGGATGGATGACTCCAGGTGACATGGGGGTGGAGGGAGACGGGGGAATAGCATGTGCAAAGGCCTGGAGGTGGAAGCGAACAAGACACACTCAAGAGAAGGAAGGGAAGTCGTGTTTTGGGGTGCAGAGAGTCAGCCACAGGCCCCATACTGGGGAGCAGGGCCGAATCTTGCGCCAGGTTCGCAGCTCCCCGGACCAGCCCCCTCACCCCATCTCTGTCTACCACAACCATGCACAGAATTTCTTCTTCTCACACACTCTCCCCTTGCAGATCAACTCTTACAAACGGGTGTCGGGGACTGCTCCTAGCCTCCCCATCCGGCAGGGGGAGTGCGGTTCTGAGTCCCAGTTTAGACTCCCTTGGAACCTCCACGTGAGACTTCCCCAGCTACGTCCCTGCCTGCCCCACATACACACAGCAGCCACAGTCAGAGGGAGCCTGTGGTCCCCACCAGCACCTATGATACAGAGCAACATTGCACAGACACGGTGACACCTCCAAGGCCATGGACACGTGTGGTGTGACTAGCAGCTTACTGAACTGGGCAGCGGGCACAGGACTAGGGTGGGAAGAGTGTCATGAACTGAGTCTCAGCACCTCATATTTCACCCCAAAAGGAGACGAGACAGGCACTTGAGGGCTCGGGGTTAAGATCCACGCCGGCTCCTTCTGGAGCCACAGCAGGGCAGGTTGTGCTCCAGGCCCAAGATCTCTGCAGTCTGGCCTGACTCTCCATCGCCGCCTCCTCCAGGCAGGCTGCCCTCCACTCTCCACGCCCTGGTTGCCTTTGTCACCCTTAGAGGCTGAACCAGGGACTTCATTAATCCTCAAGCGTCTGGGGACCTGGACTGAGACCTCCCTGCCCCCTAGGAAGCTGGTTCAGGGGAGGTTCACAGTGAACAACTCAAGATGAGTTCAAAGGCCACCATCTCCAGTAAGCAATCCCGTCTCCCATTAGGAAAGAAAGCCTTGCTTCTCTGATTTGAGAGACAGAGAAAGGCAGAGGGGGACGGGGAGGCAAAGAGAGAAAGAGACTTGGAGGCAGAGAGAGAAATAAATGTGGTGTCTCTTCTCACTCCTTGTCTGTACCCCAAAAGGCGTCTCATCTGTCTTGCTGTGTCCGACACCCAGAACAGAGAGACACCTGGAGCAGGGGCCGATGAAGTCTTGTTAAATGAAGGAAGGAGGAAAATCATAAAGCAAAGAAGGGAAATGGGAGAAAAAGGCAAGTAGCAGGTCTGGAGAGGAGCTCAGTGAGCCAGTGCCTCTCTCTCTCTCTCTCTCCTCCTGTATCTGCATATTTTGGGTGAGAGTGGAGGGTGGCTATGTGACAGCCCCACCTTTCTGACCAGGACAGCAGGTGTCCCTGGTGAAAGGGGGGACTGGAGGCTGCATTCCTTTCTCCCCACGCCCCACCCGCCCAGTCTGCCCCACACCCACTGCTCCAGCCAAACCTCTGCCCGGCAGGGACCACGCCTGCAGACTCGCTCCTCCTCCAGGCCCGGGCCGCAGGGGGCCCTGAGGAGGCCCGGGCAGCAACGCGGCCCCATCCTCTGGCGGCTCCACACGGCCCATGTGCACAGACAACGAAGCTTCCACGTGGGCGTGTATGACTTATGGCTTTAATCTCCCTGATAGAAGGCCTTTAAAGATTATTTCAGGGATGAAAAAAAATAATCCTGGGTAATGAATCACGGCCTTAAGAAGCTGATAAGCAGCAGGGAAGCCCGAATTCCTGATTTAATTAAAGTCTTACAGATACTCCCTGAAACAAAATCCATTGTAGCCATCAAGGTGATAAAAAGACTGCGGTTCCTTTAAACTAACTCACCTGCCTCGTGAATCTTCTTCGGTGAAGAGGGCAGATGAGGCCGTGTCTTCAGGCCCTGGCTGCATCACTACAGATGGCCCAGTCTGCGGGCTGCTGGGGACCCCTGGGGACAGAAGGTACCTCACAGAGACGGAGAGGTGGAGCAGATCAGAGCCTGGAGGACGCAAGGGAATAAGCTTAGACAGGGAGTGGGACACCGTGCGTCCTTGAGTCACTCACTGCCCCTCTCTGGGACTCTACATCTGAGTCTCTAGTTTCCACATCTAGCATCTAGGGAGCAAGAGATGAGGCCAGCTGGTCTCCAGGAGGTCGTCTGGGAGACTAGCCTTCTGGGTCCTGAGCCCCACGTTCCTGAGGAGATGAGGAGAGACGGACGGTGTCTCCATGTGGAAGGCCCTCTCCTCTGGACTGCCCACAGCACTGGTTTCTCCCAGCCCTGGTTTCCTCTTCCCTTCCCTGCCCTTCCTGGTCCCACTTGTGCACACGACTACCTGGTAAATGTGCAATTGCTGACACTCTTGGGGACACTGAGCCACCCTGGCCGTCTGGGCACCCTTGGTCCACTAAGGGGGCAAGTGGATGGTATGTGTCTAGCCAGAATGCACCATGGAGAGCAGGGGCCTCAGAGCAGGCGGGAGCTGTGGATTCCAGCTGGCTCCACCACCAGGCTCTGCAAAGGCTCCAGAGAGAATCTGGGTGGACTGGACCCAGAAGGACAGAAATGAAGAGAATGTGAGGAGGAAAGTGAGGAGAATGGCCAGTGGTCTCTGCATCCTCAGAGCCTAGCCAGTCCTCAGGGAGAAAATCAGATAGGTGGGTGGGTGGATGGATGGATGGGTGGATGGTTAGACAGATGGCTAGATGGATGGGTGGGTAGGTGAGTAGATGGATTGATGGGTGGATGGGTGGATGGATGGATTCATGGGTAGGTGGGTGGATGGATGGATGGATGGATGGATGAACAGGTGGACAGACAGACAGACAAGCATCCAGGGGAGATGACTGTGAGCTGAAGTCGGGTCCAGTCTGCCCTGTGCCAGCTTCCTCTCTAACAGCTCTCAGACCTGGCGGCCTGAGCCAGTGCCCCATGCTTAGTGCAGTTGCGTGGATGACTGGTCTTGTCCCCCATGAGGGCCAGCACCCCAGGGTCAGGGTTGCCAGAAAAAATTGAATTTCAGATTTATGATGAATAACTGTTAGCATAATTATATCCCAAATATTAGATTTATCTGCTACATCTGGCAACCCTACTCAAGGTGTCCCCTGCGCCCTTTGCCTGGCACAGAGCCACCCCAGAGGGAGATCCCCACAGGGTCAGTGTACGGGTGAGTTTCTCATTCATGGCCTCCCCTGTGAGCTCTGAGGCCCCTGAAGCCTCCAGCTGTACTGGAGCCTGTGGGTGGGAAAGGAGAGAAGGTTTCACAGAGAACTGGAGGCTGGGAGGGGGCAGCGCTGAGCCAGGTGCCCTCTAAAGTCTTCCTGGCCCAGTCTGGGGCTACAGGCGTGGCTGCTGGGGGGGGGCTGCCACCTAGTGGCCAGCATCAGAATGGCATGCTATGGCACCCAGAAAAACGGGGCAGGTCAACGCCACCACAAAACAGGCTCCTTAATGCGAGGTTAGGATTATTACCCACTTGACAGAAAAAGAAATTGAAGCCCAAGGTCATCCAAAAACCTAAATCCATGTCCAGACCTTAGCATTGGTGTAGCCTAGTCCCCACCTCCAGGCCTCCCTCTCCTATTCACAGCCAGTAGGGGGGCCCTAAGGCCTGCCCTGTCATGTCCGTCTCCTGCTCACCAACTTCAATGGCTCCTGATTGCCATGGAATAAAGCAGCCCCTCTTTGTGCTGACGTCCAGCGCCCTCTGCAACACAGCCCAACTTCATTTCCCAGATCTTCTCTCTGCCTTCTAACCCTCCTGTGCTCTGCCTCCTGGAACCTTCCCCTGCCCTCCTCTCCTTCCTTCCCACCAGGCCCCTCGAGCTCCAAGCTTTGTGTCTCCTCTCCTTGACCTGCCCTGCAGCTGCTCCCCTGCCTCCTCATAGCCCTGAACCCCTCAAGTCCACCGGCCCTGGGAGCAGGCCTTAAACGTCTTCTCTGTCTACACTCATGCCCTTGATGAGCCCATCTAACCTCATTCCTTTAGATACCATTTATCCACCATCAACTGCAACATGTATGCCTCTGGCCCAAGTCTCTCCTCCGAATATCAGACTCACACATCCGATGTCCACCAGACACCTCCACTCGGAGCCTAACAGGCAGCTCAAACTGACGATGGTCAGAACTGGGACCCCAGGCCCCCCTGCAAAGCCTGCTCCTCCCGCACCTCTGCCAGCTCAGTGGCATCTCCATCGCTCCACTTGTTCAGGCCAAAAATCTCTTTCTTATACACCCCACTTCCAATCCACCAAGGACTGTTGGTGCTGCCTTCAATAGCAGCCTGGAGTCCGACCCCTTCTCATCACCTCCACCTTGCCCCCTGGCCCAAGGAGGGCCAGCTGTTCACAGTCACCACACCAGGGCACCCGGCCACGGGCAGTGGCGGCTCCCGTGTCCACCGTCACCTCACCTGGACCAACACACAGGCCTCCTGTCTGGCCTCCCCGCTTCCACTCTTGTCGTCCAGCTCAGTCTGGTCTCACACATTCATTCATTCATTCATTCAAGGACAGGCAAGGCCCCCACCGTCATGGAGCTCCCAGAGGGTGGGGGCAGGGGTGCAGGAGGCAGACATTAAACAGCCAACCAGACACAGCGCGTTATTTCACTGGAATCAAGATCGCTGCTACAAAGCACAAGGAGAGGGAGTCACAAAAGCAAACAACGGGTGGACCGACATGGTCTGGGGTGCAGAAAAGGGTTCCCTGAGGAAGGGGTATGGAATCTGCACTCTCAAAGATGAGTCTGCGACGGCTGGATGAAGAGAGGGTGGCGTGTGGAGAGGTGGAGGGAAAAAAGACTCTGGGACAGGGAAGCACCAAAAGGCAGCCTGAGGTGGAAGCAGCGGGCCCAGCTGTCGGGGGTCGTGGGTGTGTGGTGTGAGCTGAGCCTGGAAGGTCAAGCAGGGACAAGACCCTTCCGGGCCCTGTGGGCATTGGGAGGAGCTTGGGGTTTATCCTGAGGGCCACCAGGAGCCCCTCCTCTGTGGGGGGTAGGGCAGCGCCAGGTCCATCCCTCAAGACCCTGGACCCCTCCATACAGGTTTGCCCACGCACCCCTAATTCTGGCCAGACAGGGACAATGAGGGGTGAGTGACACACCAGAGACAGATACATGAGGTCAGGCTGGTGACTTCGGTGCGAAGATCCCAAAGCCCGCCCATAAACTCGAGGCTCAGAGTCCTGCACGTACCCCCTGTCCTGCACTCTTGGGGGTGTAGACATCGCTGCCAGCCCCAGCCTGCCCGGACAACACGGGAGAAGGGGACGTAATGGCAGTGCTAGCCTTCCCAGAGGCAGGGGGCGGATCTAGGGACCGCAGCTGTCCTGCTGGCCGGAAGAGTTCCCAGGCCCCCCGACCCAGGGGAGTGATCTGGGGTTGCCACGAGGGCGCCCAGGGAGTGAGGGAGCAGTTTACTAGGGAGCCTAGGGCTTCCCCAGGGGAGTCACAGGCTGACCCACAGGGCTGTGTGGGAATCAGGGAAGGCTCCCTGGAGGAAGGGATGGGGAGAAAGTCTTGCATATAGAAGGAGTGCCAGGAGCAAAGCTTGGGGGTTTCAGGAATAGCGAGTTGCAGCGGCACAGGGGCCGCATCTGCCCAGTGTGTGCAGCACCCACCTTCAGGAGGGGCTCAGGTACTGAAGGACGGACCGAGTGAGTCGCGTTTGACTGTCGAAGGTAGAGGGAGGCAGGAAAGACAGATGTGGCCAGATGGGGAAAGTGGCTGAGGGGTTTCCCTAACTGGGGTGTGGATGGCACTTTGAGATCAGCTGGCCTTCTCAGAGGGGATGGAGGCAACGACGCCATTGTCACTGCCTCCGTCTGGCACAGTGTGGCTGCACCCATGGGCACATATTGAGGGGAACTCTCTCCCCAGCAGGCCCAGCAGATTCCCAAGAAACCAAGTGTTTTGTCTGGGCAGAGGGGAGGTTACCAGGGGCCAGGAGGGGTCAGGGGTACAGTAGCTCTTGCCTCAGTGCCCCCTGGGGAGGCAGCAAACGATGGACCAAGGGCAGAGGGAGGGCACCTGGATGGCGGTTCTGAGAGGTGACATAGAATCTAGGAAGCAATGACGTCAGAGCCAGGGGCACCTGGGATTCCGTCCTGGCTCCTCGCCTCTCCAAGCCTCATTTGCCTCATCTGCCAACTGGGTGGATGATCCTCCTTCCCCCAAAACCATGAGGGGATGAGTGGATGCTAGCAGACAGAGCTGTCCAGGAATGCCGGGCCTCTTTGAGGGAGGGGCTCCTGTGGGGCTGGGGATGGAGTCAAGTCTTAAATAAGGTCTCTGCCTTCCTTCCATTGGAAGAATCAGGAAGGGCAGGGAGTCGTCCTATTGTCTGGCCTGCTCCCCAAAACCCACAATGGCCCCATTGTCCCTCACTCGCCCCACCCAGGCCTGCCTGACCCAGGCAAGAGCGGGTTGTGTCTTCTTTCCCGCCCCCCCACACCCCCCCCCCAGCAGGAGGCTGGCTCTGGACCTCTGAGGCCGGCTGAGGTGCCTGCTCCCAAAGAAGCTCCAAGTTCTTTGGTAGCTTCTGGTTGTTCTCATTTATCAGAGGAAAACTGAGATTTTCTCAGTTAGTCTTTCTCACCTCTGAAGACTAAGATGGCACTGGGACCAGAGCTCTGGTCCTTGTCCTTGTCTCCAGGAGAGGAACAGGGAGCTCCCCAGGCCCTGCAGATTAGCCTGCAACAAGTCCCTGGGTTAGCCCACAACCCACAGGTCATCTCAGAATACACAAGTTATCTCAATACAGGTTAGCCCAGGCTAGCCCAGAACTAGCTCACAGGTTAGCCCAGACTCACCCATTAGCCCAGGTTAGCCCAGAGACACACGGTATTGCAGAATTCTTGGGTTAGCTTGGAATCCCTGCTAGCCCAGGATAGCCCAGAATTTAGAGGTCAGTTCAGAATGCACAAGCTAGCCCAGGTTAGTCCATAACACGTAGGTTTTTATGGCACACCAGGTTAGATTGAAACCAATAGATTGGTCCAAAAACAATGATTTTTCAGATGTTTTTAAACCAGTAGAACTCTCCTTCAAATGAAATCTTGCCCAGAACCCAATGTATAAAACAGACAATGTGGAGCTGCCGTGGTTGGAGGGGGACTGGGCCCAGGCAGGGGTGGTGCTGGTGAATGTAACACTCAGCATCCAGGAAAAAGCTCCGCCCTGTAGTGCTTGCCGATTAGTGCTGTTAATACTCCCACCGGGGCTCATTTCAGGCTGCCAACCTCTAGTCCCTGAACCTGAACGGGGAGCTGGAAAGAGATGCGCACAGTTGACTCCTCAGCCAGGCGAGCCAGCGCCACACCCAGAGCTGCCCGCTTGGCCTCCTGGGCTCTTCTGAGGACTCCCAGGACTCTGAGGACCTCCACACTCGGAGGCCAACCCGAGTCGGGGCTTTCCTCTGCAGCTTCAGGCTTCTGAAGCCCGGCAAGTGTGGGGCAGGCGGGACGGAGTCAGTGGGGAGAGCTGGCCCCAGGAATTCCCCGGGTGACTTTGACCAAGTCCTCTCTGCCCTCTGGTCTTAGTCTGGGGAGCGTCTGTACCATGAGCGACCTGAGGGCTGTGAGCTCACAGGGGCCTGCCCTGACCTCCGGAGGTCAGCCGAGCTCACCTTTGTCACTTCCCACTTCTGCTCCTCCCCAGCCCTGGGCAGGGCCCCCGGTGCGGAGTCAGTCTTCTCCAGCCCCTCGCACACCTGCCTTCAGCCCGCTGGCATCCGAGGGGCACAGAGCTCATCACACGGGCTGTGCGTCCTCCTCAGTCAGAGCTGAGTCCTGCGAGCCGTGCCGCAGCAGCGTGCACGGGCCTCGGCCGATCAACGTGCGATGTCTGAAGGTACAGCAGGAAGGTGGCCCTCACCAGGCCCTAGAGCACTGGAAGAGCCCAATCTGTTCTTTTATTTTTTAATTTAAAAAATCTAAATTGAAATATTTTGAATGTTCAGAAAAGGACATTCAGCCACCACCCGGATTCAGCTGATGTTAGTATTCAGCCGGTTTCCCCCACTGGGACGGGCTGCTCCCTCCTCTGAGCACGCTCAGCGCCCCTCTCCCAGGGCCCCTCTGTTCTCGTCCTGGCCGACGCGTGTGTCTGACATCTCCCCTCGCAGGCAGAGGCTTCTCTGTGCATCTGCAGTGTGCTCCTGTCACATGCTCATCTGCCATCTCATTTACCTTATATCCACCTGGTAGGACGTAGGTGAAGAAAGATTCATCTCCCCATTTCACAGAAGAGGAAACTGAGGCATAGAGGGTGAGGGATTTGTCTGAGAGCACGTACCATATTTGGTGGCAGGTCAGCACTAGACCCAGGTCTGTCCCTGAAACTAATGTTCTCTCTCCAGTCAATCCCTTAGCGCCCTCTCCTGCTCCCCTCCCCTCAGGGCCTCCAGAACGGGCTATTAGTAACCAGGCTGTGTCAACAGGTGTAAACTGGGACCGTCCCAGGCAAACCAGGTTGTGCTTCCACCCTCCCTGGGAAAATCCCCCACAGAGTGGATTGAGAACCAGCCTTGTGTGATGTGCAGGGCAGCTGTGACAAGAGAAGACCCCGTCTGCCCCAGAGGTTCACACAGAAGCCAAGATGCCCCCTCCTTGTTGTTAGTGCCATCAAGTCGATTCTGACTCTTAGCGACTCTGTGGACAGCAGAGTGGAACCCTGCCTGGTCTTTCTGTGCCATCCTCTCACCTTCCAGCGCTGTATCAGACATATGTTCCTCTGCTAGTCGTAGGGTTTTCATGGCCAGTTTTTTCAGAAGTGGATGGCCAGGTCCTTCTTTCTAGTCTGTCTTAGGCTGGAAGCTCCACTGAAACCTGTCCACCATAGGTGACACTGCTGGTATTTGAAATGTCAGTGGCATAGCTTTCAGCATCACAGCAACATGCAGCCACCACAGTGTGACAACCAACAGACAGGTGGTGTGGTTCTCTGGCCGGGAAATGAACCCGGGCTACAGCGGTTAGAGCGCCAAATCTTAACCACTAGACCACCAGGCCTGGCCAAGATGGCCCCTCAGCATCTGTTTATTGCATCCAAAGGTCTACATCCTCTGTCGAATACAAAACACAGGCAATGGCAACTATGTGGCAGGGAACAGGAAGGCCTGACTTCCGAGAGGAGACGGGGTTTGATTTAGGTCTTGGAAAGCAAGCCCTGGGGAGGAGGATGAAAGTGGGGGATACCACCTGGCAGAGGGCACCCCACATTCAAAAGCTCAGTGGTGGGAAACTGCACTGTCCACATGGGAAGAGTGAGGGGCTCTGAGAGGGTGGGAATGTGGGTGATGAAGGTAGAAAAGCACATTGCCCATACATATATCCAGTAGACGAATCAAATCCAGAATATGTAGAAAAGGAAAAAACCTCCAAATCAAGAGAAAAAACAGACAACCAGATAAAAAACACTGGCAAAACTTGAACGGGCACTCTACAAAAGAAATCCAGCTGTCCGAAGGTGTGTGAAAAATTTTCAGCTGCATCAGTCATCAGGGAAATGCAAATAAAAATCACAGCGAGATCTCACGATACTCCCACCAAAATGGCTAAAATTAAAAAGGAATGCTAACTCCCAGTGTTGACAAGGATTCGAAGCTACCAGAATGCTCACACGTTGCTGGGGGGAGTGTTAATTCGTTCAACCACTTGGGAAACTGTTTGGCAGTATTTACTGAAACTACAGCCATGCCTGTGTTATGATCCAGCAATTCCACTCACAGGTATTTACTCAAGGGAAATGAAAGCAAATGACCGCCGAAGGACATGCACAAAAATGTCATCGCAGCTGTAGTCATAACAGCCAAAACCTGAAAACAACTCTAGTGCCCATCTACTGTAGAGCGGACAAATAAGAGATAGCACATTCATTCAATGAAATACTACACAGCAAGGAAAAAGAACAAATTCCTGATACAGACAGCTATGTGGATGGATTTCACAAACATGATGCCGAATGTAAGAAGGCAGACAGGAATGAGTATATGCTGTATGTTTCCATTTAAATGAAGCTCTAGGGTAGAGGAAATTAACTTTGGAGATTAAAGTCTGAATCGTAGGTCCCTCTGGGGAGATTATTGCCTGGAAAGGGGCATAAGAGAACCTCCTGGGCTGTTGGGATTGTTCTGTTTCCTGATGCATGAGGCATTTAATGGGTTCAGACACAAGTAGAAACCCATTGAGCTATACACTTAAGATCTGAGCACTTTATACTAAGAAATACTCCAATAAAATGCTTTTTTTTAATCCCTCCAGATGAAGATTGAGAACAGAGTGGAGAGGGCAAGGGAGGGACCCGCCAGCAAGAGAGGATGAGCAAACAGCAGGAAACAGGTGCTCGGGGTGGGCTCAGCCGGTCGTGCTGCAGGAGGCCAGAGGAGATGCCAGCAGTGTGGGCAGGTGGGGGAGGCTTCTGGAAGGAGAAAGAGGGACTAGACGAGCAGGCCGAGGCTGGGACTCCTTGGGGCACTGAAGCATTTCAACACGCCGAAGTGTCCTCTAGAACGGGCACCCCTGCCATCCTGTCCCAACACTCTGAGCAGCCTCAGAGGGGGTGAGCTCCCCGTCCCAGCAGAGGTCAGCAGGAATAGTCAGCCCATTTGTTGAGCCCCTCTGACGTCCCTGGATGGCCCTGTGCTGAGGGCTTTACAAGAGCTCTCTCATCAAACCTATGAAGGAGGCCTTTTCTCCCCATTGTACAGATGTCTGTGCAAACCAAGGGTCAAAGAGCTGAGTGGTGGCGCTGGACCCTAATCTGTTAACCCACCCTGTTAACGATGATGACACACCAGAGGGGGTGACCACTTGGCAGGGATACAGCATGGTGGAGCCAAGTGGGCAGAAGAGAGCTGGGAGAACGGGGCTTGGGGATCCGTACCCTCTTGGGCTGCCCAGGAGTCCTGGCATGTCCTGGTTTGGAGTGGGCAGGTTGGAGGACAGTGGCATAAACTCTGAACCTGGGCGTGGAGCAGAGGGAGGCTTGGAAGGTGCCCGACACTGTCCTCAGCCCTTGCTCACCCCCACAACGGCCCTCTGAGGTGAGCACCATTATCCCCATTTTATAGACGAGCAGCTGGAAGCACGAATGGGTCACTCCGGGAACGGCAAAGGCCCAGCCTGCAGTCCCCCAGCCCAGCCTGTCACATTGACTCTACGCCTCCCCCTGGGTCCTGGGCACTGGAAGGTTTGGCACTGCCCGGTGGAGGGGGCAGAGATGACCAATTCTGAGACCCAGAGAATGAGAGAGGGAGGAGAGAGAAAGAAACAGATGCAAAGAAGCTGAGAAAAGCAGGAGGGAGAGGCAGAGCGGGCGGGGACCCTGGGTTGGGGGTGGGGGAGGCAAGTGGTGCGGAGGTGGGAGACCGAGCAGATGTTCGCCAGCAGCTGTGAACTCAGAAGACAGATGCTGTTGACACAGCCTTGTGGGGCGGGTCCCTGCTTCTGCCTGCCCTCCTGCACCCACTCGGTGCCCACCTTGGTCCCGGCGGCTAGGGGTGTAAATGGGGGGTGGTCAGCAGGGGACCAGGCCGGACTCTCCCAAGGAGACCACCACCCAGACTGTGTGACCTTGGGCCTCAGTGTTCTCGTCGGGGCAATGGGCCTCGAGAACCCTGCCAGCTCTGTCAGGCTCTGAGCCAGCAAGGCATGTCCCAGCATCACTCCTGCAAAGATGCCACTCTGCAGCACTCCACCCCCTCACCGCCAACCTGGGGCCTCCGTCTTCTCCAAAGGATGGGGCCAAAGACTGCCTGCCCTGTGGCACCTCTGTCCCCGGGGTCCTCCCCACTCCCCGTGAGGCAGACCCTCTTTTCCGAGCTCTGGGGAGGAGGGAGGTGCCTTGAGACTGACTGGATGGGGTGATGCAGGGGTAGGGTGGGGAGGATGCCAGGGGAAATCCATCAATGTCATTGTCACTTCTCCTTGAACTGGCTGGACTCAAATCAAGCTTTGCCACTTAAGATCTGAGTTACCTGAGGCAGGTCACTCAACCTCTCTGAATTGCTCATCTCTAGTTGCTCTTTGCAGAGCTGGTATGAGGGCTGGCTGACCCTAGAGGAGTGAGAATCCCCGCAGCCTAGTGCCTAGCGCTCTGCGGCATAAGAACATCTCCCCAGGCATGAGAGGAAAGATGAGCGAGGAGCTAGAAGGGCCCTTCGACAATGCTGACCCCAACCCTTACTTACATCCAGAAAGACAACCCTTACTTACACCCAGAGAGGGCAGCGGGGAGGCAGGCCACACAGCCCTCAGGGCTACGACGGCCGTAGCCCAAATCTGTCTCCCAGGCCAGTGCTCCCTGGTCTTGGAGGGGATGGGGTGTGCAGAGGTCGCCTAAGGTCCCTCCTGCCTCTTCTGCAGGTGCAGCGATGCCTGCTCTGTGATGGCATCTGGAGATGCCAGGCAAGAGTGGGCACAGGCCTCCAGAACTGCAGCCCCACGGTCGAGGACAAAAGCACAGCCTTCCAGAGCACCAGGCGGGGCACCTGCAGGAGAAGGTGCGGCTGAGGTGGGATCCGGGCTGGTGGGGCAGGGGGTCCCTCTGTCCCTTGTCTGCTGAGGCCCCCTCTCCCTGTCAGGGCCTCTGGGCTTAATTAAGCTGCCACTACCACTTGCAAGGTCACTTCTGATGGACTCCAAGAGGGACTGAGGGACAAAGGTCACAGGAACCACAGGTCCCTAAAACAGGCTGCCCCTGGTGTCAACGGCCTCCTTGGGTCCTTAACGCCCGCCAGCTGCCCTTCGAATGCCCGGCTCAGCCCCTGCCCGCCTCACACAGAGGAGGGGGCCACCTTTTACAGCCCCTGCTTAATTAAATCAATAAACCACCAATGCAAATCTGGCTGAGGGCCAGCTCTTTACGGCACTCCACACAGAGGGGAGGACTGAGTTAACAACTGCAGCAGGAGAACAAGAAGAGGGGAGAAGGAGAGACAGAGGAGGAGAAGGGAGGGGAAGAGAAAAGCCAACCTGGGAGGGGGCTGAGAAGCAGGTTGAGTGTCCCGGCCCCCAGACCCTCTCTCTCAACCTGCAGCACCCCCTAGCATCCTGTTCCCATCTTCAGGGTCTCCTTCTTCCTTTCTGCCAAAGTGAATTCAGGAAAGGTTCTACACTATCAGCCATTTACACCATAGTAAGAACTTGAAGCTGAACAAGACTGCAGAGATGCTCTGATCCCACTTGATTTGGGGGACTAGGCAGCTGAGGCTCAGAGGGCTAAGTGCCCCAGGGCATCAGTGGCTGAGCTGGAAACTTCCGAGTCCCTCGTGCTGCACAGCCTCCCCATTCTTTGCTGTCCTTACTCTCACAGGCTGGCTGGGAAGTCAAAGTGTCTGACTTGGTGGAAAAGGAAGGTATGTCCTAGTGCCACGCTGGCCGGGGCAGGCTACTGGAGCAGGAGTCCTGTGGGTCCCTGTCCTCAGTGTCTTTGGGCCTGGGAAGGGTGGGGCCCCACAAGGGCCCAGACAAGCAGCCCAGCTCGCCCTCTCTTCTGCGTTCCTAGGGGACCTGGGCATCAGGAAGCCTGTCCTTCAGGGGAGGCCGTGTGGCCTGGGGCCAACCGCTGGCCCTTTCTGGGCCTTGTTTTCTCCATCTGGATCACAAGCGGCTCAGAAGTGACAGCCTGTAAGTGACATTCTAGCTCAGACACTCGCTGCACCAGGGTCCACCGGGTGACCTGCCTCTCTGACCGTCCTGGGGCCTGGCCTGAGCTGACACAGCCTATGCGTGGAGCCAGAGCCATCCCAGCCACCGCCACCCTGCTGGGTGGGCCCCAGGGTCCAGCCATGAACCCCAGGCTCCCTCCCTTTTCCCATCTGTGAAATGAGGACAATGACAGGTGTGGATCCCACGTGAGGCAGGATAGTGCGCTAATGAACGCTCTCAGAGCCTCAGATGAGAAAAAGCGGGGCCTCTGCGGGGGCCAGAGGATCTAGGGGGCAGCCTAGGGACTCCCGATGCCAGGCTGGAGCAGGCCCTGCCCACCAGTCTGAGAAATGCCCCCCAGCAATGCAGCACCCTCCAGTCCCCGCAGAGACCTGCCCAGCACTCACTCCCACTGGGACCTTGAGGAAATGCCCCCCAAGTCCCTCCTCCATAAATGACTCTGAAGCCCTGTGACCCAGGTTCTCAACTCCAGGAACAGCAACAGCATTTTACTCCTGCTCCTCAATCTGACTAGGGTCTGGCGAGTCATCACGCGTGGCCAGATCTATGAGGGACAGAGAGGAAGCATGGGCAGGTGCCTGCCATCAGGAGGCTATGTCTCCCTTGGGGGCAAAGAAATGAGAGCTTAGCATCAACACGTGCACAGATGTGAGGATAAACGGCCACGGGCCCAGATGCCTCAGAGGGAAAACAAACATAAGGCACCAGGCACAGCAGTCTCCCCTTCCCTGACCCTGGCAGACATCACTAATCGATCATGCAACTCTTTCCAGCTGAGCCTCCACGCAGCCTCCCTGGTCCTTCTGTCTCGATGCTCCAGGCAGCCCCCAGCCTGATCTCTGGAGTTAGCAAGCAAAATGGGGCTCCCCTGTCCCCTCTAAGGGTTATGGCTGAGCCAGCCGCAGAAGGCTTCCTGGAGGCAGAAATCTTCACCTAGGCCTTAAAAGAAGATTCCAGATAGTTGAAGGGAGAGGAGAGGGTGTTCCGGGTACCAGGAGCAGTGTGAGCAGAGATCTGGAGAGGAAAACTACACAGCATATTCAAGGACAGTGGGATCAGCTGCCAGAGGGGAGAGATGCTCAGGGGAGGAGGGGGAGGCGGAAAGGGAGGTGGGGAGGGTGCCCAAAGCCAGAGGCCAGTTCCACCCCTCTCTCCAGTCTGGAGGATTGGACCTGCAGCCCCATCGCCTTCTGCACTCACTCCGCAGCCCGGGGAGGCTCTGGAGGGGCCTGGGGTGAGCCAGGTGGCGCTAGCCATGCCTGTCAACCTCCTGGGTGACAAGGCAATTTGCAACCTCATTAAAATGACATGTTGCTGCCTGTTCTGAGTTGCAGGGTAGCTGCCTAGGATGCATAAACCATCTCCACTAGCCTGGCTTCAGGGGTGATTTACTGCCATGTCCAGCCCAGTGCAGCCGCTGGCCCAGGAGAGAGGTGTCCTCTATCTCTACACTCCAGGGACCGAGTGCAGAATGGCCAACTCAGACCCCGGCCCTTGCCCAGGCTTCTAGAGCCCCCGGATGCAGGGGGCACGTGGGCCAAGGACAGGTGCACAATCCAGTCCCTTCCCCTTCCCCTGGGGCCCGTCCCTGGAAGGCAACTCTCCACTCTCACTTTCCTTCAGAGCCTATCTTAGTTTTCACCTCTAACAGGGAGCCCACCAGGATTTACCCCCAAGTCCCAGCCAACTGCACAGAGTGGCAGGAGACCTGTTTAAAGTTCCAACCTAACGCTAACACGCCGAGGGACCTGAGCAGGCCATCCCTCCACCCAGGCCTTGGGTTCTCTGCCTGTCACTGAGGGAGTCAGACAGAGAGCCTACGGGCCTCCAGCAACGAGAACTCTCCTGCTGTTTCTGGATGGAGGAGTCCAGTTGCCTGCCTGGCCTGGGGCCACTGGGTCATCTGGAGTCCACTGCCTTGTCCTGCTGCACTCAGAGCCGAGCCCGGGTGCTGACCGGCAACTGAGGAGGGTCAAAGGCCAGAACCTCAGACACCACAGTGGGAGGGGCCTTCAAAGGCCATATGGTCCAAACCTAGCCCTTTCTCAGATGGGTGGTAGAGGCCCAGAGAGGGCAATGACTCGCCCAAGGCCGGACAGCAAGCCACCCACAGCCAGGACTCCTACCTTAGCTGGGTCTTGCTTGGTGATGTGGCTCATGGGTACAAAGGCTGTGCTTACTGTTCCATCCCTGCCTCTCACAGGAGTCCCCCGAGACAAGGCGGGGAGGGCGCTCGTGGACCCTGACTGTAGGGGACACAGAAGAAACGGTCCCCGCCTGCCAGGAGCCTCCAGTTAAGACGAGCAGAGATTCTAGTGGGAAATGGGGACCAGAGAGAGTCCCTGCCCTCTCCTCTCTCCCCACCAGCTCCCCATGGCTGTCATTCCACCGTAAGCGAAGCACCCTCTGGGTTAGAAACTGCCCTCTCCAGAGGAAGTCACAAATCAGTTTCCTAGCATCTCAGTATAAATGACTTCGTCAGACGTCCTTCTCTGGGGCAATAGGGGCCTGAGGTCAAATAAGGGACTCAAAGAGAAACACCCCTGCTTTCTCTAGGGGTGCAGAGAAAAGTGCCTAGAATTCTCTCCCCACAGGCAACCCTGTGGACTCATATGCTGGCTTACAGCTTACCCCAGCATGCACACACACACATGCATGCACACACGCGCGCACACACATACCCCATGGCCAAGGCCAGAGGGAAAGCGTCAGCAGAGCAAAGACCTTCTCAGCCTCCAACCAGGCTTCCTCAGGGGTAGGGAGCTGCCTGACCCTGGGGGCATCCAAGCCGAGGCAGTGGAATAATGAGAGGGGACTTCTCCATCCCAGAGACATGCAGACATTGGTCACTCGCCCTCTTCTTTTCCTCCATTAGCCCTCAAGGCCTGATGGCTTGAATGCGAGACCACAAATGTCCCTTCCCTGCCCCACCTCGGCCCTGCCACCAGGGCTCTGGCATTTGGAGGTGCTCCCTGAACGGCCAGTGGCCATGGCCGTGGCCATGGCCATGGCCATGGCAGAGGGGGCCCCTCTTAGGGACTGGTAGCCCCCCAGTGGCCCCATCAATCAGGCCATAGCCCCTCATAGCTGCTGGTCCTGGGCTGCAGGACCCCTCGCCAGCACTCGGGGGGACGAGTGGACATGGCCCTTGACCAGGAAACCACAGCACCGAAAGGCCTTCGCTCAAAAGGAGGTCTCGCCACATGCCCTGTGGAGAGTCACTCAGTCAGGGCACCGGGACCTGGCCTGCATCTCTCTCCCTCTCTCTCTCTCTCTCCACTTCCTGAACTTGCACACTCTCTCCTGGCTCCCTACCTCTCTGAACCTCTGAATTTCTCTCCACCTTTTTGTCTTTCATTCTCTGCCAGTCTCTCCCTCACGTCTCTTTCTATGTCTCTGATCTCCTCCTCTCTTTCAGTCTCCATCCCTCTCTTTCTCCCTTTGTATCTTCTTCTCCCCATTCCCACCACCACCTCCCCGCCCCCTCTCTCTCCCTCTCCGCACCCCAGCCTCTCAGCCCCCAGAGTTTCGCACTCGGAAGTGAGCGCTGAATCGGTGTTTCTGAGCACAGCTGTGAGCTGACAGTAACTATCCCTGTCTCCCCACAGAGCCCACTCAGGCAGCGTCTCCCCGCTGTTTCCCACTATTTCAGCACCTGGGTTTTAAACATCTCCTGGGTGCTCAGCCCTGAGCCAGACCCTCGGGCATGGAGGCGAGGAGAGAGGCCGCTCAGGGAGAGCCACGCTGAGCTGCGCACTGTCCCAGGCACTTTCCATCCATTTTCCCTGGTCATCCTCACATATCCGAGGGGGGTTCTAATTTCCCCATTCCACATGTGAGGAAACTGAGGCACAGAGACACGAAGAGACCAGTGCAGCCCAGCTGCTGTTCAAACCCAGACCTGCCTGACTCCAGGGCCCCCAGGCTTTCTGATCTGCGTTTCACCAACCCAGAAAGCTGGGCCACCTGGGCAGCGGTGCAGCAGGATTTGAGGCGCATACGGACTGGTTCTGAGGCGGGAGATGCTCACAGAGACCACCACTGCAGGCCACCCTGTGCCAGGCGCCAAACGAGAAGTTGAAGCCGAGTGCCAAGGGCGGTCAGGAGCCAGGCTCGCTGGGCCGGGGCCAGGGAACCTTCGCAGAGATGGCAGTACCACCAGCAAGAGGAGAGGGCCCTCCAGGCCGGGGGAAGGGAGCGAGCAAAGACTTCAGGTGGGCCCGTGAGAACCAGGTCAGCAGAGCCGGAAGGGGCAGTTGGGACCAGGTCGTGGAGTCCCCAAAGCATCAGACAGAGGAGTCTGAGGCCGTGGGCTGAGGAGGCAGATGCTGGGTCCCACTGCCCTCTGCTGCAGAGCTCATGGGCCTCGGAGCTAGAGCCCTTTGATTTGGTTTGAGGCCCCAGGGACTCACCCAGCCAGGTAAGAAGATCCCAGGACAGGCCATCACAAAGCCACGGTCCTGGACCAGCCTGCATCAGACCTACTGTGTGGCTTCAGGCAAGTT
Organism: Ceratotherium simum simum; assembly: GCF_057802395.1. Lineage (NCBI taxonomy): Eukaryota > Metazoa > Chordata > Mammalia > Perissodactyla > Rhinocerotidae > Ceratotherium > Ceratotherium simum. Next base: position 30,527,267 of record NC_141905.1, read on the forward strand.
GCTTAACCTCTCTGGGCCTCTCTGTAAATTTAAGTAGTGGAGCCAGATAGTCTCCAAATGCCCTTCTGCCCTGACATTCTGTCAATGCCACAAAGGCCCCAGATACTCTGGGGAGGTGATGATCCAGATAAACCCAGGTGGAGCTCCGGCCAGCAGGGGGCCCAGGCAGGGGCCCAGACAAGCACACATTTGCCAAGAGAGAAGGTGAGTCAGGCAGGGCCAGGGCTGAGTATGGGCACTCAGGCTTCCCAGGAACTGCCTGTAAGAACGTCCCAAGTGCTGGGCTTGGAAGTGCCACTGTGGGCAGTTCCATCTGTCTCTGGGCAGCATCTCCCACCAGACATGCCTGCCGGTGCTCTGGGTGGTGCTGGAGCCCCTTGGATCTTGGCAGGACCCTCCCTTCCTCAGGCTGAGTCATTTGGGGTCCTCCAAGAAATGCCTCTGACTGATGAAGGGGAGAGGGATCAAGGGTGGACAGGGAGAGCCGGTCTGCTCCCTGTGAGAGGAAAGGGGAGGGAAGGAGGATGGGGAGGAAGAAGGAGGGGGAAGATCCCCAGACTCCGGCAGCTCTGGGAGAGTCTTGGCCAGGCTGAGGGGGACCCCAAGCAAAGACCGCCCATGGGAGGAGTCCTGCGATGGGCAGACGGGGACAGCTCCAGCACCCTACCGTGCTCAGCCATGAGCCAGGGGAGCCTGGGGAGAGGAAGGGCTGGGGAGAATGGCACAGAGGTCCTGGGGGCAGTGGCTGGGGGTGGTCAGCCAACTGTGTCCCTTGGGGCAGCTTCTCTTGAAGGGACATCTGAGAGGTGCACCTCTACAGCCGCCCTGCTGACCTCTTGGGCCAGAATCCTTCCAGGTGGCGGCAGATCCACCCCAGCCCTAGGAAGGCTCCCCCTCCTTCATCTCAGCCCCTCCCAGGGCAGCCCCGGCACTGTTCGGCACCCTCGTCTCCTCCCCAGGGATGGGACAGGGACGTTGGCCCAAGGGCAGTGCTGCTGGCTGGGGCTGGGACAGCCTGGCCCCAGAGCTGGACCCCGGCCTCCCAGGCCTGCCCCATGCCTCAAGCACGTGCTCCCACAGGGCCCAGCAGGAGCCCAGGGCCTACCAGATGCCCAGAGACTCATCACTGTGGACCACAAGGTGGGTTCCAGGTCTCTGGTCACCCCCAGATCACCACCAGCCATGGCTCCCCATGGTGCACCTGCATATGCACCTGACCTGGGGGTCAATCACCTGGGATGAGGGGCGGGGGCAGACACTGAGAGCTCCCAGATCCCCCAGCTCCAGGCTCTCTGCCCATAGTTGTCAAGGATAGAGTGGGGCTGGGGGATTCAGAATGTCAGGGAGCAGGTGGACAGAGGTGTTTAGCTGAATGACAGCCCTCAGAGAGCTGAACGTATCTGACCTGCCCCTCACCCACCATCAAGAACGTCTGCTCAGATGGCTGGAGCCATCCCAGAATGGAGCGGACTTAAGGAAGTGAGCGTCCCGTGACTGGAGGCACTCCAGTACTGAAGGTGCTCTGGGGACACCTCAGCCTGAAAACCAGTGGCCTCCCGCAAGAGTGCTCAGGACCCTGGGTGGCTCCTAAGCTGTCTTACACGCCTCATTCCATTCAACAACACTCAGTAAGTGCCTGTCTGAGCCCGGCGCTGAGCTGAGCCCCAGGGCTGTGATGGTGAAAGACCAGCCGCAGCCTCAGCCCCTGCAGCGTGTGGACGCGTTCACAGCAAGGTTCACCTGCCAGCCTGTGGACTCGTGGAGGATGGCCTGGCGGCAGCAGCTGCCCCAACTGAGCGGAGATGGGGCGGGGGTAGAGCAGGCGACCAGAGACTACAGGCTGGTGGTGCCCCGAGTCAGGGCAGGTGAGAGACATGGGCCAGTCTGGGAGCAACTCTGGAGGCAGAGTCAACAGGATGTGGTGACTGTGTGGTCAGGAAGAGTGGGGACATGCAGGACAACTACCAGGACTCTGGCCTGAGCAACAAGGAATCCTGGCTCTCCACTTCCTCACTGTAAATTACTTAACCCCTCTGTGCCTCAGTTTCCTCATCTGTAAGATAGTGGTAATAACACTATGTCTTAAGCTTGTTTTGAGGATTAAATGAGTATGTGTACATTGATTAGAATGGTACCTAGCACCAAGTAAGCCCTCAATAAACATAGGCTATTGTTATCATTGTTGTTATGAGGAGAAGGAGGAGACGGATGGATGGGTGGATGAATAGAAGGACGGGTGGATGGAATGACGGATGGTAAGAAAAAAGGAAGGAAGGGAAGGGGAGAGGGAGGGAGGGGAGAAAGAAGGAAGGAAGGAACAAAGGGTGGGTGGGTGAATGGATGGATGAATGGATGGATAGATGGATGGATGGAAGGAATGATGGATGGAAAGAGAAAGGGAAGGAAGGCAGGGAGAGAGTGAGGGAGTGAGGGAGGAAGGAAGGAAGGAAGGAAGGAGGAAGGAAGGAAGGAAGGGAGGAAGGAAGGAAGGAAGCATAGATGGATGGGTGGGTGGATGGATGGATGTGTGGATGGATGGGTGGACGGATGTGTGGACGTATGGGTGGGTGGACGGACGGACGGACGGATGGATGGATGGATGTGTGGATGGATGGGTGGACGAATGGATGGATGGACGGATGGATGGACGGATGGACGGATGGATGGATGGATGTGTGGATGGATGGGTGGACGAATGGATGGATGGACGGATGGATGGATGGACGGACGGAGGGATGGACGGACGGATGGATGGATGGACGGATGGATGGATGGATGTGTGGATGTATGGATGTGTGGATATGTGGATGGATGGATGGATGGATGGATGGATGGATGGGTGGATGGATGGATGGATGGATGGATGGATGGATGGATGGATAAATAGGTGTATGGATGAGTATTGGAATGAAGGGAGCATTAATCCCCAAGTCAGAAAACCTTGGAAGATAAAGGACATAGGATGACTCCAGTCTGAACACGCTGCATTTCGAGTGCCTCTGCAAAATATCCTGTCAAAAGTGTCAGGGGCAGCTGAAGATACAGGCCTGAAGCCCAGAAGCATGGTCTGGCCTGGGGATTTGGGGATTCTCGGCTACAGGAAAGGAGGAACTATAAGAAAGGGCGGGGCAGTGGGGCAGGAGAGGACTGAGAAGAGAAGCCAGGATGGACCCTAGTAGGCCAGTCAGGACTCTTGCAGTTACAGGTACCAAACCCAAACTCCAGATGGCTGGAGGAAAAAATATATATTGGCTCATGTAACTGAAACATCAGAAAGAGCTGGGTCCAGGCGCTCAGTCGAGGGCTTGGGAATCTCTCTTCTCCTTCCATCATGTGGTTCTGTTTTCCCCCCTGTTGATCTCTTCCTCAGGCAGCCTCGCCCTGCGGTGGCCAAGATGCCCTGGCAGCTCTAACTTGACACCCCATCGTCCTACCAAGAGGAAAGACCGCCTTTCCTAATCCAGCAAAGACCCAGGAGAGGCTCCCATGGGCCAGGCCTGGTCACACACATCTCTGAAGCCAGGAGGTGGGCTGGCCCCACTCAACCAACAGGGACTGAGACGTGGTGGGGAGGGGGTCCGAGGAAAATCCACGTGTCGGTAGCCAAAGAAGGTGGAAGGACGCTGGGCAGGCACCCCCACAGCTGCCTCCTTCCCCAGTCAACACCAGCAGTTAATGGAAGGGACGGAGTGGAACCCCCAAAGGCTTGTCTAGCAAGCTGGGAGGAGACCCAGAAGAGTTCAGGAAAAGAAAAGACCAGGTTCCCAGAAGGAGGGAGTGGTCACTGTGTCAGCTGCCAACACGAAGGTTCCAGGCACCAGCGGTCAAGAGTGACTGTGGCAAGGATGGGCACTACCTACAACCTGCTACCGCCCAGGGGAAGCCATCCCAGACCGGGGTGGGGTCTGGAGGGGGGAATCCTAGGAGAGGGCAGCAGAGACAGAGGGGGTGAGGGACAAGGACAGAGAGCCAGGAGGCAGAGACGATGAGAGGAGCAGGGGAGGAAAGGCAGGTGGGACAGGAGGGCTGTCAGGAGCTGCCGGGGGGGCAGGACAGGCAGAGGACCCCAGAGGAGGGCTGGGAAAAGAAATGAGACAAAGGGAAAGGAGAGAGGAAGAAACCACGGCCCCGCGCCCTTCCTCCTCCCCCAATGCCAAAAGTTAAAAATAGATTGTGTGGTGAAAGGGAGACAGAATGGGAGCAGTCGTGTGTAGAGAGAGGAGGCGACGGAGCTGGGGACGGGAAGGAAGGTCCCTGCAGGCCTCAGGAGGATGAGAAACGACAGCAGCAGAGGCAGTTGCATCTCTCCCGCCCAGGTAGCGCCCCAGGGTCACATATTTGGGGGTGCAGCGGGCTGAGCCCTGCCAGAGGGCTGCGGAAGAACAACCCCCACCGTGCAGGGCCCCCCGGCTCACTGGGCCTGGCGTCTGGGCACCCAGACCTGGCGGGGTGGGAATTACAGCCCAACTGTATAGATGGGGAAACTGAGGCTCAGAGGGTTGCACGACAGGCCTACTGAGTCCTGGGCACCACCAAGAGGACTTGGCCATGGAGAGGATGCCCGTGGGCTTCCCCAGGCTCAGAATTAAAGTTGCAGGGGCACGTTGAGTTGCTCCCTGTGTCGGCGCCCAGCATCAAGGAGGCAGAGAGGGAAGGGCAGGTGGATGTCCCATGATGCCTTACCACCTGCCTGCACTGGCAGCTCTGGTGGGGAAACTGAGGCCCAGAGAGGGCAGGCTGTCTGCAGGTGTTCACAGCAGCGGCACAAGTAGGCGCTGAGAACCGGGAGAACTTTCTGTTCCCAGCCCAGCCCCGCCCCTAACCAGTTGGGTGGCTGGGCAAGAACACCCCCTTCCCGGAGCTTCAGCTCTCTCATCACCCCGTGCCCTTCCTGCCTCCCCCGGGCACGCCGTGGAGGAGCTAATTAGCGGCTGGTTTGCAGAGGCAAAGCCCCACATAAACACAGAGGATTATTAGCTCTCAGAGGCTGAGAGGAAGCCCAGCTCGGAGCTGCCGCCACACTGACAGGGCTGGTTTCCCTGCCCAACTTTAGGGCATCATTACTTTTGTTAGCAGACAGCATGATTATTGGATGCTGTTAATAATCTCTTACGTTTATAGACGGCCTTTCTTCCAAGGATCTTAAAGCTCTTCTCCATTTAGCTTCTCCTTGTTGCCAGGAGGTCAATACCACCACATGGAGAAGCATTTACCTCTGTGTTTTTATGAGGCACAGAGAGGTTAGGCCACTTGCCCAAGGCCACACAGCAAATCAGCAACAGAGCTAGAGTCAGCATTCACAGTCTGCTGGGGCCCAGGAAGGACTCATGTTCTGGACACTCTCAGCCTCTCTCTGGCCATCTCAGGACAGGCCCACCCCTTGCACTTGTCTAGTGTTTTCTTTCAGATGTGACCCCATTTGATGAAGGAAGGTCTGGTGGAATCACTACCATTGTGCAGGTGAGGACACGGGAGCTCAGAGAGGTGAAGTGACTTACTCAAGATCACACAGCAACGGGCAGGGAGAGGACTTGAATCCAGGTGTCTGGACTCCACATCCAGTGCTCTAACCTCCATCCACCCCAAAGGTGAGTTGGGGAGGCTCCAGAGGAGCACTGAGGTGGGAGGAAGACACTGTCCTATTAGTCCTTCCTGCAGGGGGTGGGGGAGGGGCTGAGCCAGGGGCAGCTGGGGTGACCGTCTCCCTCCCTTGGCCCACAGGTGGTTCTGAAGGAGGAAAGTGAGGAGGAATGGGATGGCCCAGCCTAGGAGGAGATCCTCTGCGGCCTGACTAAAAAGGCTGAGGGCTCACCTCTCTGTGCCTCCATGTCCACAACTGCCACATGAGGATGGGCTGGCAAGGTGAGCCCAAAGGTTCCCTCTGGTTCTGAGGTCACCGAGGTCTCTAAGAGCCCGACGTCTGCCAGCCAAGTCCAGCCCACCAGAACCACACCAAGATCTTTGGCGGGGAGTGGGGGCAAGCCCTGCCCCTCCCCTCACGTGTCTGGGTGGCCTCCTGCAGAGGGAGGAACCCAGCCAGTAAGGCAGGAAACATGGGCCCAGGACCACTGGACCACAGTGGGCAGTGACCTTGGGCAAGTCTCTCACCCTCTGGTCGTCTGTCTCCTCACCTCTCAAATAAGGACAGCCTCACCTAATGTCCCTCTGGCCCTGGGGCGGCCACAACTGAGGCTCCTGGGGGAGCAGCCCTCACAGTTCCGGCTGGTTTGGGGATACAGGAGTCTGATTCAGACATGGATAAACATTGATCGCCCAGCCTCCCTGGCCACCGGGCTACAGACAGACACCAGTTAGGCCGTGTGCATCTTCCTTCAAAGCCGCTGGTCCCAGAGCTCCAGCCCAGGGTGCCCAGGCCTCAGGAGGCTCAGATGGGGAGGGCTGGCTCCTCCAGGCCCCAGCTCGGGACCACACTGGCAGCCGAAATCCCTGGTTAATGAAGACGGACGGCTCACCTGTGATGCAGGGGCGGTAAGGGTGGGCAAGGCTGAGACTAATGTAACTATTAAATGGGCAGGGGCTGGAGGGGAGAGGTGGTTAATTATCGAGAAGATGAGGAAAGGGGACTAACGGGGGAGGAGGATCCCAAAGCCTCCTCCTGGGAACCCTGCCCCTGGGGTCACAGGGCTGCAGCCCCAGAGGGCAGCTTTATAGGGTCCCAGGTGGATGGCCCATCCCCCTCTACCCTCTGACTTTGGGGGAGGGAAGGAACAGCAGAGTGGACCTCAGCCAAAAGGTCCAGAAGCGATGGGGAAAGAAAGCAGCTGTGATCTCCTCGTCACCAGGCACAGCACTTCAGAGTTCACCAGTGACTTTCCACAGATGATCCCCCTGGAGCCTCACAGCCACTCCACGAGGCAGGTATGACCACCTCACCTACAGCTGGAGAAACCAAGGCCCAGAAGGGCCCAACACTCGCACCGCGTCACCCAGAGTGGGCCTGACCTTGACCGTGGACCCGCCGACTCCCAGCCCAGAAGGCTCCCACCCCGCCTGGCTCTGATCTGTAATCTGAGCAAGCAGGTCTGTGTGCCCACTGCCCCCAACGGCCGCCGCTCCCCCCAGCTGCTGGCCCTGGGAAGAGGGAGGCTCCACCAAAGCATCAATGCCCGAGAGGACCGGCCAGCCCTCTGTCACCCACCCTGATAACAGATGGGGGGCTTCTATTGAGGCTTGGGGGTGAAGGATGCAGGGAAGCACGATCTTCTCCTAAGGACGTATCACAAGGTCAACCAAAGTGACAATGTCAGCCCAGGGTTGACTGAGCCAGCCCAGTCTAATCTGGGTTTGGAGAGATGCCCACAGTGCAGTGGCTGCTGCCTCCGAGGGCTTGCCTGATCCCCCATTCATACAGAGAACTGGGTGGCCAGTCCACTCGGATCTTTGGAGTCCCGCCTCGCCTTGGGAAGGAGGTCTGGGCCTCCACCGAGAGAGGAAAGGGAGGGAGAGGAGAGTTGGTTGGAATCCTTGGTGTGTTGCTGGCACAGGTTAGTAAGTGGGACCCGCACCACCACGCCCTCCTCCACTCCCCATGGGCACCATGGGAGTCGGGAGAGCAGACGGCTCCCTCCCCTCCCCTCACATCAAAGAGCTCCCTCAACACCCCTGTGCCTGAGCCCTGCGCCCCATTCTGTGGCCCGAGGGCTGCAAGGAGGAGTGCTGGCCCAGGTGAGGAGCCAGGGCTTCGGGAACACACAGCTCTGCAAGGTCCCAGCTCTGTCTCCCTGAGCAACTCAGCCCCCTGAGCCACAGTCTCCTCCCCTGTAAAGGGGGAGATAACAAGACCTCCTCCCGGGGGTTGTGAGGGTTGATTAAGACGACGTGTGGAGTGTCTGGCACTTGGCTCCTACCTTCACAGCCCTGCCTGAGCCAAGTTCAAGTCCTCATTGCTTTTCTCCCAGACTCTCATAAGTCGCCTGGCTGACGCCCCGACTCCAGCCCCGGTCCCCTCCTTTTCCTCCTCCACGCTCTGCCAGGGTGACCTTCCTGAAATGCTAATCGGACCCTGGCCATTCCTGGGCTAAAACATCTGTCAGCCCTGGATATGGGATGAAATTACAGGATGACCGTTAACTTCGTTCAGGTGCAAGCATGGTCGTGTGATTATATATTTTTTAAAGAGTCCCTAACATTTAGAGATACATACTAAACCATTGTCATATAAAATGATATGTGATTCGCTTCAAAATAACCTGAGTGTGGGGAGAGTGGGCCAGGGTAGAGCTAACACAAGCTTGGCAAATTTGTCATTGTCGAGCTGAGAGGGTGGTGATCTATGAGGATCATGACACCAGCTCCCTGCTTCTGTGTGTGAAATTTTCTATAATAAAAAGGTTTTAAAATGTGGAGGTAGAACGGATGAAAACGTGGCAGAACGTGCGCATTGCGCGCACCTGGGGGGTCATCGTACTACATACTTTGGCGTATATTTGAAAGTTTTCATAATGAAAAGTTTTTGTTTTTTTTAACGGAAATTCTGTCTGCTCGTCCCGGTAGCCCCAGGATGGAGCTCCTTAGCACAGCTCCGGGGTCCTCCGTGAGCTGTGCCCACAGCCCTGCCGCACTTCTCCGGGTCCCAGCACCCCCGTCCCTCATACCGGACGCGCTGGGATCCAGGCTGCGGTCAGCAACCAGACACTCCAGTCCTGGTCACGCCTCCACGCGCCGTGCTGCATGCCCTCGGGGTGGCTGTCAGCCCAGAGGGCAGTCTTGGTTCAACTCAAGAACCGCCTCCTCTAGGAAGCCGGTCCTCCTCCTCTGGCCTCCACCCTGAGAGAACTGACCCCGCATCCCAGCAGTCCCCACAATGCACGCGGCCTGGGACACAGGCTGCAAGGGGTGGGGTTCGTCTTAGTGCACCCAGAGCCCAGCGCGAAGTCTGAAGCTCAGCAGACGTCCGTCGGGTATTGAAAGGTCTCACCCAGCGCTGCACTTCCTCTGGCTGCCTGGATCCCAAAGAGTGGGTTCATTTCCCGAGGTCGCCCTGCCCCCTGTGGGTGGAAAGAAGCATTGCAGAGATGGCTGGAAGCAAAACTGGATTCCCCTCTCCCACCCGCCAGGCCACTGAGCAGAGCTCTGAAGGAGGCTTCATGGGGGAAGCCCCGCACACAAACATGCAGAGCCTGTCACCATGAGCCTCTTCTGACCCCGCCGGGCCCGGCTCTGACAAGGGTCCCATGGCAGCCCACCGAGGACTCGCCTTAGGAACAGGCCACACCCTCCCTCAGGCCCCCTGACCTTTGCTCAGGCCACCTTCTCTGCCCAGAGTGCCCGTACCCCCCACACCTGTCTCTGCCTGGCCAGCTCCTAGTGAATCTTCAAGACGTTCACCAAACAACCCTCCATGTGAACACTTCACTGTCGCCCGCACGTAGAGTCACTCTGTCACTCTATTACAGCCTGACCACAGCCCGCTCTGATAGCACTTGTCACCCACATTGTTGGTGTGACTGTCTAATTCCCTAGACCACAGGGTCCTTGAGAGAAGACACTGGCTCTCAGCATGGCAGAGACCCACTAAGAACGGAACTCGTGTGTTTGGTTTCTACCACTATTGCGGAATGCTCCCTTCTGTCCTTGGGAAGGAAGGCTGACTCATCAGAAAGGAAGAGATGGCAGTCTCTGTCCCCCTGAGGAGGAAACTAAGACTTCCCATTTCTAGTGTCTAGACCTGTGCTGTTCTGTATGGGAGCCACTAGTCACACATGGCCCTCAGACAGCTGAACGTGTCTGACCTGCCCCTCACCCATCAAGAACTTCTGCTCAGACGGCTGAAGCCATCCCAGAATGGAGCAGACTTAAGGCAGTGAGCGCCCTGTGACTGGAGGCATTCAGCGGACCCTGGGGGGCACCTCAGCCTGAAAACCACTGGCCTCGCAAGAGCGCTCAGGACCCTGGGTGGCTCCTGAGCTGTCTTACATGCCTCGTTCCATTCAACAACACTCAGTAAGTGCCTATCTGAGCCAAGCGCTGAGCTGAGCCCCAGGGCTGTGATGGTGAAAGACCAGCTGTCCTCTGGGGGACAAAGTCACCGCCATCACTACCACCCTGATTGAGAACCACTGCTACAGATCCTTCTGATGGGTAATCGCAGTCCCTGTGATAGGTGCGTGGGAAAGAGCTGTTTGTGCTGGGGGTGGAGGAGGGGAGCAGCAGCCCTGGGGGTGGCTCCGTGGGCCGAGGAAGGCGCCAGAGGTGGCCGGGTTCAGGGTTTCACCAGCAGGGCCCTGACCCTGCTGTCCTCACCCACCGGCTCTGAGGCTGTGCACCTTTGGAGGAAGAGGCCCCTGGGGAGCAGCCTGGTGCTGAGGGAAAGGGGCTCTCCTTTGGGGCATCCTCAGAAAGGCCAGTTGCTGGAATGGGAGCATCGGCAATAAGCAGAGGCCCAGGACCCCACAGCAGCAGCCTCTGCGGCAAACGTCCAGACAGCAGCCCAGGAAAGGAAGCAGGACTCTGGGCTCGCGGAGAATGGGGGCCTTCCTTTGGGACTGTGCAAGCCCTGGGTTCATGAACCCCTCAGGGAGATGGGGTGGAGAGTATAAAGCCATTTTGGGGAGTGGGTCTCTACCACACCGTAATTTAATTTGAGAACATTTTAAGTGACACTGCTTGCATCCCAAGGGTGTAGGCATTACACCTGCAACTGTCATCTCAGTATCTCCATCCCCTCCTTCCTGCCCCTCGGCGCTGTGCTTGGCATGTGGAAATCAAACAAGAACACCGGCCCCGTGGCTTAGCGGTTAAGTGCGTGCGCTCCGCTACTGGTGGCCCGGGTTCGGATCCCGGGCGCGCACCGACGTACCGCTTCTCCTGCCATGCTGAGGCCGCGGCCCACATACAGCAACTAGAAGGATGTGCAACTATGACATACAACTGTGTACCGGGGCTTTGGGGGAAAAAAAAAAATAAATTAAAAAAAAAAAAAAAAAAAACAAGAACAGATGAGGAAGGAAAGGGGGGAGCTGGGGAGGGAAATTGCCCTTAGTATCATGCAGCTGGGGAGACAGTGCTTGAAAACAGACATGGAGACCAGAATTACGAACTCGTAGAAGCTTAGAATCGGAAGGGATCTAGGGGCCATCTGGTCGAAAGCTCTGCCCCATGCAGCAGGCCCCATAGCAGCCCAGCAGGGTGGGTGCCTTCACCCACTGCCATCCAGGTGCGATGGAGCTCTCTGCTCTCGAGGGAGGCCCATCCCATGCGGGACAGGTGTGCTGGTTCAAAATTCTTCTAATCCACCGAAAAATATGAGAACTAAACAGAAAGCCCATCAGCGTGACTGCAGACAAGATGACATCAAAATTCATACCTCTCCTATGTGCCCAACAATAACCAGTTAGAAATGTAATGGGGAAAATGTCCCATGCACAATGGCCAACCCAGGCTATAAAATACCTAAGAATAAACTTAATGAGAAATGTCCAAGTCCCATATGAGGACACAATAAAACTTTACTGAAGGACATAAAGGAGGCCTGAATAAATGGAGAGATATATCATGCTCCAGGATGGGAAGACTCAATAATACAAAGATGTCAATTCTTCCCAAATGAAATCTATAAATTCAATGCATTCCCAATCAGAATCCTAAAGGGATTTTTATAGAACTTGACAAGCTGATTTGAAAGCTCATCTGAAAGAGTAAACAAGTAAGAATAGCCAAGAACATTTTGAAAAAGAAGAAAATGAGATGAGACTTGACCTACCAGGTATCAAAACATGCTATAAACTGAGAGTAATTAAAACAGGGTGGAGCTGATGGATCAAAGGAACAGAACAAAGAATCTAGAAACCAAGCTACAGGGATCGAGGGGACTTGGCATAATACAAAAGTAGCATTCCAATCAGCAGGGAAAAGATGGACTAGTCAAGGTATTGAAAAATAGTACAGGATGAAAATTGGAAAATAAAATAATAAGTACTGTTGTTGTTGTTGTTATTATATCTCACGTAATTTCCAAAAGTAAATTCCAGAGAATTTAATAATCTGAACACTTTTTACCAACTGTCAAAGTATTATGAAGGCAATAGAGACAAATATTCGTTAATCTTGGGGGGAGGAAGTCTTTCTAAGCAAGACATGAAATCCAGAGACTTCTGTGAAGGAAAAGTCAGAGGGATCTGAAGATTTAAAAATGAAACATTTCTCTACGTCATTAAGCTAAAAAGCAAATGAGATTCAGAGCAAATATTTATAACACATGTAATAAACGAGGGGCTATTTTCCTACAAATCAACAAGAAAAGGAGCATCTTGAATTAAGAAAAATAAAAGATGACAGCAGAGTGTTAGTGGGGGAGGGAGGAGAGCCAAGAACATGTGTGTTATGAGCAGGATATCGCTGAGGGCAACGGGCTGATCCTGAGAGACTGTGTAGAACACTCCAGAATTGTTCCACCCAGGGGCAAGGAAGCGGGTATTTACCCACTAAGCCCCAGCCCCCATGGGTTGGGAGTGGGGTATTAACCCTCTTACTTATATCCTCTCACTTACATCCATTATGGGGAGAGAATGTCCTCAGGTGAGGGAGGCAGAAAGGCCTCAGTGGGAAGAGAAACTGTGTGCGGGTGACCTTCAGCGTGGTGTTGAGAGGACACAGGTGGCAATGCCGGGCTCTTGACATGGAATATCCCATTTAGTCGTTACAAAAACCCTACAAGGCAACTACTATTATTATCCCCATTTTACAGTTGAGGAAACTGAGGCTCCAAAAGATTAAGCAACTTGCTCAAGATCCCACAATTAGGCAAGTGGAGGAACCAGACCTCAGAGCAGACGCCGCCCCCGGTTCCTGTGGTCGCCTCTGCGTGGCGCCCCTGGGCAGGTGCAGAGCGGGTGGGAAAGGTGGTTTTATCTTTCTCTTTATGCCCAACCATATTATCCTTGCTCTTTTTGCTCTTGTTTTTGTTTTTTTTTTTTTTAACAACGAGCGTGTGTTCTTTCTATAATTTAAAAAAAGTTGTTTTGTTTTAACTTTTTAGATCCTTAGCCTAGGAACTGGCAAAAATTTAGTTCTACGTAAATGTTAGGTCTCAGAGTCGTCACTGTTAGACAGTCCTTCCTGAATACAGTTTGAATGTTGCTCAGTGGCCATCTCAGCTATCAGAAAACCATACACAACAGGGATTTGGGAAACACTGGGTGAGAGGGTATTAAGTACAAGACAGAGTTCCAGATACCGTGGGGGATTCGGAGGTGCCGTTTTTCATCCTTCAGGAGCAGGGAAAAGAAAGGACGTGTGCTGAGGAAAGAGACCAAATAAAGGTTGGTGCAGAACTGGGTGGGGTCCGCAGGGAAGGCTCCCCGGCAGAGGTGGACTTCCTGGGGGAGCAAATGAAGCCCGAGCCTCAGTGCCCTTCACTTGAATGGGACCCATTCAGGAAGAAATATGGTCATGTTTTTGTAAAATTTGCAAAAGATATTTTTAGTGCAATAGGTTAAGCCCCTTGTCTTTTGTCCCTGCAACTTTCCCTGTGTCACAGCCCTCACGTTGGGCCGTGTTAGAGTTGACGGTGGGCATGTTTGCGGATCAGGCTAAGGGCAAGTCGACTTGAGGATACGCTTAGAGGATACGTGTATGTGGTTCCCAGGCACTTCCATGTCTAGATTAGTTACTGCTGGCCCTTCCGTTTATAGGAATGCCTTCCAGAAATACTCCCACCTCCCGCTGTACTGCTGCTCCAGCGTTGTGACATAAAGGTGCAGGGCCAGACACATTAAGGATGTGTCCCTTGGCTCCTGGCAGAGAGGCATGCGGGTAGTGCAGGAGAAACAAAGCTCCTTATGTACAGAGCCAGCATCTAATCTCTGGAAAATTCTTCCAGTCATCAGATGTGCAATATTTGTAAGCAGATGATTTCATGTTCATCAACATCTAGTCAGAAAAGACATCCTCTCCTTGTTAGGAATATTCTCAACAATGTAACATCCAATTATAATGCACTGTCACTTTTTTCTTTTTGTATTTCACAGATAGAATTTCTCAGAATTTCTTTATCCATCAAGCCCAGCCAGCAAACACATGTATGTGTGAGGTCAGTTTATGCATCTGTGCTATCAACAAAATAATCAGTCGTCTAGCACGGTTATCGAAATTTATCTTCCTATTCTCACTTTAGAAATTGCTAATGAAAAACAATCATTGTACGAAAAGGCAATCAAAATGTAGACAAAACTGCAGAAAATAAAAACTATCATAGGTGTGTGTCAGGGTCCTATTAAAATATTATGTTATTTTTCTGAACTTTGTGATGTTTATAGTAGTTCTTTTAAATTTGCAATTTGTTGCAACTTTCTTTCTCCTTCTGAGTACTCATTTGTACTTAAATCTTTTTTTCCTTGTAATTTGTATTCATTTTCTTGAAGAGGGCCTCCAAAATTGTGTAAGCGTCAGGCTGATACAAAATTCTGGATCTGCCCCTGCTCCGTGGAAGAGATAACTCAGTCATTTTAATGGAGGGGTGAAATTCTAGGGGTGGACTGTGATAATCAGGAGATGGCTCACACAAACCCGGACATCACAAACCTCTGGACTCCGAAGTTTCCCTGGGCCAGACCTCACCCCTGGAGCCTCGCACATTGCTGACCTCCAGTTCCAGGCTGTGTAGCCTACAGGACAACCTCTCTTTCCCCAGGGGTCAGCATCCAACTTCTCTAGGTGCTTCATCCTGGGGGTAGTGGAGCCACTGGGAGTCCTTCGTGTGGTTCATCAAATATTTCCAGCATTGCTTCCCAGGCATACAGTAGAATCGCACTCCCCACTCCCTCTGAAGCTAGGCACAGCCCTGTGAGCTAAAACCTAAGAGCCAGCGCCAACTTTCCCATGCCACCTGTGCAGTGATTGTGGAAATACGTAAGACATGAAACCTCTGTCAGCCTAGGTCCCTGTGTGACCACAATAGATAGAGTCCCCCGGTCAACCTGCACCAGACACATGAGAAAAAGAAAGAAACTTTCATCGTGTTGAGCCACCGAGATTGGCGGGTTATTTGTTACTGCAGCATGACCTAGTCCGTCCTGACAGACAGAGGCCTCAAACAGAGGAACTGAGGCTGCGCCAGCCCAACAAGAGGCCCCCAGACTACCTGTTAGTTCCTCTGTTCCTATTCCTCCCCACAGAACATGGCTCACGAGTCAAAGCATTCCCCATGGGGGCAAAAAGGGCTCACAAGGAATTGAAGTTGCCTTCAGGAAGACAACAGGGCATTTTCACTTTCACCAGAGCCGTTGCCGTATTTAAAACTTGCCGTCTTAACCCTCCCACGCCCAGCATACAATGGCAGGATAATTGCAATAAACATTCCTGTTCAAAAGAGGGGAAGGGGAAGGAGGCACAGAGCAGTTACTGGGCCATAGCAATTCTGAAACCCAGCAGGGCACAGGTTGCCAGCTCCTGGATCGTAGCCCCGTCCTACCCCCTGGGAGTAAATCTTTAGCTCTCAGTTTAGGACACTGAGCTGTTGTCTCTGAAATCTGATTTATTTTTTTCTTTTTGATAAGAAATGCTCATGTTTGAAATGGAGTAGCTTTTTCAGTCTGATTCCTACTCCTAGAAGGTAGGAGGTATAGTGGATTCTTCATTTTGAATTGTCCTGTCCTTTTCCATCCAAGTTGGTACTGCTATTACCAATACAATTCTCTTGAAAATTTTTTGAAGTTCCTATGGATCGAATTGAGGTTCATTCTATCAGACAAAAATGACATCCACAAATCTCTTCAAGAGAGGCCCTCTCTACCTTGGGCCATGAGTCAGAGTGCTGCAGAACAATGCCCTTAAGATTTTTAACAGCCCTCTTGTCCAGCAAAGTTGGTCTCAAGAGTCACATCCTAAAGATTCTTAGAAGCCCTATTGTTTGTCTGAAAGTGTCTGTGAGACACAGACTTAAACCACTCTAAGGTCAAAACAAAGAGTCTTACAGCTTCATCCTTGACTTGATCTTTACCATGAAGCCCTTTCTTACTTTGAGACCCTTTTGCCACTGTCCTGGGCCCTCTATGTTTCCTCTAAATTCTCTTCAAACACTAAACAGCTCATTTTTCAGTTCATTGTTCTCTGTCTTCTCAGTGTTATCATAGGTAGCTAGAAGCTTAGCCCAAGTTCGTTAGGTACCCTTTCTCTCGTCCAGGTTACTGAAGAGACAGTGTCCTCATTGTTCTCGAGTCTTCTTTTTTCCAATAACAGTTTTCTCACTGTCTTGCTATAAAACTTTTTCCTATATTATCATGTCACTCAATCTTCACAACAGTCCTGTGAAGAACATACTATTACTCCAATTTTGCAGATGAGAAGACAGAGGCCCAGAGAGTAGCTTCCCAGCGGTCTCACAGCTAGACCGTGGCAGAGCCGGCCTGCAAACTCCAGCGGTCTGACTGCAGAGCCGTGCTCTGAACCCTGGATGTAAGACCCATCCCACGTAACCTTCGCAATAGCCCTGTGGGGTCTACATTACGCCTGCTCTTTCACAGGTTGTAATATCATTATTACAGATACTAGGAACAGAGGCTTGGGGGCAGTTATTTGCCTGCATTGGGTAGGTCAGAGAGTCACAGTTTGGGCCCAGGAAATCCAATGTTCTTTGCTGCTATACTCTACTGCTAGTGAGTGCTGTGAGAGGTACTCAGATCCTACCTGACTTTTTAAAAACTTTTTATTGAAATATAACATACATACAAAACAGTACAAAATTCATAGATGTGCAGCTTGAAGAATTTTCACAAACTGACATACCCACATGCCCAACATACAGATCAGGACACAGAACATTACCAGAAGCCCACTCACAGCCTTTTTCTGTCACTGATTCGCCAACGGTAATGACTGTCCTGAGATTTCACACCCAAGATTAGTTTTTTTATTCAAGTTTATTGAGATATAACTTACATATTCATCCTTTTCGGCAAAGGCATCCAGTCATGTGGCCACACCACAATCAAGCTATAGAATATTTTGGCCCAAAATGTTCGCTGGGGCCCCTCTGTAGTCAATTCCCTCACCTCCAGCCCCTTGCAATCAGTAATATTTTCTCTCCCTATAGTTTCGTGCTTTTCAGAATGTTATATAAATGGAATAAGACAGTAGGTAGTCTTTTGAGTGTGGCTTCTGTCACTTAGTAATGCTTTTAGGATTTACCCGGGAGTGTCAGGGTTTGCTGTCCCTTTCCTAGTGACTTAGGCTTTTGCTCCTTTGAGACGAGGGTCTGGAGAGGATGGCGGGGTTGGCCACTTCTCCCACAGCAGCACTCAGTCCCCTCCGGCCTTGCTCAGATGAGAGGGTCTTGCTCCCATCCTTCGCCCTTCCCCCACTGTTTCTCCTGAGCACCCAGCGGAGGCTCATAAATAAAAGCTGTCAGTGTGTGCAAACTCTGCCAGTGTCTGGGGTCCCCAGCTATTCCAGACTGATATGCCAGCACCCACCTGGCCTCCAACAATTTGTTAAAATGTTAGCTGATTTCTTCTTCCCCACTTCTATGGAGGCTGTGTGTCTCCCCCTTCCTCCCCGAGTGCTGGCACAGGGAGCCAGGCTGCACATCTGTGTCTGTCTCTCCTTGGAGGGGCCCCCTTGGAATTCAGGCCATTTGGCTGCACTGTGAACTCAGCTCCTTAGCAAGCTGAAGGAAAGTGATGATTTTGTAGTATATCCAAGCTTTTCTCATTGTTAGTGTGGGAGCCACACTCTTTCCAGCTTTCTACATCCCAGTGGAAGCCCAAGGCCTCCTTACCGTCTTTGAACCCTCCCTCCCATCTTCTACTCACCTCCGCTCCCAAGCTAATGCTACACGTTTTCGGTCGGTCTTAACACTCCACTTCAGGTACCAGCTTTGTTCAGAATCTATTTGTCCTGTTATCTTTCCTGTATAACAAGCCACCTCAAAATTTGGTGGCTTAAAATAAAAATGTGCTACTATTTCTCATAGTTCCGTGGGTTGCCTGGTTTCTGCTGGGCAATGTTCTCGCTTGGGGTCTCGTATGTGACTGAAGTCAGAGGGCTGCTGGGGCTGAAGCCATCTGAAGGTCTGGGCAGCCAGGAAGCCCCACTCCAGTGACTGGCCATGAGTAGCAGAAGCCATAGGTGTGAACACTGGGAGTCCAGTTTCATGGGCTAACTTCCCGCCTAATGCTGCATACCAAGGGGACCTTTCACATCTAGGTCTTAAATTTACCTAACTATAAAGTTAACAGAAGAAAAGAGAGAATATTTTTATGGTAGAGGTGGGAGGGGACTAATCAAATAAATCTTCAAAAGCATAAAATTATAAAGTAGAGAAAAAAAGATAAATCTTATTACACCAAAATATAAGATTTCTGCCAACAAAGGACACCACGAAAGAAGTTGGTATACGGATGGCTGAACGGGTGGAGATATTTGCAGTATCTAAAACTGAAAAGCAATTAATTTGTAGCTAGAAACACCTGCAAATCAACTAGAAAAAAGAGCTGTAAGTTCTTAAAAATTGGCAAAGGATATTAAAAAGCAATTTACAAACAGTAAGCCCCAAATGCTAACAAGCATATGAAGAGGTGCTCAGAATCATTAGTAATCAGCAAAATGCAAAGTAAAACAGTAAGCTGTCGTTTTATACCTATTAACTTGGCAAAAATTAAAAAGTTAGATAAAGCCAAGGGTGAGGATGTCTGGGTGAGGAATGCAGGGAAATAGGAGGCCTCCCACACTGCAGGTGAGATGAGGATGGGTGCAGCCACTCCGGACAGCAGCTGGAACTATTCTGGGAAACGTACCCATGAGGCTGATTGCTGGATTTATAGGCTATGCACATATTTAAGTTGTCTAAGAAACTTCCCACAGGCCAGGGAGCTATTTTTTTTGTGTGTGTGTGAGGAAGATCAGCCCTGAGCTAACATCCATGCTAATCCTCCTCTTTTTGCTGAGGAAGACCGGCTCTGAGCTAACATCTATTGCCAATCCTCCTCCTTTTTCTCCCCAAAGCCCCAGTAGATAGTTGTATGTCATAGCTGCACATCCTTCTAGTTGCTGTATGTGGGACGTGGCCTCAGCATGGCCGGAGAAGTGGTGCATCGGTGCGTGCCCGGGATCCGAACTCGGGCCGCCAGCAGCTGAGCGGGCGCACTTAACCACTAAGCCACGGGGCCGGCCCAGGCCAGGGAGCTGTTGAGTTGGAAGAGATGCTCACTGCACCATCACCTCGTTGTTTTGCCCTGCATGTGTGTGTGTGTGTGGCACACTCACGTGTTCGGGGAGGTGGTGGTAGTGGTGGGACTTGGAGGCAACCTGAGTGTCCATCACCGGTGGAACAACAAAGCGTGGGGGATTCCCGCCACGGAATAGTAAGCTTTGGTTAGAAGCTACAGATTAAGTACACACATAGCAACGTGGATGCATATTAACTGTCCACTAACCAGTCTGTTTTGAAAGAAAAAGAATGAGATAACAGCATATAGTACTATTTAAAAAAACAAAAATACATATGGATGAAACAAGAACACACATTTTATTTTTATTGTGAAATTTTTGTTGTACATTATTGTTTATCAGTCACCATATAAGTGCATCCCTTCACCCCTTGTGCCCACCTCCCCACCCCCCTAGCCCCTGGTAACCACCAAACAGTTCTATCTGTCCGTGTGTTGGTTTATCTTCCACATATGAGTGAAATCATGCACTGTTTGTTGAAAAAAACAAAAATACATATAGATGAAACAACAACACACATTTTTGCAAGAACAAGTACAAACAAAAATGCATATTAACACATTAAAATGGTCACTATTGGGAGGAGAGGAATAAAAGTGGAGTTTAGGGAGAAAGGTTAATAGAAAAAAATATTTTTTAATGTTAGAGGACTTATATTACCTGACTTCAAGACTTATAAAGCTACAGTCATCAAGACAGTGTGGTACCCGCATCGAGATGGACAAATAGATCAATGGAACAGAATAGAGAATCCACAAATACACCCACACATAAACGCTCAATTGATTTTTTACAAAGGTGCAAAGGCAATTCAGTGGAGAAAGGAATAATTGAATATCCATATGCAAAAAGTGAGTTTGGATTGATAAATAAATGAAAAGCAATAGGATATATTGGAGTATGTGAGGAAGCCATTTGGTTTAAAACTAATTTGGCCTGACCTTGTTTTTCCAAAAAGGCCTGACATGGCCTGTTGAGCATGCATTGTACATCCGCTTTAAACATTTACAGTGTCCCAAAGACAAGAATGATGCCCTTAAAGATAGGGATGTGGCTTTCCCCCCATGTCAGCATTTCTTTAAGCAGAAGCATCTCTTCCTAGAAACTAAGGATTGATTACCCACCTGCTGTGCTCACCGCGTGACCACTGACCTGCTGTGCTAGCTAAGCATCTTGTGAGAGTAGTAAAAAAGATATTCCTGTCATATGTGATGTATGCTCTTTGTTCCAAGACAGTATTTAATCACTCTGTACACTCCTCTTCTTTGGTGTGCTTCCTTCCTTGGGTAAGGAAGCCCCTGGCCTATAGTCCTCAGACCTGGCTCATAACAAACTCACCCCAATTTTGATTTATAGACTGATTACAGATTATTTGCGTCGACAGGATCCATAACTCAAAGCATATAAAAAATTAACTTAAAATGGATCATAAACCTAAATGTAAAACCAAAAACTAGAAAACATAAGAGAAAAATATTTGTGACCTTGGGTTAGGCAAAGATTTCTTAGTTACAACACCAAAATATCAATCTATAAAAGAAACATTTGTTAAATGGGATTTCATCAAAATGAAGAACATTTGCTCTTTGAAAGACACTGTGAGAATACAAAGACAATACGTGCAAACCATAAATCTGATAAAGTGCTTGTATCCACAATAAAGAACTCTCAAAATCCAATAAGAAAACAAACAACTCAAATTTTAAAAAATGGGCAGGAAATTTGAACAGGCAATTTATCAAAGACGTACCAATGGCAAAAAAGCACATGACAAGATGTTCAATATCATTAGTCATTAAGGAAACTCAAACTAAAGCCACAATGAGATACCGCTACACACCAATTAGATCGGCTAAAATTAAAAGAACTGACCAAATCAAGTAGTGGGGTGGCTGTGAGGGTGCAGGGGAACTAGACCTCTCCTGCACCGTTGGTGGGAGTGCAAAACGGTACAACCACTTGGAGAAGTGGTTTGGCAGTTTCCTAACAAGTTTTTTTTTTTTTTTTTTTAAAGATTTTATTTATTTATTTTTTCCCCCCAAAGCCCCAGTAGATAGTTGTGTGTCATAGCTGCACATCCTTCTAGTTGCTGTATGTGGGACGCGGCCTCAGCATGGCCGGAGAAGCAGTGCGTTGGTGCGCGCCCGGGATCCGAACCCGGGTCGCCAGCAGTGGAGCGCGCTCACTTAACCACCAAGCCACGGGGCCGGCCTCCTAACAAGTTTTAAACATACACCTGCCATATGACCTGGCCATTCCACTCCTAGGCATTTACCCAAGAAAAATGAAAGTGTATATCTACACAAAGACTCCTATGCAAAAGTTCATAGCATAGTCAAAAACTGGAAACAACCCAAACGTCCATCAAGTGAATGGATAAACAACTTGTGGCATGTCCAATACAATGTACTATAAATTTTACTTAGCCATAAAAAGGAAGAAACGATTGATATATGCAATGCCATGAGTGAACCACAAAGTAATTATGCTGAGTGAAAGAAGCCAGACACAAAAAGAGTATAAACCGTAGGATTTCTATTTACACAGAATTCTAGAAAATGCAATCTAATCTAGAGTGACCAGAAGCAGATCAATGGCTGTCTGAGGATGGAGAAGGAAACTTTTAGGGGTGATGGATGTGTTCATGATCTTGATCCTGGTGATGGTTGCACGGGAGCATATGTATGTCAAAACGCATCAAAGTGTACACTTTAAATACGTGCAGTTTACTGCAGGACAATACCTCGATAAGGTGTTTGTAAAAAAGAAAACGGTAATCTCGCGCCCAGGGTTACACAGTTGGTAAGTGGTAGAGCACGATTCACAAGCAGAAGTCCGCATTTGGAGCCGGCGTACTTAACCTCTGAGCCCCCGGTAACAGCACCCAGGAAAGTGCTGGAAGGGAGCAGAGGCCGAGCGCGCGGCCGCGGCCCGAGTTAAAGATTACCGCTGGGCGGCCCCTCCCCGGCCGCGGCCCCGCCCCGGGGCGGCCGGAGCGCGGCCCCGCCCGACGGCTGCCCAGGGCGCCCCGCGCCGCGCCCGCCTTCGCCGCCGCCACCTGTCGCCCGCCCGCGTCCGCGCCGCGCCCCGACATGGTGAGGGGGTCGCGTGCCGCCGCCACCGGGGCAGCCCCGTTGGGAACGGGCGCGTGGGAGGGCCGGAGGAGAGGCAGGGGTCCGCGCGGGGTCCCCGCCCAGGCCGGCCGCGCGGGCGGGGCGGGGGTGGGGTGAGGGTCCCTCCCAGTCCCTGGCAGACCAGCCGCCGCCGGCCTTGGAGAGTGGGGGTCTGCGCCCCGCTCCCACCCGCGGTGGTGCCCCGGGAAAGCTGAGGCCGGGAGGGGGGGCGGCAGGTCCGCGTGTCAGAGAGGCGGGAGCCCAGGCCTGCCCCTGCTCCCAGGCCAGTGTCCCCTCGGCGCCGCAATGCTGGGGGCGGGGCCTCGTGACCTCCAGGGCGTGCGTGGGGAGGGGCAGCACAGTGAGCCCGCAGATATAGTCCCCTCGGAGGCACGGTTCTGCTCCATATTGGAGGTGGGGGACGCGTGTGTGTGAGGGGAGACCGAATGTGTGTGTTCCTCTGCATGCCTGTCTACTGCCCTCCTCGCTTGCACGTCTGGCCACAGGGGCTGGGCCCCGACCTCAGAGCCAGCCCCTGGCTCCTGGTTTGAGGCCTGTGCCCAGCGATGGGGACATGCTTGCTCAGGATCATGCCTCCTCTGGGCTGAGCCTCCCCACAGCAGGGTCTCAGGCCCTGTGCTCAGCTTTGCTTCAACCCCGCCCCCCTGCCCTAAGCTAGGGAGGTGAAGGGGAGCCCGTGGGCAGCGAGGAGAGGATTGGCTAGACCCGGGAAGCCCTACTAAACAGCCCATTTCTGGCCCAAAAGCATTAGGAGCAGTCGGGACTCTGGTGACACCTGAGAGGGCATTTTGAAGGCTGTGGCTTGGAGGGAGGGGAGGTGGCGGGTGAGGTTGACTGTGAGGGGCACTGAGGCCCCAAGGATGGTAATCAGTAACCTCTTCCCACAGTCTCCCAGAGACAGAGGCCACCAGGCCTGACCTGTGATTTACTAAGCAAACACTACCCCTTCCCCCCTCTCTGATCCCAGATCTCAGAGGGGCTTGTCAGTTCAGTCCCCAGATGTGAAACTTGGGGGATTCCAGAAGACTCGGAAGAGAAGGGGAGGCCTCCTAGGAGCTCACTAGTACCCACCCACTGCTTTCAGAGCCAGAGAACTAAACAGTGGGTTCTGATACCTTGGCCGATGTCTGGTCATCCAGCCGGTTGCCTGGATACATGGACCAGGCTTATCAGCCACTGAGAAAGGGCCAGCTGTGGAACAGAGATGGGGATGGGCGCGTGATGCAGATCTCTGCTGCCGGCTCTAGCCTTCTGGAACTGAGAAGACGGACGAACCAGATCAGTCCAGAGAGAACAGGCGTTTTCAGGAGGGAGGAAAAGATTGACTTAAGAGTGCCGCCATGCTTCTGCAGTTCTGCCCCAACCTGCAGGGCCCATGGTAGCCTGCCTGCCCCAGGGAGTCTCCTTTTAACAATGCAGATGACATTCCTTACTAACCGTGGAGTTGACTGAGTGTCCCACTGGCTCCTCCTGCTGCTCTGTGGAGTGGAAGTTCTTGTCCCATTTTACCCAAGAAGCCAAGAGAGATGAGTTCCACTGGGTCACCTGGCTGGAGAGTGGCAGAACTGGGGCCTGAACCAGTCCTGCCAACCCACCCTGCGGCTTCCAGTCCGCGGTCTGCCTCATGAAAGCTAGATGAACTCCCTCAATTCTTGCGCAGAGCTTATTGATGGTTTTTAATTTAGCTCTCTACAGCTTCTGTCCTTGGGTAGTTGTTTCAGGAGCCTAAATTCTGCAATCCCTTAAGCTCCTGGACCTGGCTCCTCCCAGAGGGTGGAACTGACCTTTGCTTCCTTTCGTTCTCTGAGGCTCCGCTCATGGCCTCAACTGGGCCGGTTTGTGCCAAGGGCCCTCACGGCCGCCCAGTAGGTACATAGGATGGGGCACTAGGTTTGCCAGTTGTCCTTGGCCAAGTGACTTCCCCTTTTGGGACTGAGCTCTGTGGCTCGGGCATCCCAAGCCGAAAGAACAGAAAAGAAGGTGGAAATCAGAGAAGCCTAGGCCTGGCTGCTGGGAAGCAGAGGCTGCATAGGAGCGTGATGGAGGACCCACTGGGAGGTAGTGCCCATGGGTGTCAACTGCAGCATGGCTAAGAATTACCTGGAACGTGTTTTAGGTGCTGGTTCCTTGTCCTGGCCGCAGGCATGCGGACACACATACCCACCTTGAGAACGATGCCTGTGCCCTCCCTGACCAGGGGTGAGGGGGTAGGAGAAGAGTGGTCAGTTCCCCTCTCTGGCCTCTTTCCTCTTCCATACAGCTGACAGTGAAAAACAGTAGGGGCGTGGGGTGGACTAGATAAGGTCCATAATAGAAGACGACGGTTGGACTGTCGGGGGACTCTTTCTGAAAGGTTGTGTTGTAACACGTACACATTTGGGCTTGATTTTGCTTTTACTCCCTCATTAACGTAAGAGACCTATTTTTGGGGGTGGCGGGGGGTCCTCTGTAAGGCTTTGGGGGCAGGGGGAGGGGAAGAGTGTTTCTCAGTCCCAATGTTTGCATTACACCTCAGGATTTTCTGTGCTCTGAGTGGGGTGTACAATCTAAGAACCTATCAGTGCGTGAGCCAGGGCGCCACCCTCCACACCTCCCAGTTTGTTGCTTTAGACCAGCTGCCCTTTGACTGTGTCACCAGCGTCCAGAGCAGCCAGTAGAGGCTGGCTAAATTTCCCCAAAGGTCTGGGGCCCTTTCTTTTGTCCTGTAAAAAGAAATGCCCTTGGGCTCTGTTTTTTTCCTCTCCTAGGCTGGCAAAGCACACAGGCTAAGCGCTGAGGAGAGGGACCAGCTGCTGCCAAACCTGAGGGCTGTGGGGTGGAATGAGCTGGAAGGCCGAGATGCCATCTTCAAGCAGTTCCATTTCAAAGATTTCAATAGGGTATGGCACCAGGGTGGGACAGAGTTTTCTGACCCTGGGCTGATGGGGTCACATTCCAGAACTTGTCCTCTCCCTTAAAGTCCTGTTAGCTAAGCCTCTCAGACACGACACTAACCCAGTTTTCTTGGAAGGTGTCATTCTTGGGGATTAGAGTGAGGTGATGAGTCTTGGGCTCTCCATACCTGGAACTTTGAGAAACAGTCCTTCAAGGAGATAGTTCAAGTAGGAAACAGATGTACATCTGAAGACATTTTGGTGGATAGCCATTTTGGTGGACGTTAAGAGTGACCAAGACTAGAAACCTCTCTGGTGCTTCCACCTTGTTAGTGATCCTAGTAACAAGACTTCCTTCCTACTGCGGAAAGACCGCCTCCAACTCTGCCCTCAGAACCAGGGGCAGGATGCCAGGGGGGATGATGAAAGTTAGAGGGGTCTCCTTGTAGAATGCTTGTCCATACTCCTGCATGGTGGCCTTACACCGGGCATAAGGTGCCCCGCAGTCTGTCTCTCAGAACACTAACCTGGGTCTCACTTCACTAAATAGGCGTTCGGCTTCATGACAAGAGTGGCCCTGCAGGCTGAGAAACTGGACCACCACCCCGAATGGTTTAATGTGTACAACAAGGTGAGCGACGCGTGCCTGCTGCACTCCGCCCAGCCCGGGTTCTGAGAACTCCAGCTGATTCTGAAGGCCCCTTCCTTGGACTTCCCTATGGGCCCTTCTCACCCACAGGTTGACTGTCCACTCTTCCTGTCCAATTCCTCTCCTTCCTAGAATCAACACAGACTACTTCCCTCTCACTACAAATTAAAGAAATGCAAATTAAAACACTTGTGAGAGAACCTGTGGTCAAAGTAGACATTAAGAAAGCAAAACCCAAGGAAGGAAGGGCTGTGGCAGTCAGGCCTGGTCATTGTTAAAAGCTTCCAGCTTTCTGGAGCTATGGAAGAATGAAAAAGAAAGAAACCTGAACTAAGAATACCCATGTACAGCAAACACATTGTCTGCTGAATTGAAACAGTCGTTAAATGCCTGCCATGTGCCAAGAGCTATGCTGGACTCTTTCTAAAAACGTTAAGGCTGGAAGAGATGATCTGTAAATGGATAGTGTTTTGGAGCTGGAGTTGGTTTTTGGTCTGGTCTTTAGCTTTTAGGTTGCTCTTGCTATTTGGATATTTCATTTTTATCCTATAGCTGGAGTCACCATTGTTTTTGGAGATATACTAGACGACAGTTTTGCTTTGTTGTTATAGAGACGTCAGGAGGGAAGGCCCTGGAGAGACTGTGTGACTGGCCGCTGCTCTGGAGCTCTTAGTGTGGCTGAGCCCCATAGCTAGTGACCCTCCTGCTCTTAGGTGAAGTCAGTGGAGTCGGCTGGCCCTGAATCTCTGGTTTTGTTTCAGGTCCACATCACCCTGAGCACCCATGAGTGTGCGGGCCTTTCCGAGCGGGACATAAACCTGGCCAGCTTCATCGAACAAGTAGCAGTGTCCATGACCTAGACCCTGCCCTTCCTCTCTGATTCTTCAGGGGACAGGGCTACTGCACAGGAATGGAGAGAGGGAACTAGGGGGCCTCCAGATGTTGCTGCAGGCAGAACTGCCAAGTCGACCCTGCTGCCTCCATTTAGGGGTGAGTGCCTGCTGTGGAAGAGGAGACGCCAGCATCACAGCTAACAGTAGGAACTTCGACCTTTTTCCCCACACCACTCTCTTCATCCTTGGGGCTCTGTTACATGTACACTAATTTGAGTAAGATCTTCCCTTTATAACTTCCCAGCAACAGTAATGATTTTCTTTCCAGGCTATGCCTTGTTCCCTTTTTAATGCATTTCCCAAGAAGCTGTGATAGAAGCTGTGTCTACAATAGAAACCAAGACCCTAAAGTCAACCTTACACATGTGCTTTTATGCCTCAAATAAAACTATGGTCTCACTTGGCCTCAGCCTCTAGAATCTTCTTTTCCATAGGTCAATCCAAATTGGAGTCAACAGGCATTTAAAGTACTTCTTTTGTGCAAGGGCAGTGTTCAAGGCACTGAGAGGGAAAAAGGACCAGATCACCCTGCCTTGAAGGAGTTCATTATCATCTAGGGGAGTTAAGCAAGAAAACAGTTAACTATTACTAGGCAGGATGAATTAACACTAGATGCAAGGATAAGAAATGAGCTAAGGGGCGCCGGCCCTGTGGCTTAGCGGTTAAGTGCACGCGCTCCGCTACTGGCGGCCCGAGTTAGGATCCCGGGCGCGCACGGGCGCGCACAGACGCACCGCCTCTCCGGCCATGCTGAGGCCGCGTCCCACATACAGCAACTAGAAGGATGTGCGACTACGACATACAACTATCTACTGGGGCTTTGGGGAAAAAAGGAGGAGGATTGGCAATAGATGTTAGCTCAGAGCCAGTCTTCCTCAGCAAAAAGAGGAGGATTAGCATGGATGTTAGCTCAGGGCTGATCTTCCTCACATAAAAAAAAAAAAAAAAGAAATGAGCTAAGGTAACACAAAGTGTTCCTCCTCCAGTTTCCAAGGGGAATCTGGAGGCTTCGTTTGAGATGTGCCTCAAAGACCTGAATAGAATGCTTGAGGCAGAGACGGCTGAGGGAGCATCATGAACAAAGATGAAGGTGTATAGAGGACACTGTGTCACCTGCATCATGGGACCTACGACTAGACAGGCAGTAATGAGCCGTATTCTCTTCTTCTGGTCTGCAACATCCAATGGTGAGATTTTAATCCTGATGGTTTCTACAGTTTCTTAGAAACTTAGCCAAAGTCTCAAGGGTCACCTGCTTTTACTTTATAAGGGAGGTGACAAAAGCACAGCTGAGGAGGTGACAGGCTCTTTACCATCTGAGCAGTTAAGGAGCTGATTCCACAGATCAGTCCTCCAACCCAGGACCTCTAGGACAGGATGTTCCCACCGTTGTGCCGACTAGAAGGGGGCACCGCGAGCAGTCTCATCTCTACCCTGTGTGCATGCCACGTGGGCATCGTTCCACGTGTGCCGTTACGCAAGAGAGACTGGGAAGCCCTTCTCCCGATGGGCGCTCACCCATGACCCCTAACCTAAAGCTAAGCCAAATGCCAAGGTCACCTGGAGCAGGCATCTAGCAATATCAACCCGGTCACCTGGATGAGCTGGTCCTGCAACAAGGGCCAGAAAAGAGGCAGAGGCTGGAGGTTGAGAAATAAGCATACTGTTGGCAAGAGGGACTAGCAGGACCCCCTTCCTAGCCTATATGCCAGTAAGGATTATCAGTACCTATGTTAACAGCATGTTCTCAGCAAAGCTTAATATCAAAACCAACAAGGTTCAGACAGCAGTACTCCATCTGCTCCACCTCTGACTTAAGTGTGCTTTGACCTGACGACTGTGCATTAGCGGACAGAAGCCACCAGACCTGGAGGTATGGACCATGTGTTGTCACCTCCCTGCCTCTGCTTACTCTCATGGATCAGAGGTTGAAAAACGCCACCCTAGAGGATATTCCAGTTGTATTAAGCACCTTTGTGTGGGACAAAGACACAGGCAACACTTTTTAGAAATAAATATGTTTATTCTAAAATTAATGGAAATAATTGAAATTATAGGGGAGAATGTTAAAGAAAGATTATGAAAAAGAAGAAAGCACAAGTAGGGCAATTAAGACTCCAACGCAAGAAAAGGCTCTCAAACACCGGACTTTTGCTGACCCAGGCTCGAGTTGGTGGCTATCAAATTAGGCCTCCGTCATTACTTCCGTCACTACTGCGTCTAGCTAAAATCAGCTCATTGCTACCGAGAATCCAGAGAAGGCAAAGGGGCTCCCAGCTGTAAGGAGTGGGTACCAGTATCCAGACACCACTTCTTCGATGGGCCAGGCCTCCTAACCAAGCATATCTGGCCCTTCTTTCTCTAGGGTTTACCCCAAAGCAGGTAGGTGCTCAGGAACTGAGTCATTTGGCAGAAACTATAGCAAAGGTGGCCTTCCTCGGCTTGATTCTGGCAAAGTCTGCATGGGCTGAAAGAATGAAAAGCTGGGTTATCTGAATGACGGCCTTCAGAACCCGAATAACCCTTTGGAAAGACTTCTCACTTCTTACTCCTAATGGAACGAGATGCCCAGCAGTGACATGTGCAAAGATAATCTGAGGGGTTCTACCAGCTCCCAAACCAAATACAGGGCTTGAAGTCAGTGTCCTTTGGTTAGACAGAGCCACACTGCCCAGGTGGCTGGAGACTACCGCAGACAGCTCAATGCATTGTTAGGGTGTAAGCAGAAGTGGATGATGAAGATGACAGAAAACCTAAGGCAGGGCCCTGGCCCTGGGGAGCTAAAGACCTAAGTTACAAACCACCTTAAAACAGGTATGACTGCCACTTCGGTGGAGCTGCCTATGAAAGTGCTTGGAACTGAGCCGGACTGCTGCTCCCCCTTGTCTGCCTATTGGCCCTAGTATCAGTGGTCACACACAACCATCTCGCCACAAGGGGGTGGGGGTCTTTCACCAGCAGGCAGTTCACGAGCTGCCACCACCGGATCTGGGATCTCACGTGTGTGCCTAAATAAACAAATGAATGCAACCATCCACAATGATTAAGATTTGGGACATTTAATTATTTAATTGCTTTTTAAGAGATTATTGCTGCAATTAGGAAGGGAGCGTTGAGATGGGAAAAGGGAGGTTAAAGACAAAAGCTTTAAAAGAGGCAAGTACCATTTTCCAAATATAAAACTGGTAATATTAAAAGTGACATGGCAGTATATTCACACGACTATGTACTTCTAATGCAGAAACAAGACAGTATAGTTTTTGCAGAGGCCAGCGTGACATCTGCGAGCAACATGATATCATTAAGACATCCTGCCCACCTCTGCCAGACTAGGTGTTACCACACGTACAGATACACGGAATGGAAAGCCCACAACTTTAAGTCTAACTCAGGCTCATGATCAGAAATTAAAGTGGCTACAGTAGGTCCCTTTGAAAAACACCACTGCCCCCCGTGGCAATGCTGCCACAGCACAGAAAAAGGTCCTGGGGAGACACTGGAAGCAACAGCACACTCTCTAGGGCATATGCTTCTCCATTTCAGCAGCTGACAAACCACAGTGGTGCCTGCTGGGTGGTTCTGGGTCCCTGGACTTCCTCCAACATAATGAATGCACTGGAGACCCAAGAGACAATTCATGCGCAGCTCCGACCACAGCTCCTCTCAGGAGGTAGCCACCAGTTCAGCAACTGGAGGGAATGACTCCCATGTCCAGAGGATCTCAGCTCTCCCCCTGCACACGCACACACTCACACCCCGCCCCCAAGCCCTGCAATGACGTGGCCAGCCAGTCACAGTTATTGTAGCAAGTACAGTGCTAGAGAACACTTCAGACAAACGTGCTAAGGAGCTTGGAAAGTCTGGTCGTCTTGGCTCTCCCAGCCAGCATTCTCAGTGAGGGAGGCTGGAGGATAGCAGCCTGAAGAGGCTGAATATTCAGGAGTCCCTGAGAAGGGTAATGGAACAGAGGAAAGTTTCTCCTGACTTATCCTCAGTACTCCCCTACCCAAATAAAAACCTCAAAGACTGACCCATCTCCCCTAGGACCTAGTCAGGAACAGCCCACCACTGCTCACTGCTGAGGAAAAAGGCACACGATATGTCGTCATCAGAGTAGGACAGTGGCTCAGCCTAGATCAGGGCCCCATGCAGGGCAGACGAGGGTAGGAAGCAGGCGCAGGGTTTGGTCCTGTCCCTGCACTACCCTGAGCAACTAGTCTTATGAAGGGATCCCAGGCCCTAGACCACAACTGACACTTGCCATCATGTTTTCCTATTCCAAAGTTTATCTCGTCCTAGACAGGGCTGAGAAGCGTCCAGTACCTGAGGCTAAGTTGCCAGAGTACCTTTGGGAGCTGAATAAAGGAGGAAGCGGCAAGAAGAACACACTAGTGGAGACAGAAAATTTTCCTTGTCTTGGGGGCTTTCTCAGGCCCTCCTCACACCCACCTAGGGTAAGTCAAGGCAACTTGTGAAGGTGCTTTGAGCTGTTCCTTCAAACAAACATATTCTCATACATGATGGCTTAAAGCAATGGAGGAGGAGGGGACCACCACCAACTTTGGTGACATTTATTTGAGTTTGGGTGCTCATCCTACTCTGATACTCAGAAAAGTTTGCAAAAGGGTCTGGTTCGGCATCATCACTAGCCCAGGAGAGGGTTCAGGTGTGCTCTGAACACTGCCAATTCAGAGAGGCAGCACCAGGGCCACAAAGTCCTAGATTCTCTGGAAACCACGTTCTCTTCCTAGTCCATGGAATAAACCAGTGGGAGCATAATTTCAAACAAGAATCTCCAAAGATGGTAGCAACCAAGTATCAAATGGGGACTGTAATCACACAAGAGGACCAATGGACCACACCAAACCCTGCCTTGTAGACTGAGCAGATAAGCCTAACCAATCGAATCCTGCATAGTAGGCATAATGGCCTGGTCAATACGTGTCCTAGAAACACAAAACGAGTTGCAATAAAAGTGACTCTAAGAGAGACAACTAAGCTACTTAACGAGGAGGGCTGAAAACGCCTCCTGCTTGTACATCCCATGCCCACCCAGAAGACATCAGCCTCCTCGACACTTCCTATCCGACCAGCCCATCTGCCTGAGATCACGAACAAAGCCTTTTTTGATCTCATAAACTGAACTCAGCTTCCCTAAGGAATCAGGTCAGGTCAGAGCTGCCCCACAATGACTAAGTGAAGTTGGAAGCTAGAGGTTAGAGAAGGAAATGGTTAAAACAGTTGCTAGGGTAATATTTAGAACAAGGGCAAAATAATTACGTAACGGAATCTTCAGGGTTGTCACTTTAAAAACCACAAAAGGATGATAAAAACGAGGAACAAGAATCCTGAGGGTCAAGCTGTCTCATGGTCTGTCTCACTGTGCTCTGTGGAGCAAGACCAGATGTTGAAACTGTGTGTGGCCTGTCCCACACCCTGAGAACCTTCTGGAGGCCAGAAGCCCCTCAGAGCTAGAAAGGGTTTGGGTTCAGCGGGGTTTTGGAGAACCATTCATCTGGCTGCCCTGAGTTACAGTGTCTGTGCTGAAAAGGCTGTCCAAGAAGACCGAGGACAATTCTGCCACCAGGTTCCTGTCAACGGTTGTCTGGGCCATGCCGTAGATCGCACCCTACAAATCCAGTCAAAGCATGGTAATTAGTGACGAGGGGTACAGGAACAAAGACGATGCTGGGGTTCTGTTCTCCTTCTCCCCCCGTCCTTGTCTCCCCTGTGCCCTCCTCTCCCCGACTCCATTCCCACCCAGGAACCATTCCATCAGAAGACAGCTGGCACAGTAAATTTTTTTTTTTTTTTTTTTTGTGAGGAGATCAGCACTGTGCTAACATCCGCCAATCCTCCTCTTTTTTTGCTGAGGAAGATGGCCCTGGGCTAACATCTGTGCCCATCTTCCTCCACTTTATATGGGACGCCGCCACAGCATGGCTTGCCAAGCAGTGCGTCGGTGCGCGCCCGGGATCCAAACCAGCGAACCCCGGGCCGCCGCAGCGGAGCGCGCGCACTTAACTGCTTGCGCCACCGGGCCGGCCCCTGGCACAGTAAATTTTTCACGGGTACTTGCCATTCTGCCTTTCTGCCCAAAGGAACTCTCCTATGGATTTTGCCATAGAAAATTCAAGAGAAAACTAGTTTATTGCCTTTCCTGTGTCAAAATTTTCCTTTCAAATGGACACCACCACCATCTGCCTTTACAGCACTTTCAAATTAACAAGGTGCTTTATATATAGTATATCTCATTTGAAACTAAAAAGCCCTGGGAATGGGTGAGGCAGAGGCCACCAGCTCCAATTAAATAAGGAAAGAGGTTTGTGGATACAGAGCAGAAGAAGGAACAGACTCGAGGTCATCTGATTCTTTCAAACTCTCACCCACACCTAAACTTGCAGAGGAAGGAAAAACCCAAAGTGTCCCTACCATTCCTGTGGTCTTCGCTTTAGGATTCTTCATGATTTGAGTGACAGATTCCCGGATGTCCTTTAAGAACTGTATGGCTACTCGCTTCCGGGTGTGTACTAACGTGATGCAGAAATGAATACTATGGGAGAAGAAAGAGACAGACAGAGATGAACCTCAGAAAAAGAAAAAAAATCCTAAAATAAAGCAGCCCAAAATACAGGAATTTATTGGTTGCTTCTTCATGTTATTTGTGACAAGTGTAGTCATGAAGTTGTTCCCAGTCCTGGGACCCAGGGCTCTCAAATACATGTGTTGTCAAGCATGGGCCAGCAGGAGGGCTTCTGAGCGTGATCAAGAACCATCTGGATACAATGACTACAGCTGGCTGTTCTGTCCCACCCCTCCCCTCCAAAACTGTCAACTGCTAGTCCTTCAACCATGTGACCACCGAAGGGATGCTTTTATCTTAGATGATAAACCCTCGTGGGGACAGGGCCGTAAGGCTGGGGCCTTGAAGGACTTCAGGGCAAACAAGGAGCTCTAACTCCCCTGGAGGGAGACTGGGGCACAGAGGGACTGTAAAGAGGCAAGAGCCCAGCTGGGGCTGGCAATGCGCCAACATGTGACAGGGCACGGGCACATGGAGGACACGGGGAGACCTAGTCCACTGGAGTGCAGTGTTTATTTAGAGGCATCATGGAAAATTAGGTCAGAAAAGCATATTAAAGAAGACACTAGCGCCTGAATGATGAGAGTCCCTCTGGAAGGTTCTGAGCTGAATATCACTCAGGTACTGAGTCAGTTTATAAGAGCAATCTGATGGCTGTATACAAGACGGACTGGTGAGTATGGAGCCTAGAAAGAGTGGGGTGGGGGATCTCATGACCGACCCCACGTCTCAAGAGGCTGCCATCTTGATACTGTTCAGTATCAAGAACAACTCCAGGTGGCAAGAGAGATCCTGCAGACACCACAGCTGCCACTAATGTGCTGGGCTCTAAGAGTCAATCTCTGTAGTTCAGGTCACCTTGCTACCCAAGTTGTTCACAAGTCATGCAGCAAAGGAAGGGAAAGAGGCTTCTTCAAGCTTACCTGGGTGGGAACTGCAAGTGGTTCAAGTTCCACCCCTTCGCAGTCATCAGGTTAAAGAGCCGGTAGATGTCAAAATCCCGGGAGCCCAGAGCAATGACTGACAACTGAGGATTCCCAAAAACAAAGATGCCTTTGATGTTTTCCAGTCTTAAACAAACAAAGGAACAAAAAGGAAATTCAGCCACAAATATTCCTCTGGTCATCATCTCTCTAATCTTTTGCCTCTGAAGCATAAAAGATGTACTTTAAAAAAAATCCTGGAAAAATAATTCCTCCATCTCTACGGTTTAAAAAGTCATCTATGTAATCCCTAAAGCAAGAAATGGTACAGCATTTCTCAACAGACAGATCCATCAGAACCCTATGCGGGCCTTTCTCAAATGAGAAGCACCTACTGGCCGCTTTCGTTCACCCTCGAGATTCTGAAAAAGCCTCCCCATCCCGGTGACAGGCAGAGAGACAGGCAGGTAATACATGAACAGATAGGCAAAATAAAGCATGCGGCCCAGTTCTAGCCTTAGCTTAACCCCAGATTTCATCACCCCCTCCTCCCCACCCCTTCTGCCCCATCTCCAATTCTTTTCTCATTCCAGTGACTCTCCAAGTGTGATTCCTAGACCAGCAGCATCAGTATCTACAAGGAACTTCCTGGAAATAAAAATCCTCACACTCCTATTCCAGACCCAGTGAATCAGAATTCCAGGAGTGGGGCCCAGCAATCTGCATTTTAACAAGCCCTGCAGGTGAGTAGGATGCAGGCTCTAGTTTGAGAACCACCGTCTTAACCACTCAATACACTGTATATTAGCACTTGGTAAGAGCTGCAAGTTATTAAACACACCCTTGGAGACAACGTGGCCTACAAATAAAGCCCTGACCTGACCCTCCAAGTCACAGCAGAGCAAGGGAGCTTATCCTCCCAGGCCAGCACCACGCTCCTAAGCTGCCGTCCTAAACCCCTGGTTTCTCAGAGGATGGCAAATGGGCTGGGCTACAGGTGCTTGGCCAGGTAGATGCCTTGAGCCTACTCTACTAGCAGACAAAGCAAGAGACAAGGCAGATCCCGATCTTCCACACATACTCAGACTTGAGGAAGCGAGCGGTTTTGATGATCTGTTTGGTGGCTTCAACATAGCCGCTCTCACCGAAGTGCATCAACGCGGCCCAACAGGCAGCACTGATGCCACCAGGCCGTGAGCCCGCGATGGTCGGGGAAGCGTAGATGCCACCTTGCCAATCTGTGGCGACGAAGAACTGATAGCTCCGATACTTCTTGTCACTGTACAACACCACTGAGGAGCCTTTGGGGGCGTAGCCATACTGAGGGCAGAAGCAGATGGGTGAGTGCACCGTTCAAGACGCAGACCTGTCCAGAACTCTCATCATGCAGACTCCTCCTTCAAGTGTCAGCTTGTCTCTGTTTCCCACTCATGTCAAGAATTCAAACTTAAATTGTTAAAGGGTAAAGAGAACTTAAGGGATGGAGTTTAAATCTCTATTTTAGGGATGAGGATTCTGAGGCCCAGGAAGAACAACGTCTTGCCCAGTTAATGGCTTTACTTTCTTTCTCTCACGCAGCATGTGGTTTTCCTTATTTAAAACATTACTCCAGGGTGGTATGTCAGCATGGAAACAAAGATCAATTTCCACTGGAAGCCAGGAAAGGATGGAATTCAAGTCACCTGGAGCAACTAAAATCATGATCTGACTCCCTTTCTCATCTTTTGTGGTTAGTATTACACTTCCTTTTTAAAAACATTGTGCTCAGAATCTAGAAGCCACTTAATCCAACTTTAAAATAAACTACATACTTCGTTTCCTTGCAGCAAATGTGCCCTCCTAGTTAACTCTCAGTGAGGCTAACACGGAACTAACCTCACTCCCCGACCCACACAAGGATGGCTGGTAAGAAAGAGGGCACAGGAGCTGTCTGGGTGCCCAGGCAAAATGAAGTCAGATCCTGACTGATGATCTGTTGCTGATGATTCAGAGTTTGAAAAAGAAGTCTTTACTACACTCTAGTTTAAAGCAAGCTCTGAAAGTGCAATCAAAACAAGGCGCACATTCCTGAGGCTGCTGCTGCTTCCACATCTGGATACGTTTAAAAGGGTTCCCAACTGATCTAGACTTTGTCTCAGTCCACCAGGGGTGGCAGGCATGGACATTTCAAACATTACAAGCTGAACATTCCTGAGCATGTAAGTTCTTCCCTTTTTCCAAACATACGCCTGTCACTGAGGTGCAGGAGCCAGTGGCACGGGAGCTGCAGCATTAACATAGCTCCGCTTAGGAATTCCAACATCAACCTCACCTCCACCATCCACCCCACATAACCTCAAGGCTTCAGGGAGCTTTTCTATAAAGGCCACTACACTAGCACGTCCCAGTTGCACATAGTCAGTGGATACAGAAATTCTCTTGGCCATATGACACACAGATAACAGGTTCCTTTTCACTACTGCTTGTCATCTCTATCACTATACCTTGTCACCTGAATCAGCTGTCCAGGTGAGAGCAAAGAGCCAGACTTAACTTTATATTTTGGGGGGGAAGCTAATGCTTTAACCAATTTATTTTGTTGATAATAGTCAAAATAACCAACTGTCTACTCTGACTAACATTTGATCTCTGCCCTTGCTCACCTTATGAGTATCAGCTGAAATGCTGGTCACACCTTTCACCCGGAAATCGAATGGTTGCTCCAGTGGGTATCCTGCTTTCTCCATAAAGACGATGAGGAATCCCCCTAGACAAGCGTCTACATGAAGAGGTATTTTGTATTTGACAGCCAGCTAGTGCCAAAACAGAAAGACCATAAGAGAATTTCATTTATTGCCCTCTAACAAAAACTTTGCAAGATGTGGGTGGAGAGGTGGGCTATAACCACAAGGCCATTATATACTCTGTCTTCCATCTTTAAAAAAAACTGGCTATTTTTGACACTCCTAATAAAGCTCAACTTTCAAATGTAGTTAGCCTTCAAAATAATTCATCTGAAATGTGATACCTATTTCATATTTAAACATGCAGGCCCTCAAACTCACTGCAAAATCAGGCAGGATGTGAGCAGCACTCTGACTCAGGCTGCCTCTGGAGGGGGAAAGGTCCTGCTTTAATAATGGCGGGCGGGGAAGGAGGGAGGGGGTGCTATGGGGCAGCATGCTGAATACCACCCTCTGGTAGGCATGCTTCTAAATGCAGATTATTTCCTGATCTGAATCAAAAGTCAGCACTCTGTTAGAAAATCCAATTTAAACAGTCTTCTTCCTTGTATTACCCCTCCCCCACAGCAGCAGCTAGTAACTTTCAGAGGCTCCAAACAGAGCTGCAGGGCTTAACACAGGGCTGCTGAGAGCTATTCATCACTACTGTGCTTGAATCTAAACTCCGAATCGCTTCTATCTGCCAAGCACTGCACCATTAGATTCTACTCTAAAATCTCAATTGATTGCCTAGTAGCCCGTTTCTCTCACGTACCTTGGCCACTTCAGGAACAGGATCTATCACACCATGAGGAAACTGTGGGGTAGAGCAGACGAGCATGGCAGTGTTCTTGGAGATGGCTCTTCTCATTGCCTAGGGGTTTAAAGTTTAAAGGAAAATGAGAAGCCACATCACAATTACTCTTCTCTTCCGCTGCCAAGAGCAATCTAGGCTACCATTCGAGTTTCAGTCCACTTGTGCGCCCTCCTTCACCTCTCCAACCTCGGAGAAAACCGCCTCCCCAGCACGGTGGCAGAATTACAAACACGGCCAGATGGGTCCATTTGGGGAAAATAGTCTGAGAGCACAATACAAAAACAGCAAAATCATTGTGGGGGTAAAAAGAATATTGGGCTAAAAGGCAAAAGAGCCACACGTGAGGCCCAGCCCCACTCACCAGCAGTGGAACCTTGAGGAAACTACTTGACCTCAGCCAGTCTATGTCCTCATCTGTGAACTGAAATAACACTAATAGCTCCTACGACCTCCCTGGGCTGTCATAAGGCTCAAATGTGATTCTACAGCACTCTGAAAACTGGAAAGTTCTACACAAATGCAAAGCATAAAAATAATTACTAAAGGGATATTATTCAGCCTTAAAAAAGAAAGAAATCCTGCCCTTTGCAACAACACGGATGAACCTGGAGGACATTATGCTAAGTTAAATAAGCCAGGAATAGAAAGACAAATACTGCACGATCTCACTTATATGTGGAATCTATAGCAGTCAAACTCACAGAAGCAGAGAGTAGACTGGTGGTTGCCAGGGGCTGGAGGATGAAGGAAATGAGGAGATGTTGGTCAAGGGGTACTGAGTTTCAATTATGCAAGATGAATAAGTTCTGGAGATCTAACGTATGGCCACGTGACTATACCTAACCACGCTGCACTGTATACTTGAAGTCTGTGTAGAGATCTAGAAGGTAGTCTTAAGTACTCTAATCATGAAAGAAAAAGAAGACAGAAAACAGTAACTATGTAAGGTGATGGATATGTTAAACAACTCGATTGTGGTGATTATTTCCCAATGTATACGTACATCAAAACATCAAGTTGTACACCTTAAATATATGTAATTTTTTGTCAATTAATTAATCTATCAGTTAATACCTCAATAAAGATGGGGAGTGGAAATGCTAGTGCTAATAAACTGGATAGTTTACTTATGAAAAAAAAAATTACTATTATAATGGCAACAGTACTCATCAGGCCAATCAAAACCAGAGCGGGAGTCTTGATGCTCATTTTACAAACAGAGAAGAGCACGCGATGGTGCTGAAGCAAAACTCAGGTCTTTAAAGTCTCAAGTTAGGGACCAGATCATCCTCCTACGAGAATTCCTGAGTCTGTGAAGAGACTGAAGCTGCAGTTCACCACCACTGCCAGCGGCAGTTTTCACAAGTTTGGCTGCTACCATCAAAGGCATTTCGAGCCCATCTGCGTGTGACACGGAAAAAGACGGTCAATCAGGTGCTCTTCTTGCTTCTCACAGCCCAAGGCAGGCAACGGCCCTTCAGAGGAACTCACCCGAACATCCACCTCCATCATTTTGTTCAGTGGAACCCGAATAATCTTCATCCCAAAATAATTGGCTGCTTTGTCAAATGCAGCATGGGCACTTTGGGGGGCCACACTAAACGACATGGAAGAAGAGAAGAATGAAATTCAGATCAAAATAGGGCTCAAGAGAGAGCACAGCAGCAGCTAATCTAAATCACCAGAGTAAATGTCTCATTATTTTTCCTCAGATTTTTTAAAGTGCTTCTATTGTTTTACTTTTCTTTTTAAGCACAAACAAAAAGAAGTCAACTGATTCTCTACAGAAATCTTCTCCCTACTACTTAGGAAATCATTTTGGCAACAGGAAGAACAACATGGAACTAATCCTACATTGGGGATCCACAGCATAAATCAGGGCTGACAGGCAAAGGATGAGGGGCGGGGATTTTGGATCAGATCGACACAAGGCAGAGCCTTCTACGGCTGGCTATCCAAAGACTGTCCCTCAACGGGGAACAAGCTTCCTGACACGTTCAAGCAGAAAACGTAAGACTGCTTGGCAGGGATGTCAAAGTGGTAGTCAAGCATCAGAATAGTGGTCCCCTCCATCTCTGAAAGACCATGATCCTATGAGAAACTAAAATCCCCATTTTTCCTACATACTTGGAAGCAGCACTTCAAATAGTAATGAAAAAGGAAACTTGTCACAGTTAAGTAATATTTGCTTCACAGTTAAGTAATATTTGCTTTCAGATTTCTCTCAATTACTCCACTCTTACAACTGATCTGTTCCCTTTAAGGGAGAAGACTCTCTATTACTGAGTAAGCACAAAGCCCAAGATTTACACACGAAGAAAGATGGCGGCCTGATTTATTCTCTTAGGCTAAGTAAGAAGCATAGCATGAGATCATGTGCAGCAAAACCCTTAGTCACTGACACTTGTGGGAAAAACATTAACCTAAAAGATGTGGTATAAACACACTGTACAGGGAGAGGGTCAGGAGAAAACAACACAACCAGATGCCAAAACTACGTCCATGGAGTGGCAATATGGGTAAATCTCCAAAAGATTTTTGAAATTTTTCCTCCCAGAAAACACCCCTCATGCTGAAATGTTCTTAGGGAGCACCCTGACGCAGCCTATTATGTTTTAGTAACTTTCACGGAACTAAGACAAGTTGAGAGCTTTCCATAGGCTCCAGATAATTTATAATAAATATCACAGAATTCAGGGATGTAGTCCTGTAACTCTGTTACTTTTAGAAAAAGAATCTCGTTCTTGTTTACAGTATATACCATACATAAACTTGGAGGGTTGGGAAAGGGAATGATCTTTAAAATTAACTGGCTGATCCACCTAGGATTTTGCTGAATGTCAAGGGATAAGGGTCCAGGGCACAGGACAGGAGCAAAGAGGACTGGAATTGCCAGAGGAAGAGCAGAAGCGGAAAACAGACTGTCAGGCTGTGTCACACAGCAGTACTCCCCACAGACAGATCCAAAAGGGGGAAAAGACAGCCACATACATACATTTCAGGAGTTTTTATCCCGTTCTCGAAGGCCAGGTCCCGATAAGCTTTGCAGGCCATCAATATGCTTTCTGTCCCCCCAGAGGTCACCTGTAAAAAAGAAGAGGTGCCATCTGTGGAGGGGAGTTAGAGAGAGCTATCAGCATGCGCTTCCTGCCTTGATCTCGTTGGTGTCTGACGGAGAAACAGATGAGGTCTTGGATGAATGCTGCAGAGCAGACACTGCTACGTCTTCCAGAAGGAAAATCTGGCTTTGTTGCTAAGCCCAATCTCGGTTCAGGAAAAGAGGAGAAGCTACTAAATAAGAATGGGCAGAAACTCTGCACTGTATGCACAAACTCACATCCACCCAGACCGCACCTGTGCACACTCCACTTACATTTCCGTACCCCGTCCAGGTACAGATAGGACAGGGCATTTTACACCATTCAGAAGCATCAGGATTACTGACTCTGATGTAAATTTTCAATGTCCACTGAAGAATATGAAATTACAAAGTTACAATCCTAGTAAACTATGCAATACATTAGAAGACCAAGAGACATTCATACATTCCAAAGTGAACTCGTGGTTTTGACAAGTTTGAAAGACAAAAGTAGAAGCCTCTACTTAGATAAAGTTTGTTGTCTTACTTATCTGAAATCAAAACAAAAATCCTCATTTTTTAAATGAAGTAAAATGTTTTCCTGAAGCTAGGCCTAGCCCCTCTGATACAGGCGAATTCTTTACCAGAGTTGACACAAAAATACTCAGAGGTCGTTTCATTTGTCCTATTTTCCTCACTGGACCACAAACTCATGAAGGTGGAGACCAATCTGTTCATGACAACAGTCCTAGCACCTAGCCTAGTAGCTGACATCTAACAGATCTTCAATTAACATTTCTTAATGCCTGAGTTGACTCAGTACACCACGACCAACACAGCACACCATACCCATCTGGCTATCCTTTGATAACATCTAAGAATGAATCATTTCAAAATGAACAGAAAAAAGAAAGCTAGGTGAATATTTTCTTAGATTTATCATCTCCAAAGATTCATACAACCTTAGACAGTCTTTTCATTTTACAGGTGAGAATGGAGCCCCTAACAGACTAAAGTGATTCGCCCAATGTCGTCCATTAGCATCTGCTAAGAAGTAAAACTTTCTGTGTTTTCATATTTAGTGTAACTTAATAAGAGATGGAATGAGAAAGTGATTACTGAAATTTAAAATAATATCCATATATAGGACAAAAATACCACTGGATACAAAATCCCAGTGGTCAGGAGTTATATGGCAGATTAGCTGAGAAAAGTTAGTCGTTTTTTGATTCAGGAAGTCTTCATGAAAATGTGACCATCATCCACATGGTAATGCAGTGTCTTAGGCACCAGACCCCTGTTTTGTAGGTCTCTGCATTTCTATGTTAGAGAAGACAAAATGCTCACAGTTGGTCAGCTCTGCAAATCAGCAGCATGTCCTGTGGTCTAGCATAAAACCTCAGAATGTCACATGAGCTGTGAAGAAAGTCAAGAAAGGACTAGCAAAGTCCAAGTCTGCAGTGCGTCAATCTCTTACTAAGGCCCAGTAATGACCTAAGCAAAAATGTTTCCAAATCCCCTAGTCACCCACTTCACGTGACCTATTTTTAGTCCTGTAACTAATCAAATCAACATCATTATTTATCAGGCAAACAACAGTGTACTTTTCACTGTAAAAGCAGGAACACCTATATTCTACTCCTAACTTTTATTTCTGATTCCCACATTCTGTGTTTAAATATGCTGCTACTCTCCCATTTCCCTCCATCCTCCGTACCCAAAGAAAAACAGAAATTTACCTGTGAAGTAAGAAGATACAGGTCTTATAACTACTTATGCGAGTCAACTTCTTTCAACATGGCCCGCTGGCGTAGTGGTCAAGTTTGTGCGCTCTGCTGCGGTGGCCCGGGGTTCGTGGGTTCAGAACCCCAGGCACGGACCTATGCACCACTTATCAAGCCATGCTGTGGCAGGTTGTCCCACATATAAAGTAGAGGAAGATGGGCACGGATGTTAGCCCAGGGCCAATCTTCCTCAGCAAAAAGAGGAGGATTGGCAACAGATGTTAGCTCAGGGCTAATTGTCCTCACCAAAACTAAATAAATTAATTAAATTTAAAAAAATTAAAAGAAAAAAACTCACTCTGATATAGGATATGTATGTCAGAAAACAAGAGTCGAACATGGCCTATTTGGAAAACTTTCTTTTAGATGCTGTTTGGGTCTGATGGCATCTGCACAAGCCAAGACTTTTCTGCGGCAACCTAATTTCCTTCAGTATATGGAGGCACTTCTCATCCATTCTGAGGCAAATGAAGTTAACACAAGGAAAGCTAGTTTAAGGTTTAAGAACAATGAACGAGAATAGCTTAAGACCTTAGTTGGGAACAGGCTCAAGACTGCCCAGCCATTTGGCTTCGTCTTCTTGTTTCCCACATCTGAACTCAAGAGCGTTCTTCACCAAATGCGGCTCATCAAGAGAGACAGAGACTGAAGATACAGAGAGAAACTCAAATAATCCCAGAGGTAATTAGTTCTCTTATAAAAATCTAAGTATTAGAAGAGACTGGGGACCTTAGACTCTACCCTCCTCCTGATCCTGACATAGCCACTAGAAAAGATCAGAATAAGAGAGGCATAGTTTAATTGTAGCAATGCAAAAAAACCCCCATGGGTTGGACTTCCAGATTAACAAAGACTGAAAGTACTTCACAGATTCTCTCTCCCCTAATAACTGTAAGAATGAAGGAAAAAAAGGAGTAATAACCTGCAATAACGACAACCAAACAAGGAAAGAGATAATCTAATGCAATAAACTTCAAACACTGACAATGAAAAAAAGAAACAAGTTTCAAAAGCACAGCAGAGAGCAAAACACAGTGCCTAACCCCTCTTTCAAGCCCTGGAGATTGTCCAGTGCGTCAGCAAGATCCTGAGAATTCTCAGTAATACCCCCTAAATCTTCAGAAAAGCAAGTGGAGGGGGTTTCCTTATCTTCTTTCCTTATCTTCAGATCAGTGAGTGGTGGACATGGCTGCTAGGGAGAAATAAGCAAAATGGAGAGAGAGAACATCAGGACTGGCTCCTTATTTCAAGGGAAGACTTGAGGGATGCAGGATGGGCTAAAGAAATCATCACAGCCCAAAGGGTATTATTCTCTCCCAACTAGGCAGAGTGAACTCTGGTAGGTAACTTTTAACAAACTCTCAGAAGAGACCTAGAGATTCTAATACAGGTGGAACAAAGCTTCAGCTGAGCCCTGCCCTCAACCAAATACAATCAGACAAGAAATCACCCACCATGTATCAGAACAAATAGAATGTCTAGAGAGTCACCCAAGCATGAGCTGAGATGAAAGAAAATGACATGGTAACTACATAGACATATAAAAAGAAAACAAAGTAGTATGCAAAATAAAGGCCCAATTCAGAAGGTAACAACCTAAGGACAGAAGGAAATTCCTCATGACTGTTTCTCCCTATTGGACAATATCATAAGAACATGAATTCAATAAAACAAGAGTTGAAAGACTGGACACTGAAACAACAGAATGAGAATGCAGACCTGAAAAAACAAAGTACCAAACAGCATCAACAAAGAATTAATAAATATATTAGGAGCAACAAGGAGCAGAATAAACACTGCTGAGAATAAAAATACTAACTTCGAGGAGAGGTTAAGATAAGTTTAGTGAACCCAGGGCCGGCCCCGTGGCTCAGCGGTTAAGTGCGCCCACTCCGCCCGGGTTTGGATCCCGGGCGTGCACTGATGCACCGCTTGTCGGGCCATGCTGAAGCTGCGTCCCACATACAGCAACTAGCAGGATGTGCAACTATAACATACAACTATCTACTGGGGCTTTGGGAAGAAAAAGGGGAAAAAAAAAAGGACGAGGATTGGCAATAGATATTAGCTCAGGGCCAGTCTTCCTCAGCAAAAAGAGGAGGATTGGCATGGA
This sequence comes from Ceratotherium simum simum, assembly GCF_057802395.1. Taxonomy (NCBI): domain Eukaryota; kingdom Metazoa; phylum Chordata; class Mammalia; order Perissodactyla; family Rhinocerotidae; genus Ceratotherium; species Ceratotherium simum. Next base: position 30,572,002 of record NC_141905.1, read on the forward strand.
TGTTAGCTCAGGGCTGATCTTCCTCACACACACACACACAAAAAAAGTTTAGTGAACCCAGATAACAAAGAAAGAGATTGAAAGATAATGCCATTCCACCCTCGGAGAACTATGTCCATCTGGCTAGTCAAAGAAAAAACAAAAGGCATTCAGAAGAATTATGGGGATGGCTGGAAATCTGTGAAACTATATTCTCTAAGGAACAGCTGAGTATCCTAGGAAATACATGGGAAAGAGAAGATTCAAGGGGAAAGGCTTTCTAGTACACAAAGGTCTCTCACATGGAAAAAAGACAATTATGGAACTTCTACTTCCAGCAATATAGATCACATACCTTATACAACCCTCCTACCTGAAACAACTAGAAAGCCTGAAAAAACATTTAAAAATTTTTTACCTCCACCACTACGCTAACATAAAGGAATATACCGAACCCCCAAACAAAGCAAAATCAAGAATCCTACTACATAAGGGAGTGCCAAAGCTGGCTTTAACTTTAAGGGCTGCTGCCAACCCCTAGAGCCCTCAGACTCCCACTCGGACAAATGAACAGGAGATAAATTCAGGGCCTGCCCAAGGGAAGGGGTCTAACAGGAGACAGCTAAAAAAACTGGGACTACCTCCACACTCTTAGCGGTACAAGAAATAAACCCCACTGGTGCAGAAGGGGACAGCAAGAAAAACTGCTTTTATCAACCCTGATGTGCAGGTAAAGAAAAATAAGAATCTCTCAAGAATGTATAAGAAGACAGCTTTTTTGTGAGTTTGTGGTCTGAATTCACACTACCTCTGTAGTACAAAACTACAAGCTGAGAATTGGACTTAAACTGGTTCCAGTGCAGCAGCACTTCCCAGCAACTCCCCAGCAACTGGCAGAAGTAATTACAAACCTCCTCTGGAAGAACTTAACCTCAATCTAGGCCTCACAGTTAAGTTCCCAGGAAAATAAGTGGCTCACAGTAACAAAAAAAAAAAAAAAAGAAAAGGACAAATATAAGGATACAAGACAACATGAGTGAAACCAGCAGAAATAGACAGGTAAGGCTCAGGAATAATGGAATTATCAGACAGACATATAAAATAATTATGTGCAATATATTTAAATAAACAAAATATAAGCCAAGGAAAGGAGCTATAAAGAACAAGACAGATTAAAAAAGAAATTCTCAAGAATGGAAAATAAAAAACAGTAAATGAAATTTAAAAACTCAATGGAAGAACTAAAGAGTAGATTAGACACAGCTCAAGGGGGAACTACCCCTCTACTTACCGCCTAGCTCCAACAATTATCAACTCACAGCTGATCATTCGTCTACCCCCAACCACTCCAGCCATGGCTGCTAGTGAGAATATCAGATGTTCTAACAGTTACAGTTTACAGGTTACCTATTTTTTTCTGGCTGCTTTTAAACACCAATTAGATGTGTGGTTAGCCCTTCTCACTCTATGCTGCATGTCTCTTAACCTCTTTTGTATTTTCTATTAGTCTCTCTGGATTTTATTCTGGTTAATTTTTTTTTTAATAATTTTATTTATTTATTTATTTTTCCCCCCAAAGCCCCAGTAGATAGTTGTATGTCATAGCTGCACATCCTTCTAGTTGCTGTACGTGGGACGCGGCCTCAGCATGGCTGGAAAAGCGGTGCGTCGGTGCGCGCCCGGGATCCGAACCCGGGCTGCCAGCAGCGCAGCGCGCGCACTTAACCACTAAGCCACGGGGCCGGCCCTGGTTAATTTTTTTTTTTTTTAATCTGCCTTATTCCATAAATTTGACTTATGAACCATGTAAATATTTTATATAGTTATAAAGGAACCAAGACTCCTTGGACAAATAGCTGATTCTGGGTCTGGAGCAGGAAATGTACAAGGTGAACCTGGAATATTTCATCAAATAAAAATATTTTGTCAAAAAAAAAGGAAAGAAAGGAAGCTTTCAAAGACTACTTGAGTCATAGAAAAGGACCCAGGAGCCAAAATTAAGAAGCTCCCACTGGCCAAAAATGGGGTAATTTGAGCATTACTGAGTAACAACTACAGTGGACTGAAGCATATACAGTATTCTACAATTGATCTACCCTACTGCTGACAGACATTTGAGGTACCAGTTTTTAGCCATCATGAACAGTGCTGATATCAATATACATCTATCCTGACACACACATGTGCTAGTTTTTCTAAGATATAACCTGAGTAGCAGAATTTCAGGGTCATAAGATTCGTGTATCTTCAACTTTACTGGATAATGCCAAACTGTTTTGTGGTTAACCTATGGTCTCTTAAAAGTTCATAAAGAGTCTAATGGCACAAGAGAATACCTACGGACTGTCAGTATATTGTCATCTCCCCTCCACGTCACCCCATTCGTCTAAATGCCATAAGGGAATCCACTGCTAGATTATGGTTGGTTCAATTTTTAACACCTCTGGAATGTTTTTTGGAAAAATGAATGCCAGGAATACTGGTTTTGTCAGCTACTGAATATTTGAACATGCTGATTTTTCATGGTGCCAACATAAAAGTAAAAGAACACTGTTACTGGAAAAAACAAAAAAGCAACTATAAAATGTTCTTGTTTTTAGATGGGCCCTTTAATAATTAAATATGCAGACTTTATAATGATTATACAAAAGTATCTGATAGGATTAGCACCTCTAGGTTACCACTACAGCATAATGGGTCACATCTGACTATCCTGCACAAGCTGAGATTTAGTTTTTTCCAGAGAAGGCATTATCAGTTTGTAGTAACAAATCTAAGCAGAAGTTTATCAATCACACTTTAGGAAAACTAACAAACATCTACTGGAAAGAATAGTTGAAACAAGGAATCCTCATATGTGTTTTTAATTATAATGATACCCTCTTCCTTTATTCCTAAATCAACTAAATGAGATTCAGTTTATAGCAAAATAATCAAGTAAACTTCCAGCTCAAGTAAAATGAGAAGTATATCAAAAAAACTATAAGATGGTTTGACAAAACTATATAGATAAATGGGCAGTGAGGTGGGTGGGGGATAAAAGAGAGGGAGGGAGGGAGAGAAAGGAGCAAAGAGTGCAGATGCAGCAAAATATTTACATTTAGAGAATGAGGGTATTCTTTAAACTATTCTAGCAACTTTATGTCAGTTTAAAATTTTTCAAAATAAAAAACTGAAGAGAAAAAATATCTAGGAAACACATATTAAAATGTTGATACTCTAGATTACAAATTACAAGTAATTTTTAAATTGCTGTTAATCTGGATCCTTCTACAATAATCACATATTACTTGTCTAATAAAATGTTAATAAAATCTCCTACATTAACTACAAAAATAAGATTATTGGATGCCACTTGCACATACTTACACATCCACAGGAGTCTGGTCCCCCATTGAAGAGGGAACAAGCTATCCTCACAATCTCTGCCTCGATCTTACGAAGTCCCGGGAAGATGTCTGGATGCAGTGGATTACTCCAGGCAAAATTGCCATAAGCCTGCAAAGAAATGCAAGCAGACAGGAAGTAAGACAATTACACCGTATAGGACAAAGAATCATGCACTAAACAAAAGTTTCTAGGTATCAGGCACAACACTAAAAACTGGGAAAATGGTAAGATATGTTCCCCAACCTAAAGAAGATCACAATATAGTGGAGGAGACAGACACAAATAAATTATTTTACAATGTGGTAAGAGAGGAAGTATAAATGTGGTTAAAAGCACAGACTAAAACATCAAACAGATCCAGTTTGAAATCTAGGCTTTGCTTATCACTTCTAGCTGTGTAACCTGGGGTCAAATAACCTCTCTGAGGCTCAGTTTCCTCATATGCTAAAGGGGATAATTATGGTACCTATCACATAGGGTTCCAGTGATGTCAATAACAGGAGGCATGCAGAGCACTTAGTAGAGTGTCTGGCACAAAGCAGCTACTGTTCTAAGTGCAATACCAGATGTATGGACATGATGGTAAGGGGCCTTAAAGAGGGAATGACGGACATCCCAGGTGGTCTGGAGCTGTCTGCTGAGTGGAACCTTGAGCGATAAACAGGAATTCATCATTTAGAACAGGTGGAATGAAGGAGGGAAAGGAAGCCAACGTAAGAGCAAGGTGTGTACTCGGTGAAGACAAAAGGTGGAGTTAGTGTTTACGCAGGAAAGTAACAGGAGTGGTTGAAAAAATAAGTGAGAGCGGGCTCCTGGCCGGACTTGTATTTTCTCCTACATAAGCAGCTTGCCTTTTATCCTGGAGGTAATGGGAAGCTACTGAAAGATTTTTAAGCGTAGATGTAAGATCAGAGCATGATGCCAAGATATAACCAAGCAAAACCTGTAATATTCAGTAAGGTATGAGCAGTTTCATAGTTATAATAAAACACAAAGACCTTAGAGACCATCAGTCCAATGTTAATTTTATATGACAAAGTGGAGTGTAAAAACTAAATTTGATTAGAAATGGAAGAAGCTAAAGGCAATTCTAAAGTCAACAAAAAATGAGAACTATGTGAATTATAAGTGGGACTACTGCTCATTCTCAGATCATCTGATTTGAGACTCAGGTAGTATAAGAAATTATGACCAAGTTTCCATCCTTGTATCTTTTTTTTGTGTGTGAGGAAGATCAGCCCTGAGCTAACATCCGTGCTAATCCTCCTCTTTTTGCTGAGGAAGACCGGCTCTGAGCTGACATCTATTGCCAATCCTCCTCCCTTTTTTTTCCCCCAAAGCCCCAGTAGATAGTTGTATGTCACAGTTGCACATCCTTCTAGTTGCTGTATGTGGGACGCGGCCTGAGCATGGCTGGACAAGCAGTGCGTCGGTGCGCGCCCGGGATCCGAACCCGGGCCACCAGTAGCGGAGCACACGCACTTAACCGCTAAGCCACGGGGCCGGCCCCATCCTTGTATCTTCTTATCAAACAAAATTTTGTTTGTCAATAATAACCTCAAATGATGCAACTACCTTCCCTAGTAATCTGCCTTCTACACAGGGCATCTATAAGACCTGGAGACACAAGTAATATTTTACTTTTTTACAGACTGAAGATGTCTTTGACAATATTACACATACTCGTCTATGTTTGGATGAATAGAAACTTCCTAAACTTCTTTAGTTTTATTTTAAAAATAAACTTTCCTTAAGTAACTTTGTTTTTTAATTACAAAAGTAAGGAGGAAGAAGTGAGGTAATATAAACTGGCAGAGAACACACACACTCCCCTTTAGTACTGGACACTCACCTTCACGAGGAGTTTGGTGAGCTCCTCCTCCCCGTTGTACACTGCTCCGGAGGCCTTCCCTTCCTGCCACAAGACATCTGCAGAGAAAGTTAAGACCACCAGGTCAGTACGCAGGAACCTTTGGGAAGACAGGTTCTAATGAAGAAGAAATAGGAAGAAACCTCTCTGGGTACAAAAGAAAAAAAAAAGTTTGAGTGGAAACCCAAAGGCATTCATATATTAAATCAAGAAAAAGAATTCCAATAAAGAGCCATCACAGCAAAATAAAGATGAAAGATTAATTACTATCAATAACAGTGTGAAAGAGATTTTAACAGCATCTAGGACAATAAAGATAGCCCAATAATAACGTTGTCATCACCCCCAACCGTTTGCTAACACAGAAAAATTTTCCTTGATCTATACTCGTTTCCTGTTCTCTGTACGGTTGAGCTAGACCTTATTCTGCAATTGCTTCCTTCTTCTCTCTCTCCCCATCCAGTCAAAGGAAGTGTGGGAACTGTTATCAGCAGAGTTAGCAGAAAAAACCGAAACAACAGTGTGAAATTTCAGCATACCATCATCAGAGTTGGAGGCAGGGAACTGAATCCCTGACTAAACAAACCATGATGCGATATGAACCACCAGCATCCTGGTCTCAGGGGCCCCTCCTTCAGACGAGCCTGGAAACCTACACAGAATTAGCCATCTGCTTCCAGCGACACACGCTGCAGCACTCAGGATCAGGAACACAGTCACACGGGATAAAGCTCAGAGGAAAGGTTCCCAACCAGAATTTAAGGCCCGACTCCACTTCCTGTCTGAGGTGTTCCCCCAGAGATATTCTACATCACGCCTACAAATCTAGTGATGTGAGTGTCTCGGGTCCTTTTGTGTGTACAGCATGGCTGTGCCCCATTGAAAGTGGGTAGTGAGAAAGCTATTACAGAAACACATTAACTGAAAACTACAGCCATGGGCCCTACAAATCTAAGATCTTCAGCTCCAACAAGAGAGCACAAGACTGAGTAGTGAATATCCAGACAAACCCCTCATTCTCACGCAATCTGCCCAGCTGTGGCTTGCTGCCAGTTTTACTTTCCCTCTTTCCTTAAAGGACACTGGTCTGTACCATGCATGTCTTCAGACCAAGAGGTCTCCAGCCTTTCAAAAACAGGATACATGGTTTCATTTCCTGTTCTTTTACTGGTGCTACAGAGTACGGCAATGGACAGTGACTTAAAAACGGAAGGGAAGGAAATCTGGCGGCAGCAACCAGCCCTCATAATCACGGAAATCTTTAATATACACATCTCAGAGTGCTAATCCCTGCTTTATATCATCTACAAATCCTGGACTGTATCTAAATTTTGTACCATCCAATGTCAAAAACTCAACAGACGTCAATTAGAAATTTTAAAATGTATTTGTTGAACTGCAATGTGGCATCCCGAATTGGATCCTAGAACAGAAAAAAGGACACTAGTGGAAAAACTGGTGAAAGAGGAATAGAATTTGTAGTTAACAGTACTGTACCGACATTAATTTTTTAGTTTTGAGAAATATACCATGGTTATTTTAGATGTTAACATCAGGAGAAGCTGGGTAATGGGTATATAGGAAATCTCTGTATTACCTCTGCAAATTTTCTATAAATCGAAAATCATACCAAACTAAAAAGCCTATTTTAAAGAAGTATTTGTAATATGATCTTACTGTGTTTGTGTTAATAATTATAGCTAACATTTACTGAGCACTTACTGTAAGCCAGGTATTATATGTACATGTATGATCTCATTTAATCTCTATAATCATTCTTTTAGATAAGTACTATTATTATTATCCCCATTGTAAAGAGACAAAAACCAAGGCACAGAGAAGTAACTTACCCAAGGTCACACTTCAAGTGGCTAAACCAGGATGCAAATCCAGGCGATTCCATGGGCTGTATTCTTAAACATTAAGCTACCTGGTGCATTTATCCTTCTCATGCATGTATGTACATGTGTATGTGTATTTATGACACAAAACACTATTAACATTCTGATATATACATGCATATACCTCTCATCTATGTTTATCTTTTGATGATGGAATTATAGTGACTTTTTCTTTTCTTTTGTGCCTTTATGCAGATTTCACAATTTTTATAATGAATCTGTATTTCATTTGTTTTTTTGTGAGGAAGATCAGCCCTGAGCTAACATCCATACTAACCCTCCTGTTTTTTTTTTGCTGAGGAAGACCAGCTCTGAGCTAACATCTATTGCCAATCCTCCTCCTTTTTTTCCCCAAAGCCTCAGTAGATAGTTGTATGTCATAGTTGCACATCCTTCTAGTTGCTGTATGTGGGACGCGGCCTCAGCATGGCTGGAGAAGCGGTGCGTTGGTTTGCGCCCGGGATCCGAACCCTGGCTGCCAGTAGCGGAGCGCATGCACTTAACCACTAAGCCATGGGGCCGGCCCTGTATTTCATTTTTATTACATATATTCTCTTTTAAAAAACAAATGTATGTTTTATTCAGACTTAGAAAAGGAAACAGAACCAAGTTCCACTGTCTCTGCAATTTGTTTGCTCTCTGAATGATGAATCTAAACATAATTTCTAAAATATGAAATTCAGCCTTTGAGACAGGGAGTGAGACCTCCTAAACATATACGTACCAAGGATGAACTACTCTTAACCTATGCAAACAGAAACAATGACCAAACGAGCCACATGAAGGAAGGAGAGAGCACGCATTTGCTGAGAATCATACCCAGACAGCTGTAGTCCTTGAGCTTCTCCAGAACTGCAGACGTGCTCAGACCTTGAGAGGGCAGAGCTTTCACATATTCTTTATCCACTTTCAGGAAGGACATGTTCTTGCTAATATCATCCTTAGTCTTGTTCAACTTATCTTGGATCTGCAAAGGTAAGAAAGACAAAGTTAAAAAGGAGACGGAAGAATACAGTGGAGAGAGTAGAAGAACCAGTTATGACACCAAGTCAACTGCTCGAGGCTGGGCACCGCACAGATGCTACAGAACAAGGATGGTGTTTTTTCTTAAAGAGATAGGGTGGTGTTTTTTCTTAAAGAGATAGGGTGACATTTTAACTGTTTAGCTATTTTCTGGCATGTGCAACAGTCTCTTAGAAGTGCAAAAAGTCAACCTTCTCTGAAGGTCAAAGATGCACTCAATCTCCCCCTGCCCTTTTCCTCTGCCATGCTGACATCACCAGGGCTTTACTTGGGTTTGCATCTGCTAAAGTCAGCACCTCTCGGAGGGCAGTATTTGGACCCTGTTCCTACCCCAGCAGCAGCTACAATGTGTGTGCTAAAGAAACAAAAGTAGAGCCATGAACAGCAGCCATAAAATAGGCCAAGCAGCAGTCAAATGGATTCTGGTGTTTGTGCAAGTGATGAGCTCCTTCAATAGACATGCACAGAGCACACCAGGAACTGGGCAACTCCCCACATACAAGCCCAGGCCATGCTGGGAAGTACCAGGAAGACTGCATTCTGTCTCCTCAGGTTGTCCACAGCTTGTCCTGTGTGATCTGTAAGTGCTAGGAGGAACTAAGGTCCTTTTTGCTACCTATTTATCAACTATGGCTATTCCTCTTTCCTCCTCACAGCAACAGCTTCTGAGACCTTTCCTTTCATACATTCACTTACTCACTAAACATCACAACACAAATATGTTGACCTACTACCGTGGGCCAGGAAAACACAGTGAATAAAACAAACTTAGGCAGTATACAGTGAAAACAACTCCTGTTCTCATGAAACTTATTTTTAGCAGCAGAGACAGAAAATGAAAGGTACTGAAAAGTGCTGGGGGAAGAAAACAAACCCAGAGCAGAGTTGGGAGGTGGAAAGGCAAGGGCTGCTGCTCGTGACAAGAGACTCTTGGGTGGTAGGTCTGGGGAAGAGTGGCGATGTGTCACAATTTGTGTGTGTAATAGTGATATGGTCTCAGCAATGTCTGTTAAAGTTTGATGCCCTAGATCTCACGCCAAACATTTAGATTTCCTCATCTCTAGCTGTGGATGATTAGCTTAGCATACAGGAGGAGCTTCTTGGCTGTGGCCCTCAATGAAACCACAGGGAAGCCACTCCTTTAAAACATGTCTCCAATAGGCTGACAGGCAGGCACTGGCAGGTAGCAGAGTCCACACGAGTGGGCAATGCTGTAGCATGTGATGGACATGAAGATATTTTTAAAGTTGTAAATAAAGAATTATGCCGCATAAATGGTGACCACGCAACAGGAGCAAACTCTGAAAGCTGAGCTTCATGCACAGACTAAGCTGTTGGAATAAAATAAAACAGACAAAAAATGACAGTGAGAGGTATATTAGAAAAGCACAGCAAGTACGTCCCCATTCCCAATTCTTGCCTCAGAACCTCTATCACATTTTAATTTTTTCACAGCATTTATTTCAAAATGAAATTCTTATGTACCTGTTTATGTCTTTATTTTCTGTCTTTCCTACTAAAATATAAGTTGCAGAGAAGAAGCACTTGGTCTTGTTCCCCACTGTATCCCCAGCAGCCAGAACTGTACCTGACATAGAGCAGGTACTTAATAACCACGTGCTGAACACATGAGTCTAAGTGATGAATGAGAGAGGGATACACACACACACTCACTCAAAAAAAGGAACTTTTTGTCTCTGAGCCTCAAAATCTGCTTCTAAAAAATGAAAGGTGATTATATAGTTTCTAAGTACCTTCCAACTCTGTTATTTTATAAATTTAAGAATGAGTTCTGGAACTCTAGCATTTATTTGTCTCAAAATCTCAAATTGAAGGAGAAAAGTGTGAAGCGTAAAGGCAGAAAAAACACAGGGAATGACAAAAGGGGAAATGCTATTATCCTTTGTGTCTTCCCTCTCCCTACCCCTCACTCTATAAGGACAAAAGGAGATTTAATGTTAGTAAGATTTCAGGTCAAATAAAAGCCTATCCACTCTCATTCCTCTTCTCCACCCCAGTTATTACTTCCACTTCTCCACAGGAAATGAACCTGAAAATCCACAGTTCTAGGAGGGTTAGCACAGTGGTCTGAATGGATTTTGGTCAAAGGCTAAAGATAACCGACATCTTTTCTGGTTTGGCCAGGAAAGGGAATTGAAAGCCAAAAGTGAAAGAGAGCTTGCAGGAAAGTCGAGGGGCAGGGCAGGGATTGGGGGAGATGAAGACCTCAAGGACTCATGTGCTGTCTTTAGAGCTTGCAAGGCGGCCTGTTTATCTGCACTCGTGATAAAGAACTTGTGGGAAGGTCTTGGGGGTGACTGTCTTATCCTCAGTATGGGGAAGGGTAGAGAGGGGAGAGTGAAGGGAACACATCCTATACTATAGATGTACTACTATAGTATATACTATCTATAGGTACAAAGGGCAAGAGAAGAGCTCTGTTATCTCTCTAAGTTTCTAAACCTGGGATCAGCAAACTACAGCCCAAATCTGGCCTATGCCTGTTTTTGTAAAGAAAGTTTCACTGGAACACAGCCTCATCCCTTTACCTATTGTCCTGTCACTGCTTTCCCTCCACAAGGGCAGAGCTGAAGAGTGTGACAGACACAGTATGGCCTGCAAAGCCTAAAAAGTTCCATATCTAGCCCTTTACAGAAAAAGTTTGCCAACCCGATCTAAACCATGTAAGCACCCCACCCCCAGATAAATATTTAAATTCAGCCCAGCCAATATGGCTCCAAAGCATCATGTCACTTCTGTCAGGTTTTCTAATTTCAAATTCTTCCTTAACAGACATCTCCTTTCTCCTTTGGTCAAATATGTTAGAGAAAGGGTTAGGTCAGGTTTCTCAGTCTTGGCACTTCTGACAATTTCAGCCAGATAATTGTTTGTTGTGGAGGCTGTCCTGTGCATTGTAGGATGTTTAGCAGCATCCCTGGCCACTATCTACTAATGTCAATAGCACCCCTCTCCAGTTGTAACAGAAATGTCCCCAAACACTGTCAAATGTTCCTTGGAGGTGGGGGACAAAAATCACTCTTCCCCCTTGAGATTACTAGGTTCAGTAAACAGAAAGAAAGAGGCACAATCATGGACAGGGGGCTCGGGGGAGGAAACGCTATACAGATTCCACTTACCTTGCGACCAACAATAGGCAGCTTCCTGATGAACTTAAAACATCTCTTTTTAAACCTTGACCATAAACCTAAAAGAAACAAATGGTTTTATTATCCCAACAAATCTCCACGAATATGACCCGCTAGTCATAACGTCTGAACTATTCAATGTGTCCTCTGCAATCTCATTTGCCTTCAGATCGCAAAGGCAGAGTTTCTTTCCTTTAAAAAAAAAAACCTTTTGGGGCCAGCCCGGTGGCACAAGCGGTTCAGTGCACGTGCTCCTCTGCAGCGGCCCGGGGTTCGCAGGTTCGGATCCCGGGCGCGCACCGACACACTGCTTGCTAAGCCATGCTGTGGCGGCGTCCCATATAAAGTAGAGGAAGACGGCCACGGATGTTAGCTCAGGGCCAATCTTCCTCAAAGAAAAAGGGGAGGACTGGCATCAGATATTAGCTCAGGGCTAGTCCTCCTCACAAAAAAAAAAAAAAAGCCTTTTAAATTTAATTTTTTGAATAAGTAATATATTCACATGGTCCAAAAAAATAAACAAACACACAGAGTTAAAAGTTCCTCTCTCATCTATCCCCCAGACCCTTATCCTATCCCCAGGTAAACACTACTATTAAGTTTCTGGAATACCCTGCTAGAATTTCTTTATGCATATAGAAGCAAGAATAAAGATATATTCTTATTTGTCTCTCCTTTTACACAAAAGGTAGCATACTCTAACACTGTACTAGACCTTGTTTTTCTACTTGGGAATATTCTCTTAAACATCAGTGCTTCCTCATTCATTTTTACAGCTGTAGAGTATTCCATTATGTGGATATACCATAATCTATTTAACCTGCTCCTTCCTGATGAACACATAGGTTATTTCTAATATTTGCTATTACAAACCATGCTGAAATAAATAACCTCATAACACACACCATACTGCATTCATGAGAGTATCCTTACAGGATAAATTCCCAGCAACAGAATTGCCAGGTCAAATGACATGTATTCCAGAGTTCTTTACCTTCCCAAGGTTTCCAGGTGTCCAACATTTCTCTTCTCTCCCCCAAAACAAATGACCAATCCATGCTTCTTTTCAAGATCTATGCTCCAGTCTCTCATTCAACACACATCCTAGCAACATTTTCTGGACCTAAAAAGGCCTTCAGTATCACAGATACCAATCAGACTATTCTGTCAGGCGGTACACAGGACAAATATGGAAGTCTGATCCTGTCAATCACAATAATTATAAATACACGGCACTAAATAGACCATTACACCTTTCAATGAATTCACATTCGATATATCTCAACTGACTCTGACAACAAGACTTTGATGCTGGCACAGAAGGCACTATATACTATCCTAAGGCAACTAAGGATCAAGCATTAACAACTTGCTCAATGTCACGGATCAAATCAGTGATGGAATAGGGATTTAACTGAAGTCTTTGTTTTTCTAGTCCTAGACTCCCAGGACTCCACGCTGCTTCAAATGCACAATAGGAATTTTCAGTTATCCCAAATGAGTCTATAAGGAATCCAGACTAGCTTTTACGAAGGTATGAACTGCATATGAACCTTTACTGCATTCCTAGGAGATCCGGGCACTCCAATTTCCCTGGCGAGAAGGAGCTCTCTCTCGACAACCACAGAATGTGTCTGGACCTTCTTTTGGTATTTATTATATGATGCTTGTGTCTTTACCAGTGATTTTTGCTTAGGTTGCATCCCTTTCTACTTCACTCTATAGTGCCTACTGCTGTAGTCAACACACTGTAAATGTCTGGGACAAAACCAGGTAATTGAGACAGACTGATAAGAAGACAAAGGGATTGAAACCACTTGTTCATAATTACTTTTTTGTTTAAATTTTGGGTATTTCCTTTCAGTCCTATGTTCTACACACTGTAATACACAGCTGAGATCTTGTATGTACAATATTGTATGTTCTTCTCACTTACAGCATTTTCTACATTATTAAAAACTCTTCCTAAACATATTTTTATTTATTTTTTTTTATTTTTTTTTTTATTTTTTTTTTTTTAATTTTTTTGTTTATTGCAGTAACATTGGTTTACAACTCCTAAACATATTTTTAAATGTTACCACAATAGTCCATCAGATGAGTATAACTTAGTGTTGCATATTTAAGCTGCTTGTCATTTGACTATATCAAACAATGTAAAAGCTGTAAAGATTCAGAACCACTTCCTCATTTAATAGATAAAGTAATTAATTAATGAGGTAGAAAGAGATCTAAAAATCAGCAAACTGAGTCAGGTGTCCAAAAGAACAGTTATGTGACTAGGTAGAGGAGAAAAGAACAGACTAATTTTGTGCAAGTTGTGAGATAAAATGGTACAGGGTAAAACAAACAGAATACCAGATCAGAGATGGTAAAAATGAAAAGATTGTGTGGTCATGACCTAAAAAGATTATCTCAAAAGTAAAAGTCTCCAGAGGTACAGAAAGAAAAGTCATTAGAATGTTTTAAGGTAATAAAACAGGAAACACCAGAGTAAGAGCAACAATGCGTGGCTCTTTACAGTTCACAAATTCCTTTCACACAAATACGCCACTCAAGCCTCACATCATCCTACGACTAGGTGAGGCAGGGTTATTATGCCCATTTTATTGTGACGAACACGCTAAAAGAGCTTAAGGGTGTTGCCCAAGGTGGGCATGAAACTGGAGTTTCATAGCTAGAAACTGGAGAGTTTACCACCTCTTCCTACCACGTAACTCTGATTTCTGTTAGTGAACTATGGACAGCCCCACAGTTAAAAATCAACGTCCAGTAGTAACGATATGAGCTGATGATCAGAGAGCAATATTAAGAGAACACCTTAGAGAACTGCTAACCCCTGCCCACCACCCCACCTCCACCCTCCTGCTGCTTCCAGTTCTTAACTACCCCAGTGTCCATCCAGTGTTCCATAATTACCCTCTCTCCCTCCGAAGGGTAGTCAGAGTTTGAAGATCAGCAAAATTTATCACTAGTCCAGACTTTAGACTCCTAGGGGCAATGTACTAAAAATAACTCAATTGTTCAGTGATACACAGTATACTCCTACATGAGCAAGGTGCTGAAAAAATGGCAATTCCATCAAAATTATCTCCGATCTCTAGAGAGAAGACATTTTTATCTGTGTCTAAAATTCAAGTTGGAAATTACAAAATAAAAAGTGTGTTATGTGTGTATATGTGATAAACTACATGAAACTGTGAATATTCAACAATTTTTGACCTAGAGAAACTACATTTTGTATAGTTCAACCTGATTCAGATATAAAAAGAGATAGATACGTAAATAGTGGTTATCTCTAGGTAGCAAGATTTTAATTTTGTTCTTATGGCTTATCTATATTGTCTGATTTTCTACAATGAACATGTACTACTTTTGTAATAAGAAAAAAATGTTATTAAAACAACTGAAATGGCCTGGAGTTCAGCTCACAGAGATTCAGATGGCACACACCACTAATACACTCCTACTACTAACTTCTCACGGAAGGCTCAGAGGCCAGCATGTTCTGTTTTGAACACTAAAGGCAGGTAAGTAAGTACCAGGACCTAAGATGACTGTGCTTCTTTTACCAGTTAAACAAAATGCACACGGGCACCAGGGGCTGCAGAACTGAAAATAGAAGTAAATACCTAAAGCTAACACTAATCATAGAAAAGAAATATAAATCTAACCTGAGTCTGGTTTTACAAACGTACCACCTTAAAAGGAAGGGCACACAGAATGGTGGCTGTCAGGAGTGGGGGGAGGGTGTAACAGGGCGTTAGTGTTTAATGGGGACAGAGTTCCAGTTTGGGATGATAAGAAAGTTCTAGAGATGGATAGTAGTGATGGTTGCACAAAAATGTGAATGTACTTAACGTCACTGAACTGCACACTTAAAAACAGTAAATTTTGTCATGTATATTTTATCACAATAAAAAAAGAAAAGGAAAAGTACATTCATTGCTACTCCTTAAGAGTCCTCTGGAACAGGTCACTTCACCTGGAAGGACAGGAGGGTGAGCACCACTGAATCCAATGCTTCCCAGGAAAGGAATAAGCCTGAGCAGAAAGACAAGGGTTGCATCCACTTCCAAACCACAGAGCAGGTGCAGCAGAAGGGTTAATCCGTCTAATTTGTGAGTTTGTGAGAAAATCGTTCAACGTCTAGGAGCAGAAATTGAGGACAGGGTTTTTAAAGCTGGAGTGAACTCAAATTTGGACAGGGCAGGCATGTCTCATTTCCACTTTAAGTGCAATGTTTACTACGCTGTAACTCTGCAATGTTATTAAAACAGCTCACTGGCTATCTGCATGCAAAGAGATAAAACAGAATCTGGCTTCTAAGCTGACCTTCCTGGGGGAAGAGGAAGAAAAGCAGAAAAAGTATAGTGAAAGAGCCCCTTCAGACAGATGTTATCAGGGAAGCAAATAGTTACAGAAATTTTTAAACAAATGAGAAATGACAAGCAACTCTTTTCAATGTTACCGATTTCTTATCCCAAGGAAATGAACTCAGATACCCTACTGAGAGTGGGAAAGGGGTGCAGGGGAAATGAACTCAAGATACTCTACTGAGAGTGGGGAAGGGGTGCAGGGGAAATGAACTCAGATGGCCTACTGAGAGTGGGGAAGGGGTGCAGAGGAGCATCACAGAACACCCACCACCACGCCTACCATTTGTATTTAGGTGAAATCAAGCAGAACTTACCAAGCACAGCCTGCAGGAGGAAAAGAATTCACAAGGTGGTAACATGCAACCAGATCTCCAGGTTGGGGGAAGAGGGGTGGGCAGGAGAGGAGCTCAAACCTTAGGAAGGATGGAGGATTTATAAGCTAATCACTGAACGACTTCTCATCTTTTTCTGTATTCCCTGAGAAGTGGCCTCTTTCTTCCCCATGTCAATCTGGCTCCTTGAGTCACTACCCAGGAAGCTCAAGGTATACTGTTCCCTAACATTAGAAGTTCAACTCAAAGAGGACAGGGACCCTGTATTACTTGTGTAATATTCCCCAGAGCCCAGCACAGTGCCTGTCACATAGCAGGCACTCATATGGTCACTGCATGAGTCCTGTTCCAATTTCCCATAACCTTTATTGAAAAGGATGGCCTAAAATGAAAGAAATAAATTCCTGCTTGGGGAACTCCAAGTGAAACAATTATATTCTAGGCAAGAAACCAGAACTAAAGAAAATTAAGCCACACTCTGAGATATCTGTGGATCCTTAAAATGACTAATTTATCAGGAGTTTTTATGTAAGCTGCAAATCCAGAAAAATCAACAAAAGCAGTAATAGTTACACAAGACATAACTTTACCAGTTAGAAGACAATGTCCCACTTTCTATTTAAATAGATTTAAAAAATCAGAACCAAACCAAAAGGCAAGAAATTAGTCCAATCCGTCAGCCATGAATTCCAAGGCTAGTGAAACTCCACTCTGTCTTTATAGAGGGGACACTATACTTACTTTCAGGCTGGAAGACAAACTCATATACCCAGACTATCAGCAGCGTCCACATCACACTCCACGCAATCAGCTGCCAGGGCTCATACTTGGTGCAATGCCCATTCACATAATTCTTGGCTTTTGTGGAATATACTTCCAAAATCTCGAAGTAGGGCTCAAAGGCCTTCTAGAAATACAAGAGAAAAAAGAAATATTACATTCAGAGAGAGAAAGGAAGTCTGTTCTGAGTCTGTTCTTCAACTCTCATTTTTCAAGGGCAGGCCATTCACGATCTGGCCCTACCTCAACAATAATCTTATCATCCTCCAAAGCCCGCAAAGTGTCTGCTCCAGCCACTCCAGTGCACATTGCCCCTTACGAGTCATGTGGACTTTGACAAGATTTCTGATCTTCTGCCTATTCTGTAACATACAAGGTTAAGCTAGGTCATCATTTCAGCTCTACAGCCTCTACACAGCAGTATTCATTGCCCACTCTCTTAACTCAAACTACTCCTCTCAGTACGAATGTCTTTCTCTACTTTATCAGAATCTTTCCCATCCTCTAACCCAGGGGGGTCAGCAAACTGTTTCTGTAAAGGGCGAAAGAGCAAACATTTTAGGCACTGCAGGCCAAACGGTCTCTGTTAACAACTACTCCACACTGCTGTGGCAGCACAAACACAGTTAGAGAGCGCCAGTCAGCCAATGAACGGGCTGTGTCCCAATAAAACTTAATTATAGACGTTGACATTTGAATTTCATTTAGCACAAAATATTATTCTTTTTTAACAATTTAAAAATGTAAAATATCATTCTTAGTTCACAGGCAGTACAAAAACAGGCAGCAGGCCAGATTTAGCCCATAGGCCAAAGTCCGCCCATCTCTGCTCAAAGGCCCTATCTGACTAAAAAACTCTTAAAGCCAGGCTTATCATTATATGTATCCCTCACAATACCTGGCACAAGCAAGAAAAAATCCTCTCATTTAAAAATTTACCAGAATATCTCACTCACAAGAATTAATCTCCCCCATTAAAATCTCCTCAAGTGTTCATCTGTGCCTCTACACAGAGCATATCACAACCTGCCCGCAGTCGGCTCATCTCCCTGACTACACAGTTAGGTCTCTGAACACAGACCAGATCTCAGTCATATTTACAAGCCCCACAGTGCCCTGCACAAAATAAGTTCATCTGATAGCTTGTTATTCATTCACTTATTCAACACTTATTAAGCATCCCAGTGTGTAAGGCATTAAGCTGGGGGAGCATTAAGGTAAATATCATAATTCTTGCCCCTACTGAGTCTCCAATCTAACGATGTCTCTATGGGTATGTGTGTGCCTAGATATACACACACGCACATACACAGGCAGACACATATATAAACGAATAATTAAAACTCTTCAGGATAAACACTATAAAAAGGATGTAAGTGAAGTGTTAAGAGAGACCACTGAGGAAGGCTTATCTAACTTTACCTCAGGGGAGACGGGGAAGATATGACAGAGGATAAAATCTCAGCTGCTTAAAGGGTAAAAGAATGATCAAAGAAAATTCTGAAGGCAGAAAAGCTAAAAGAAAAAAAAGTCATACCAGGAAGAGAGAATAGTAGCTGCAAATGCATAGAGTCTGGGAACGGCGGAAAGAGGCACATCTAAGAGTGTGCGCTGGGTCAGGGCAGGGAACAAATCTGTTAGATCCAGTGCTACATCTCCAACACACAGCTGAGTGCCTGGCCCCACTCGTACTGAAATAAAACATGGAGAGTGGCTGACAGTGACCAAGGAAATGAGCGAACACGTCGATCTGAGAACCGAGGCTGGGAGAAGGGCACTAGGTCCAGATTAAAAATGGCTTTGAGGGCCGGCCCCGTGGCTTAGTGGTTAGGTGCATGTGCTCTGCTACTGGCGGCCCGTGTTCGGATCTGGGCACACACTGACGCGTCGCTTCTCCAGCCATGCTGAGGCCGCATCCCACATACAGCAACTAGAAGGATGTGCAACCATGACACACAACTATCTACCGGGGTTTTAGGGAAAAAAAAAGAGGAGGATTGGCAATAGATGTTAGCTCAGAGCCGGTCTTCCTCAGCAAAAAGAGGAGGATTAGCATGGATGTTAGCTCAGGGCTGATCTTCCTCACAAAAAAAAAAAAAAAAGGCTTCGAAAAAAAGAAAAAAAGCATGGCAAGTGGGAGTACAAATTGATAGGCACTTCCTGTAAAATGATTTACTGGTATCTATTAACATTTTAAATATATGTTCATTCTGACCTAGAAATTCTACTTTTTGGTGTCTACATACTTGTACATGTGTACAAAGAGACATGTTCAAGGGCAATCATTTCAGCATTCTTTGTAAAAAACAGCAAAAGAAAAAACAGAAATAACATAAATGTCCATTCATAAAGGAATGGTTAAATAAACTATAATATGCACATTTTATGTACCCATCCTATGCAGCATTAAAAAGAAGTCAGATCTATATGAACTACATGGAAAAACTTACAGAACATGATGCTGACTTAAAAAAAGCAAATTGCAGAACAACAACAAAACAACAGGCATGAGTTGTTCATGAGAAGAGTATTTTTTTTTTTCTGGATAATTTGGTGGGAGATGAATAGGAGGCAGACAGAGATTAGAAACAAAAATCTTAGTTAAGTGGATTGCTGGTAGTCCAGGGCAGAATAAACCGGGTTTGACCTTCAGCAGTATGACACTGGGGAAGAAAAAGCAATATGGATTCGAAAGACACTTTTGAAGGTGGAACAAACAGGGTTTGATAGCTTATTAGATACAGGAAGTATGGAGTGGGAATAGCATAGATAATTCCAAATGTTCAAGTTCAAGTTTGAGAGACTGGGGAAGTGGTGTCACCATTAACCACGGTAGACTAGAAAAGGAAGAGAAGCTGAAGAAGGCAGAGGAGATTCTGAGAAAAAGATAATAATATTGGTTTGAATTATGTTCCTATTGGATATCTACATGCAATTTGCTAGTAGGAGCATGAAAGCTTAGAAGCGGGACAGATGCTCAACAAATGTTTGCTGAAAACATTTATACCCTTAGCAATTAGGATGTGGTATACGGTAATTAACATTAGGCAAGTATTGGGTTCCCTAGAGGGCTATCCAGGGAAACAGTTTGTCTGCAACCTTCTCCTAGTTCTCGGCGGCCATTCCCCAGAGCCCACTGTTACTGTCAACAACCTCAATCCTGCAGAGCAGTGCTAGTGCTGGACAAAAGCTGGGAAAGACCAGAGGAGTCTATTATCATCAAAGGTATGTCGTGATTTCCATCATTATTAAGACTCTTCTAGTGCTAAAGCTGCGATAAACCAAATGGTTGAACAGTGTGTATCAGTGGGATGATGGAAGAACAATCATTCTGATCAGCTTTTCCTCTGGTGATACTAGTTCCTAATTCACCCAGAAAATAGAGGCTACCACTATCAAAAGAGGACTGTAGATATTATCAGCTCTTCACAGCACGGAACAAAAAAGTCATAACCAGTATTAGAGAAAGAGCAAAGAATCAGCAAATCCAAACTAAAGTAATTTTTTAAAAGCCTATTAAGATATGAGGCATTCCTTGCTAACATTCACAAAATTATATTCAACAAGAATATATCTCCTTGGTAATTGCTATAGGAAGATAATGGGAGTCCTTGAATTCAAAGTCCTTGAATATTTCTCTTTAAGAGGAGATATGTTTCTATATTCTCTTACTCCAAAGACAGAATGATACTGTACTTCGATGGGTCCTAGCAAGCTTTTTGAGTAGGCAACTAGTTGGTTACATCTCCTGGCCTCATTCCAAAGTCCTTGTAGGTTACTGCAAACAACCCAGGCTCAGTCCCCAGTGAAGAAGCACCTCACAACACTGACAGCTCACTGCATTATTGGGCTCTGTGGGGTAATGTATGCTCTCTCCTTGGAAAAAAGGATGAGGCAGTTCCTCGGTGCCTTGCAAACACCACAAACCCCAGGCTGGGTCCTGATGCAATACTCCAGCCCTTGGGAAGCACAGAATCTAAATGCTGCAGGGAACTTTAGACACCAAGCCCACATTTTAACCTTACAAAGAGAGGCCCCAAAGTGAAACAGCACGCCTAAGCTCATACAGAGGGGCTTGTGTCAGAGTGCAGAGTAGGAACCCGGGCCTCCTGACTCAGCAATCAGTACTCTCTCAATTCTTCAGTCTCAGTGGTCACAGGCAGAGGGCCCCTTAACACATTACAATCCAGTGCCATCCCAAGAGTTTTCTTTTGACAATTTATGTTCTTGGCAGAATCTACCTTGGATATATGGTACTGTTCGTAACAAACTAAAATTGTATAGCTAGGTCATCACTACCGATAGACTTCTAGATAGAGACAGCACAAGAACTTAACATAACTATAATTATTCTTTCTCACTACTTCTTTTTGCTCACAGTAATACATTTTTGTCTCTATACACCTGCACATATACTTATGACTACAATATTTAGGCTTGTGTTTATTTCAACTTAATCTACATTTTGTGTCTCTGGAAACACAAGAACTATGAACAGTTATCTACGGAGGCCACTAGCTTACTGTGCAACCCCAGGCAAACTATCTCACCAATCTGTGCCTCCATTTCTTTATCTAGAAGAAAGAACACAGAATAATAGGGACAAAATAAACTGTGTATGTGTATACGTGTGCCTCTGGGTGTGTGGGGGTATTTATCTCCAGCCCTTGCTTAACAGAACGTAGTTTTGGTAAAATTTCCACAAGTAAAGCATTCCTTACTTCACACTTTGTTATAAAAGTGGAAATGTATTCTTCTAGAGGAAAAAAACAGAAAAAACAAAATACTTTGCCCAATGAATGTATATAAAATGATAGTAAAGAATACCGTGAAGCGTTGTTTTTTTTTTTTTTTTGGTGAGGAAGATTGGCTCTGAGTTAACATCTGTTGCCAATCCTCCTCTTTTTGCTGAGGAAGATTAGCCCTGAGCTAACATCTGTGCCCATCTTTCTCTATTTTACATGTGGGATGCCACCACACATAGCTTGATGAGTGTTTTGTATGTCCTCGCCCAGGATTCAAACCTGTGAACCCTAGGCCGCTGAAGCAGAGCACACAAACTTAACCACTATGCCACTGGGCTGGCCCCCCGTGAATCTTTTAAAAGTATAATATTAAAGGAAAAAACAAGATAAACCTTCAAAGTATGAAGATTCAAAATATTAACTACTTCAAGAAGCTACTGTCAAATTATGATGAGTAAACCAACCAGGCAGAGCATCATTCCATTTCCAATCTAATGATTTAGGTTTTAGCTGATCCCTAAAAGACATCAAAATAGTTCTCAATAATCCTAAACGTTATTAGACACAAGGCAGCTGCTAGAATTTAAGGGAGTTTAGTAGCCTACTACTCCCAATCATATTGAACTCTTTCAGCCCCCAAATCACTTTAAGGGAGCAAGACACTTTCATGAATATAACATGATAGTGGAAGTCTATGAGTTTTGTAAATTTGGGGCATGTTACTTGTTAAACCAATGAGTTTCAAACTTTTCCAATACAGTCCCACAGAAATGTATTCTACAACACAATCTAGTACACACAGCAACAGAAAGACAGAAAACCAAAACAAAAGATTCCAAAATAACACCTCACACCTTATTACCTGTGATGCACTTACATTTCTTTTCTATTTCTTCCTTCTTTTTTTAAATATTTGACACACTAAATTGATTCGGCATCCCTCTAAATGGATCATGACCTTCAGGTTTAAAAACAGTGCCTGAGAGTGATTTTACTCCTGGCTTCCTTAAATTTAGGATGTGGTTGTGCAATGCAGTGAAGGAAGTTAACACTAACATTATTTTCCACTCTACACAATCTCAGTGCTTTTTATACTTAATGATTTGTTCTCTTAACATGTTTGTGAGGCCAGGATTATGATCTGCTGAAGCAACTAAGTCCAGGAGAGCCAAGATTCTTCAGTCTGAAGTTACTTTTCTATCAATACTAGCCCACAGCTATCCCCAGTGACATGACACGCTTTTAGTCCCCAAATCACTTCAACAGAAGCAAACTTCCCACAGTGGCACTATCCCCCTAAAACACAAAAAAACTTCTTTGAGAACCAGTACTGCACTTGACAAACTGCCAATAAGGTAGTGATATTTTTTTCCCATTAATTTCTTAATTACCAATTTATACCAGAAGAAACACCCTAAAAACAAATATCACTAAAAGAGAAAAGCCGTCTGGCAGACATTTCCAGACCCACACTGGACCCACTTCTTTCCTTGGAGCTAATACAAATAGTAACCATCCTTTCTCCATTATTTAACAGGGGCTAACCATCCGTATTTGTTTTATTCAAGAGCAGTGGCATCTCCATTTGGGCAGCCCCTAGAGCTGCCTACCACACCACCCCAGGAAGAGATCTGCCCTGCAATGCTGCCACTGCTCTAGACACGCCTCCTGCTGTTCAAGCGTCTCCACCATTCAATGATTATTTTCTGAGTGCCTACTATGTGCACGGCACTATTTTATAGGGATCAGAGTTCACCTGTTCGTTTCACTTAAAACTTCCTCTTCCCTTTAAAACTCAAAGACTAGGTGACCACCTGACTACAGAGGGGCTAGAACTAATTAAGAAAGGGGCCCCAAAGGGGCCATGACAACATACACAGGAAAGGGTGAAGCACTTGAGCGCAGACTTATTTGTAGAGAATACATGGTAATATTTATACAACTTAAAATTGTAAACATCTTTCATGTTATTTTATTTGTACTTTATAACCTTGTGAGGTTCTTAGGTTAAGATGAACAGTTTCACTTTACAGGTGGGGAAAACTGAAGTCAAGAAAGGTTAAGTAACTTGCTCTATGGCAAAGTGACAGTAAGTGGTGGAGTCAGGACCAAAACCCAGGACTGAACACTCAGAGCTGAATTCCAAGACGTCTGCAACATCTCTCCGGGCTTCACAACATTCTAAATATCTACACATTAACTGGAGGATACAACTAAGAATGCCAAAGAGTTGTAAAGCCAAGCAGAACCCACAAGACATTCCAACATCCTCTCTCCTTCCCGCTCCTCTCACTTCAAAGACAAACATTCCTGCTGTCAGACTGATCCACTCCACTAATAACTTCTGAACTGCCACCGAGACACAGATTCCCTGCCAAAGAAAATGGAGTAATTCTGCTCAGCTGATTATTACACAGCACAAAGCCTGCTAAGGTTGTCTGGTCAAAACTAAGGTGTGTACAGGCTAGTCTGCTCCAGCTCCAATAACAACTTGTAGCTCTCAAACTTCCTGCTTGTCCAAACGTGGACTGCTGGCCACAACACAGACGTGGGTCCCAAGTGTAAGTCTGTCACTCACTAGAGGAAAACTCAAGACAGCAATGCCTAATAATATCACTGTAGAGTCTTTGTAAAACCAGGATTCTGGGAAAGCTACTTTCCCTCAAAAGGTTCATCTTCATATCATAGCACAATGTCTTCTTCGCATTGCTAATATGCCAAATATCCAGTCTGCCTCAACTCAGGCTATTTCTCAAGAGTCCATCAGGGCCAAACTGCATTAGCCAACTGCATTGTGAGTTAATTTGTCCTAGAGGCACAGCACTCGATGTTGATGAGGGAGAATCACCGAATAATTGTTTTAACATCCGACAACAACGTTGAACATCTTTAACTCTCTTATGGTACCAGGTGCTGATAAGAATATAAACAAGAGAGAAGACATAATTTTTATATCTCCTACACCATGCTAAACAGCAACTTCAACAGGGTAAGAACTCAACATTTATCAACTAAAGTGAAATAATTACAATACGACATATACTTGTGGCAGTTTGTTTTGTAAGATCCTAGGAAGTTTCTGCCTGCCTCCCCCTCTCCCACATCTCTCCTGGTGACCGTGGCTTGAACCTGCAGAAGAGAATGGCTGGTTATTTGTAACCAACTCTGCACACACCGTCACCCTTCGGAGGAGCTCACAAGATACATCACATCATAGGCCATCAGAGCTGAAGGGGAAGTTAAAGATCAGTTCATGACTGCTCTCCATCCTTCAAAGATGAAGACACTGAGGCCCAAAGGTCACACAGCTCAGAAATGGCAGAGCCAGGACTCAAACCTTCTGGCCCAAAATGCATTGCTTCTTCCACTAGATTTTCCACTGCCCAGTTTTCCAGAGCCAAACTATCAGTGGCACAAACTATCAGAAGACCAACAGGTTTAAAACAGACAATTCGCATCGCCACGTCGTCTAGTTTACTATAGGAGCCAAATTAAGAGCCCACAGCTTCACTACTCTCCCAACTAAGAAAGACAACATTGCCAAGTGATCCGAACCCAGTCCTACAGGTGCGAGTGCTTTCGGGCTGTGGACTGCTATTTTATGGCTTTCTCAAACTACAAACCCCATTCTTGTCTAACCGGAGACTTACAAACACGGCTCATCTGCTTCCAAAAGAAAGACTGAAAGAAATCGTCTGTTTGAAAAGTACTTTAGGAGAGTTATCTTCAAAATCATAAAACGTTGCTGTTTGAAGGAACCTAAGAGACCACCTTGTCTAAACCACTTCAATGATGAAGAAATTGAGGCTCCAAGACTAATACAACTGTACCTTCCCTGGGGTCAAACTAGAGGCAGAGTCCCCATCAGAAACTAACTTCTTGTTCAGTACTGTTTCCATTTAACCAGTGGAGTGTTACAAAATCATCCAAGGAGCTTTTTCAGAATACCCCACCCAGAGGGAGTCTTCTGAAATAGAGTAGAGTAGAGAAATAGAGTAGAGCCCAGAAATACGTATTTTGGAAAACCTCCCCCAGGTGACTGATAGGTATCCCTGATTAAGAACCAGTCTTCTACACTATAACATGCTCCCTCTCTCCCCATCCCCTTCTTGTATAAAATAATTACCCAATAGTTGACTGAACATATTACTGAGACCCAATTACCAAACTTACTGGCTATCCATCTCTTAGCGGATAAAAAGACATCTGCTAAGCTTCCTTGAAGTGTCCAAGTCAGGGCCCAGCCATATCAATCAATGAGATCAACTCACTATTCCTGGCTAATATTTATTCTTTGGCCAGATACTAATGAAAATCAAAATCCACCACCCTGCAATGCTGCAGAGAAGGAAGGATTTATTTTCCTCTTTCTTCCACTTTCTTCACCTCCAATACAACTGCGTGATTTAACACTCAGTAGTTTTTCCAGAAGAGCCAGAAATCTGAGCTTTCAAGCAGGAATGGGCTGTTGAGGAAAAGAAAAACCCGTTTTACCCAATTCACTCACCACTTTAACGTTTTTGAGAGCAAATATACTCTAAAGACTGAGACTCAGGCTAGCGAGTGAAGTTAAAAGACAAAAGAGATCCAAAGAGTTAACGTATTTATTCTTACTCTACTTCCGCCCTAAAACACTGAAAACAAAGCTAACAGAATCTGCTTCTCTTTCACATCACAGTCTGCACCACTTCAAAGTGCAAAGTAAACAGGTAAGAAAACACTATTGTCTTTAGAGCCTCAAAAGGCATTAAAGTTTATCAGCAAAAACAGACCACAAGCCCAAAGGGAAAACTCCCTTGGGTCATTAAAGAAGTAAGAATTGAGCAACAAATCCAGACAGCGTTCCAACCAACCCATAATGACTGTGATACAGAAATTTTGCTGTTGCTGTTGTTTTCACTGAGGTAACTCTAGTTTATAACATTATATAAATTTCAGGTGTACATCATTATATTTTGATTTCTGCGTAGACTACATCACGTCCACCACCCGAAGTCTAATAACCATCCGTCACTGTACACGTGCCCTTTTACCCCTTTCAACCTTCCCCCTCCACCCTTCCCCTCCGGTAACCACCAAAATGTTCTCTGTATCTATGTGTGTGTTTGTTCTTGGGTTTTTTTTTAATCTTCCACATGAATCATCATTTCTTAGAGGGTAAAGAGCAAATCAAATACTTCCCCCAAAATTCCACCATGTGAGTCAAGAGATCTAGTATCTGAGAAGTTCATTTCAAAAAGCTTAACAGTCCAAGTTTTCCCTTCCAGCCATGCCTCAAGAGTCAGCTATACATGCTCAAGGCTATTCCACAAGCACTTACAAGCCTAATTGCTCTACACTCAGCACTGAGTATTCAGGCAAAGTACCTTACTATCACCGAGATACAATCTTGGCCTCAGAAAGGAGACAGACATGCAATATTCTCAAGTCATTAGTAGTGCACTCATGGAAAATCAAAGCTTCTGAGCTCATAAAAGCTGATGGCCCTAAACACTGCCAAATGGTCATTTAAAATATTGTATTTATTTACTTATATTTACATGCATAATCTGCCATGTCCGGTAAAGGTTCAAAGGACTTCCCTCTCCACTATGGAAAAAACTAGTTTTGCCTCCCTCTGCATATTCATTTTAATATTCCTGATCATATTATATGATTCCATTTATATGAAATGTTCTGAATAAGGAAATCTATAGACAAAAAGTAGTTTGATGTTTACCTAGGGCTGCAGAGGACCTAAGGAAGTGACTGCTAATAAGTATGGGGGGTTTCTTCTGAAAATGTTCTAAAATTGATTGTGGTGATGGCTGCACAACTCTGTGAATACATTAAAAACCACTAAATTGTATACTTAAAAAAAAAAGCATTACGACCCAGCAATTCCATTTACGTTCACCAAATGTTCTCTCAGCTAAGACCAAACACCTAAAACACTTTGGATTCCCAGGCTTTAAAAAAAAAAGGCTTTTCTGAAAAAAGTTTCCAAATGGGCCAAAGACAGCAGAAATTTTGTAATTCCAGAAACAGAGAGTAAAGCTTTGGACTCCAAATGAAAGCAAGCAAAAGTATCTAAAAATAACTTAGAAATTTGTAGAGCAATTATGTATAAACCAGACAAAGCAGGTCATTATTGTTTAAAGGTATATTTTTTTAAGTCTATAAACAGAATTACCAAGTGCTAAAATGATGAAACTTTTAAAAAACACTATTCTTCCTTTGACAATTCATAAACATGTACTCCAGCCACTACCCAGGATATATGAAAAGGACAGCCCCCTCTGGGTGTTGTCCTGAACTGACAGCCCATCACTACTCCTGTGGACTCTGTAAGAGTCATGTTAATGGTGTTTTACAGACTGCTGTGGTGTCCTAGAAAGTCTGGACTGGTAATCAAAGGCTTCAACTCTTAATTTCAGCTCTCACTTAGAACCTGTGTGACCTCTGGCACATTACTTAACTTCTATACAACTGGATCTTTTGCTAATCTGCAGAAATAGATGTTACTGTTATAATTCAACAAAAAATTCACAAGAAAAAAAAAGATACCACCGTCCACACACAGGGTTGTTGTGAATATAAATGAGGTAAGGTAATAAGAAAATGACTGCAGATAATAAACACTAAATATTTGATAAATCTGAATTCTCTGATGATAAACATTTTCCTTTCCTGTTCAGTAAGATGCAAGGGAAAACAACCTTCACAATGTCCCAAGCAGAGTCACAAAGGTGGCGCTGGGAGAGGCTTTCAGTAGTCTGATTCCCACGCCTATGCTGTATTTTCTTACAGATAATGATAATAAAATACATGATCATAGTGAGCTGCTCCTCAGTTTTCTAAGATGTTAAGTCAACTCTTAGCCCTCAACAATCTAATTCAGTCAGAAGGTTGCAAGTGCCCCCTAAACTACCTACAAAACAGGATTAAGTCACTTACCTACTACTAGGTTTATAGATCATAAACCTGATTTCAGTCACCCAGCTAGATTGCTGTTGACTGCTATAGTCATGACTCCTGGGAAAGCATTTGAAATCTTAAATTTATCCAAAAAGGATGGGTAATATAATCCTAGGCTTTCTTCCACCCTGGCTGCAATACAGCTACACAAGGAGCACGTCCACGGTGGCGCTCTCATATCTACCCCAGATTCCTTCCTATTAGAGTCTGAAAACAGAATTTTCTATTTGCCTCAACTGTCTCAAAGACACAACACCATTAAGACTGGAACTCAAGACAGGACTGATGTGTTCCTTTTTAGACCCACCTGCCAAAATGCATTTCAAAGGAGTGAAGTTAAATGCTTTTGGAAAAAGCCTCCAGAGAAGAAAGTGTCCCCAATACTGAGTGCAAAGTGTAAATATACCACAGCAGCTACTCAGATTCCAGAGTTCCAGAGGACTTGGATTTTAGCCTTGGAACTAACTGCAACAAATGGTGTTTTACAGATCGAAACTCTGCCCTTAACAGAGCCCTCTTAATAGTCAGAAAGAACCAAGGCCATTCTGTTTCCCAAATGTTTAACAACACTTATAGACTAGATAAACAAGAATGCAGTAGGCTTGTACTTTCTAGGGAAATTACAGAAAAGGGCGGGCATTTCACATTTTAAAAAGTACCTATACTACTTCAAGAAAGAAATCTCAATGCTCTCTCCAACGTTTTCTACGCAGAAATTTAAGATTTGTCACCCAAAGCTAAATCCACAAGTTATATATTAAGAAAACCCTATAGGAGTGTATATTGGTACTACCACTTGGGAAACCTGTTCAGCAGGATACCTCATTCTAGCGATTCTATTTATGTTTGCCTAAAGACATGTTCGAGAACGCAGCAGTGTCACTCATAACAGCCAAACCCTGGAACGTAAATGTGCATCGACTGCAGAATGAATCTACTGCAATACTTCATACATTGTAAAACGACACTGCAGTTACTCAAAAACCTACTGCTGGGGCTAGCCCGGTGGCGTAGCAGTTAAGTTCGCACTCTCCACTTCGGTGGCCCAAGGTTCACAGGTTCAGATCCCAGGCGTGGATGGATACACCACTTCTCAAGCCATGTGGTGGCATCCCATATAAAGCAGAGGAAGATAGGCGTGGATGTTAGCCCAGGGCCAATCTTCCTCAGCAAAAAAAGGAGGATTGGCAACAGATGTTAGCTCAGGGCTAATCTTTCTCACCAAAAAAACCCCTACTGCTACACAAGAGCATAAGCCAGACAGAGAAAAACAAATACTGTATGACTTCACTCATATGTGGCAGATAAACTAACACATGGACAGAGAGAACAGTTCGGTAGTTACCAGGGGGAAGGGGGTTGGGAGGTGGGCACAAGGGTTGAAGGGGCACATTTATATGGTGACTGACAAATAATAATGTACAACTGAAATTTCACATTATAAACTATTATGACCTCAATAAAAAAAAAAAAACCTACTGCTACACAAGGGCATGGCTGGATCTCACAACAAGATGCTGAGCAAAAAGGACATTCACAAAAGAAAATATACTGTATGTTTCCATTTATACAAAGTACAAAAATCAGCAAAACTAACCTCTAGTGCGAACGATAACCTTTGGTGGGTATCAGCTGGGAGGGATATGAGGATATGCTGGGATGCTGGACATTTTTCATGTCTTAATCTGGGCAGTGAGTACAGTGTATCCATATGCAAATATTTATCGACTTGTACAATTAAGATTTGTGTCCTTTACTGTATGCAAGTTATCCAAAAAAAAAAAGCTATGTGCTTTTTTTTAAACCCAAAGTGACTGATTCACCTCATGGGATAATGGGACACATAAATAACAGTGCACCAGAAGAACAGCCTAGGAGGACCATTCTGCCGTTTCTGCCTGTACAACAGACAAGTCGTTCATTCATCAAACATTCACAGTTTGCCTATTTCATGACAAAAAGCTCATGTAGCTATATATATTAAGTCATAAAGCATTATTAAAAAGCACAACTTGCTAGGTAAGATACAACAATTTTAAATTTGTACGAACTTACTAACAAAATCTCAAAATATATATAACAAACTCTAATAGAACTATAAGGAGAAACAGATAAATAATTGATAAGGCAAAGACTTGAAGACTCAAGACCTCATCAGTAATCAGAGAAATACTTACGGAAATAATTAGATTTCACCCCTACTGAGTTGGCAAAAAATAAAAAGCCTTATAAATATCAAGTTTGTCAACTTGTATAGGAACAAGAACTCTCATATACTGTTGCTAGCAGTATAAACCATATCAACCTCTTTAGTAAAGTCTGGCATTATCTAATGAAGTTAAGGATGTACACCCTTTACAATCTAGCAATTCCATACCTAAAAATAAAGCCCAGAGAAACTCATACTTGTGATCACTTGTCACACACAAGAAAGCTCATAACTGTAATGCTCAAAAAAGCCCCAAATTGGAAACAATCCAAATGCCCATCATCATAATGGATAAATTGTGGTAGTCACACAATGAAATACTATACAGCAATGAAAATGAATGTACTAAACTACATGCAACAACAAGGATGAATCTTACAAATATTGAGCAACATAGGAAAAATCACAAAAAATATATAAATATCCATTTATATCACATTAAAAAATAAACAAAACTAAACTTAGGATTGCATACATAGGTGGTAACACAATTTTTTTTGAAACAGCAAGGGAGTAATTATTATTATTCCCGCTTTCCTTTAGACCAAAAGTCAGGAGAGTAGTTATCCCCAGAGGGAAGGAAAGGAGATGTAATCAGGGTGGGGCACATGGGGTTGAGGATAAATATTCTATTTCTTAACCTGGTGGTAGATACATGATTGTTTTCTTCATTACTATTCTTTAAAATGTAGATATGTGCTTTATACACTTTCTGTTTGTATAACAAATTTCACATGAAAATATTTTTAATTAAGAAGGCAGGTAAGCCCTTCTTCCTTTTTTTTTTTTTTGTAAGGAAGATCAGCCCTGCGCTAACATCTGCCAATCCTCCTCTTTTTTTGCTGAGGAAGACTGTCCCTGGGCTAACATCCGTGCCCATCTTCCTCCACTTTATATGGGATGCTGCCACAGCATGGCTTGCCAAGCAGTGCGTCGGTGCGCAACCAGGATCCAAACCGGTGAACCCCAGGCCGCCGCAGCGGAGCACTCGCACTTAACCGTTTGCACCACCGGGCCGGCCCCTCCTTTTCTTTCCTCTTCCTGCTGAATGAAACATGAACCTGATAGCTAGAGCTCGAGGCAGCTACGCTGGTCCAGGAGGGGATGCACTGTGAGTGCTGGAACTTCCTCAAAGACCTAGGAATGGCCATATTCGCCAGGAACTGTCTGCTCTGGATTTCTTTTACTTTAGAGAAATATATTTCTATCTTTTAAAAATCTCTATTTCTTTAGATTTTTCTCTTATATACCGTTACGCATCACTTAACTGTATAATTCTGAGAAATGTGTCGTTAGGCGATTTTATCGTTGTGTGAACATCAAAGAGTGTACTTACACAAGCTAGATGCAATGGCTTCCTACACACCTAGGTTATATGACACTAATCTTATGGGTCCGCCGTCATATATGCAGTCTGTTGTTGAACAAACATCATTATGTGGTGCATGACTGTACAGCCAAACCCAATCCTAACTGATACAGTCAGTGATTTGGACAAAGGAAAAACTTTCTAACAATTAAAGCTGTCCAACAAGGGAATGAACTCCCTGAGAAAGTATTCTGCACCCGCTCCTGGTAGTGCATTGTGGAAAGGATTCCTACAGCAAGGGAAGCCAGACTGAGGGATTTCTTAAGGCCCTTCAGGCAATTAAGATATAAGGCTACTACAACAAAGCAGCTCTGGGCTTGCCAAGCTTCTGTGACACTTCTCCGCTGAATCTATCCGTCTGTTATCAGTGAGAACATTTCTTTTCTATAACATGCCATGTCCTATCCGTTCTTCCAGGCTCTGCTCAAACACTATCTTTTCGCTGTGCCTTTCAAAATGAACTTGACCTTGACTTCAGCATGCTGGGTCTCCTCCTTTGCTCCTCCAGATCCTCCATCTACCCAACCATCTCCACCTCTGCTATGTGCCTCACTGGGCTGGCCTCCATGAATATCACCCAGGCTCCCCTATCCTCTGGTTTCCAGCTGGGTTTAACCAATGAGAGACTCCAGCAGGAGACCAGAGGGTGGGAAAAGAAAGAGTTGGAGGTATTTATTCCCCTTGATTCCCTTCCAGCGAAGCCACTGGTTGGCAGTGGCTGCATTCCTACCGGTTACCCACTTCTTCAGCTAAGCTCTCTCAAGGTTCCAGAAACTACACCCTCTCTTACCCCTTCAGGCCTAAGAGTGATAATGGCTCTCAGCCCTGATGTGTTTCACTAACCCCCTGCTGGTCTTTCTTTATCCTGCCCAGCTTTGTAAATAGTCCCTTCATGCCTCAATCACACTGCTGGAGTGTGCCAGGAGATAACTGATATACCCAACAAACCGCTTTCTGCCTGCACTACTCCCATCTTCCCAGATGGCTCCTATCTCCCCTCACCCCATAGCATGGTTTTTCTC
This sequence comes from Ceratotherium simum simum, assembly GCF_057802395.1. Lineage (NCBI taxonomy): Eukaryota > Metazoa > Chordata > Mammalia > Perissodactyla > Rhinocerotidae > Ceratotherium > Ceratotherium simum. The sequence goes on from NC_141905.1 coordinate 30,605,104, forward strand.
TCAGTAATTGGGTTCTATATGTTTCCACATATGATCTAATGCACTGCAAATCAATGCCCTATGGAAAATTCTTAATCCCAGGCTGATTCCCAATTCTGCCACCAATGTGTACAAACTGTAATATTACATTGGGCAAAGCCTAATTAAGAAGGTAAAGGTTACTAAAAATTCCTGACACATAGACTGCAAAGCCAAGCTAAATACTGGGATTTGGGGTTTATCTACTTATAACTCCACTTTCCTTTAGACCAAAGGCTAGAGAAATTATCATCCTTGTTATTATGGTTCTGCTTTACTTATAAGATTGGAACAATGCCAGATACAGTGTTCATCCTACAACTGCCACTCGAATTGTCAACAAAATTTTAAACATCCTATCAGTTCCAATGAATTTTACCTTTCTTCTAGACAATCCTACAAATAAGACACCAGATTCAAATAACAGAAATGAACTTGTAGCATTGACCTTTCAGTTTATTGCTTAAATCTCATTTGAGATTCAGAAGGAAAGCCTCCCTGAAAAAGATTCAAGGTTCAAAGATAAAGCTCTAAGATCTTGAAAGATTCAATTTTTGAACCCGAAAAACAAAACTGAGAGAGGTTTGCTATTTCCAAATCGAGAAAAGAGTGCTGCAGAACTGTTGCAAAAGAAAGCACTTCTTAAGAATGTTACCATGTGGCAGAAGATCCTGCTGTACAATCTCCAAGATATATTCCAAAGCAGCAGGACCTGCTCCATGGGCCTAACAACCCCAAGGAACACTATAACAGACCCAGTAACTCAAAGAAAAGACTCACTCGCCCCCTACACGAATGCATGGGCTACACAGATACCATTACCTATGTTACAGGGTTTCTCAACCCGGGCACTACTGATATTTAGGCCTGATAACTCTTGGTTGGGGGTACTGTGTGCATAGTAGGATGTTTAGTTGCACCCCTGACCTCTAATACTCTAGCGTGACAATCAAAAACGTCTCCAGACATTGCCAAATGTCCCCAGGGGGCAAAATCACCCCTGGTTGAGAACCACAGCCTTAGATAAACAATCTTCACTCAAACCCCACCCAGCACTACCACAGTACCTACGGTAACCTTGATTCACCTATTTGGATGGGAAACGAGGAAAGCCACCTCAGGAGGAGACTTGGCGTCACAAAATACCTTTTTCTTAAAAGCTCCATTTGGCAACTTGCAAAGTGAGATCACGCCCTGGCACTGGAGGGGACGAGAATATGGATGGAAAGAACGGGTGCCAAAAATGGAAAAGGGTTGCCAAAAAACTGCCCGACTTGAATCCCCTCTGAAGCATCGCAATTCTCAGATGAACACACTCAGTCATCTTATTCTCTGTGTGACACAGGCAGAAAGTCTCACAGTCCATGACATGTCATATATGAGCAAATGAAAAAAGGCAAGCAAACCGCCCTAATCAAATGAGGGCAAAATTAAGGGCAGGAACACATTGAGGGCCGACAGCCCAAGCTCGTTAGTCTGGAATACGAGGTTTGTCATATATGGACTCCAGTTGATCTTCAAGTGTTATTTTCATAGCATGCTACCAACACAAATGGTTTTCAACCTTATCAGACCAAATGCCCTGTTTTTATAACAAATATTTTGCAATTTCACTTTATTATTCTTTATTATTATTTCACTGTATTATTCTGAAGTGAAGTTTAAAGATTATAACATTATACCCAAAGATATAACTTTTTAAATTTCAATATAACACGTTAACTGCAATGTAAGGGAAAACTAACAAGATTTGTATAATAAAACATGTATTTTCAGACAAGACTACACTAGAAGACAAAAGTGCACACACACACATTTCCAAAGTGCTCCCAGAGGGCGGAGCTATCCCACCCCCTCTGCTCTACACAAAGCCTCTCCCGTCAGTCATGGAGGTCAGCAACCTCTGTCCCTTATGGTGAACATGACCCAGAGGCAGAGCCACAAAGCAGGTAAGAGAGAGAGATCTGAAGTCACCAACTGTGGTTAAAAGGTAGCTCCACGACTTCACTGCAGAGGTACCCTCTCTAAGCCTAGTTTTTCACCTATAAAAGGAGGATGCTGGCACACTTTTCAACAGGTTTTTGTGAAAATCAAATCGGTACATAGAGTATCTATTTCTGCACCTACCATGTAATACACGCTCAATAAATGTCAGCGATCAGACAACGCAGCTATCCCGAATCCACCTTATACTGTCCTAGCTTGTGCCCATCTTATCTTCCTAGCAGAAAGGATGGATGACTGGACTTCCATTTATCAGAGATATTCCAAGAAGGATTCATGCACAACATAAGCAAGAAGTTGCATCATATGACTTCTAAGATTGTTTCTAGTTCTGAGATTATAAGACACACTGCCCTGCCTTGAGGTTATTTTTTATTAACTGGGGTCCTTTCTTCCCCATTAGAGGGCCAAGAACATGTCTTACACATCATATAAAGTAGCTAGAGAAACAAACACCTGGAACTCAAATCATGACAGCTGAGTGCCCCCACTGAACACCCAGGCCTGGTCACTGGCTCTCCACCGCTCAGCCTCAAATAGCATAGGTAAAGTCAAGGAAGGAATGACAACTCATCCAGTGAAAATACCTCAAGCAACACATATAGTGTCTTCAGAGAGTGATTCTCAAGGGCCAGTCGTTATCCATGTGAATTAATTTGAGGAAGTGAAAAGTAGTGGCAACAGCTAGAGAAATATTTCAAAACAAAACTGATTCCAAAGTTAACATTCTGAATAAAAGCACTCACTGCTCAAACTGTTGAAGGGAACGCATAAGCCCAAGAAGCAATGAGCACATCTCTGGGTGTTAGAGGTACAGCCTACTTGCATATAGGAAGCTTAATTTACATAAACATACTGATCTATAAGAGGAAAACCAGAAATTGCCAGTTGTTACAAATCATTCCGCACTAACCTTTCAAGGTGCAAACAAGTGCTTATCTCTGAGAAGGAGAATTATTGGGCATTGCTTCCTTTTGCTTATAGTTTCCAATTTTTCTAACATATTGCTCTTGTAATAAAAATTTTAAATTAAATAAGGCTATTTATTATCTACTGACAATTCATGAAATTTGAGGCAGGAAACTTTTAGGTGAACTCTTCACCATGATCTGTGGATAAACCAAGGATTTGTCTATGTCTCTAAAATCATCCTTGCTCCTCGTCTCAAACCAGAACTAATCACGACTTAGTTCCCCTCTGTATCCTTCCCGCAGACCTCACGGGTTCTGCCACTATAGGAAGTCAGCACTGGGTATAAGAAAACCTCACTATTAGTTTTTACCAATTTCCCAGTGACAGCTACCAACTCTCTGGGACAGTGAAATAAGGAGAGGGAAAGGAGTTGTTTTTAAATCAATATTTTTGCACAAAGAGACATCAAACTCAGAGAAGTGACTTATTAAAAACTAAACGCAGACACTTTTTCTATATAGCTATTTGAAAACCGTGGGCTCCCCACAATTCTCACATTAAAGAGCCTCTTTGGAATCATAAATGTCCCAAGAATAAAACGTCCTTTTAGGAAACGCTCACTTGGCATGCTATTCTCTCTGCTCAGTGAAAAACAACACAGAAAGATCTCAGAAGGAGAGGAAAAAACAGCCTCTACCAGAGCAGGCATACACCTCGGCCCAAAAAAAGAACTCAAACTACTTCAAATCGGCAAGCCTCTGCTAAGCACTTGCTGTTTACAAAGCACAATAGGTATTTATTCATCTCTAAACAAATATGGCATGATATGTGCCTTCTGGGGAATCATAACTCTAGTGTGGGAGACATACACTTATAAATTAATACATGGCAGACCCAGATAAAATTAATACATGGCAGACCCAGATAAAATGTAACAGAAGTTTTAAAACTGCTCTGGTAGTATGGGAAGGGAGAGATTAAAATCAACTGCCAGAATTTTGAAAAAGATTCTTCATATATATTAAATATCTATATTCATATATTTAATTCAGTCATTTATCCATCTTAATCATTAAACCCAAAATAAAACGTGGCAGAAATGCTCAGCTACCGAAAGCAAGCATCAGAGGTGAAATCTACACACTCAGACCCTTTGGACTAAAAATAAAACTTCAGGGGCAAGTGCCTTATAACCAGGAGGCCGTCTGGGAAAGACTCACCAAGATCAGAAAGTCCGTACCCGGCATCTTCGCCTTCTAGCCCTCCTGTCAGCGCCTCCTCGCTGCAAAAGGGAACCAGGTTTGTTTACTTCTAAAGCTTTAAACTGTCTCTTCGGCCCGCCTAGACTCGACAGAGCAGTCAAGAAATGGTTTTCTCCCTCCTTTGAGGGCTCAGATTTCACACTCCACCCCCCGCACCCCAAACCAGCGAATCAGATCCTGCTGGCACCATGCTTCCCTCCCACAGCTAACCAAATACATCCAGACCCAGCCTCCCACAAAGCAATCCACCCAGGTAGATACCAGGGGAGACGCCCAGCCCGCCCCCGACCAGGCCCGGGGCCCCGAAGCCCGGCCCATTTAACCCAACCCGGCGGAGGATCGGACACTACAGGCAGCCCAGTGCCAGGGTGAGGAGTCCCTTTAGAAGCAGGCTGGCCTCGCTCGACTTCATCTCTCCCTGCCCAGAACCCTCTCTGCCCCGGCGAAGGGTCGGCAAGTCCTGCCTGCCCCGAGTGCACTCCCACCCCGCCACGAGTGGAGCTTCAGATCCCGCTCCATCTCCGCCCTGCGCCCTCCCTCACCCACTCGCGAACCTTCCACTCACTCAGACCTCAGGGGTCGGCGTCCCCACCTCAGCCCGAGCCCCCCCGCATCCGCTAGCCCCTCCGTCCCGCCCGGCCCTTCCTCCTCTCCTCACCGCTCTCCACCCAGGACCCCCGCCCCCCGTGCGGACCCGCCTCCCACTCAGTCCCGACTGTCCCCCGCCCCGACGCCCCCGCCCGGACCCTTCTCCCTCCTCCGGAGCCGCGGCGCCCTCTCCACCTCCTCAGCCCGGAACCAGCTTCCCCGCTCCTTTCCTCGTGCACTGTCTCTCGCCCGCCCGGCTCGCCCTCACCGCGCGACAGACTCGCGCGCAGCGGGGCGCGAGCTCCCCCTGCCGCCGCAGCCACCGAGATTGGAAGTCCGACCGCCGCGGCCCCGCCCCTCCCCTCTCCTCCCGCCCGGAAATGGCTTCCCCGCCGCGGCGTACGCGGCCCCGCCGCCGGCGGCGCGCACGCCCCGACCCGGGCGCTGGGCCGCCTCTCCACCGCGCCCCACGGCGCGTGCGCGCCGCCTGCTGGCCTGGCAGGGGCCGGCACCCGGGCCCTCCGAGGAAGGGTGATCCCGCCTACCGTGACGGTCACCAGCTTCTCCTTCAGGCTGCCTTTTTAAAAACCAGCTTACGGGTCCCGTTTGGTCACTTGGAGCTCCTGAGAGAGTCGGTCTGCAGAGCACTGTACAAAGTGATCCACAGTAACGACTCAAGATGGGTCTCTAGAGAGCCTTGTGGGATTTTAATAGGTGACTCAGAGATTTGCCTCTTGTCTCTTTCCTGGAAACTTCCATTGAGGTCAGTGATGCTTGAAGAAAAGCGATGTGAAAACTCCCTTAATGGAAATACATCCCCAACCTCCCCTCCTCCCACAAAAATGGAGAACAGAGACTACTCTTGGTGTTGGTGTTGGTTTTGGGCAAAAATGTTACCAGTCCTACTTTATTTTCTTGGGCAGTGTTGGGAATCATCTAGTATTCAAATGAAAGTGTCCACCGGGATCATAAAGGTCACCCTTCATTTCCAGATGAAATAACCAAATCTCAAAGACATTTTTCATGACTTGCCCCCGTTGTCATGACACTAATTCAGCAGAAGCGGAAGGCAGCATAGTTAATGTAACTGATCAGTGACCTACATACAGTTTTTTTTTCCAACATATTTTTAAAATGACACCTCGATGGAATCTTGAAATCTTAACAAAAATGACGCTAATGAGAGTACCAAATTCCATCTCCTTGCAAAATGTTGTCATGACACTAATTGAGGGTGTCATCACTACCATCATTATCCTCATCTAGTGCTCCTAGGATGGAATTCCTTGTTATCACAACTGCCCTCCTCTGCACACCCACTCAGCACTTCCCAATTTCCCAGCCAAAATGATTAGACCCTAAAAGAGTCAAGCAGGTTGTCTCTGGGCTTCCTCACCCTCACCCCCACCCCATCAGAAGTCCCAGACATCTCTACCATCCAGAGCTCCTGAATCAGACACTGACACCCCTATACCCTTACCCTCTTGCTGCTGTTCCCACAGACAGGCATTCTCAGCATTGAAGGGTTAGAAAATGTTCTGGGGTCTCCTGCCAATGCCTACTCATCAAGAGTTACTTTGGGATGCCAAGCGTGTCCTCCCCCCTCCCCATCCTCACCCCCCTGCTTTATTTCTTCTTCAGATCCTAGGATCTGTTCTCCCTAGTCTCCTTCTTAGCTGCCACCTCCCATCCTTTAATCTAGAATCTCTGTGCCAGCTGACTGGAGAGCAGGGTCCATGTCTGATTCCTCCCTATACCTCTGTGGTACAACTTCACTGCTTCTCACACATACAGCAGAAGTCTGTTCATTCTTCCCAGATGAACGAACCAATTCAACCATATTGGCTAATCCTAATTGTTATAAACTGAATTTTTGTTCCCTCCAAAATTCATATGTTGAAGCCCTAACCCCAAATATGATGGTGGGGCCTCTGGAAAGTAATTAGGTTTAGATGAGGTCATGAGGATGGAGCCCCCATAATAGGATTAGTGTCCTTACAAGAAGAGAGAGATCAGAGCTCTTGCTCTCTCCTCACATGCACGAAGGGGAGGTCATGTGAGCATATAATAAAATGGTGGCTATTTGCAAGCCAGGAAGAGGACCCTCACCACAAAACAAATCTGCCAGAACCTTGATCTTGGACTTCCCAGCCTGCAGAACTGTGATAAACAGATGTCTTTTGTTTAAGCCACTCAGTCTATGGTATTTTGTTATAGCAGTCCAAGCTGACTAAGATACTTACTTTGCCAAGAACTATGCTAGGCACCTTTACATCCAAGACCCTATTTATGTCCTAACTTGCCCAGATTAGGTGAGTCTCATCATCTCCTAACTTGTAAACAAGGGCACTAAGGACCAGAGAAGGTAAATGATCATCCCAAAGACACAAAGGAGGTTGGAGTGGAGTTCGGATGGGAAGGTAAGGCTTCAGATTTTGTAGGGAGGACCTAAAATATGCTTCTTGATTACTTAGAATCAAAGAATCTCAGAACTAGAGGCATCTTCAGCTATTTACCAGCTCAACTCCTTAGTATATGCAGGAAGAAACCAAGGCCCAGAGAGGAACATGACTCCTGGAGGTTCCTGGCAGAGCCCACAGGCTGAGTGTGTGTGTGTGTGTGTGTGTGTGTGTGTGTGTGTGTGACTTCAGGCCCCTCTGCTCCTCTACCTCACACTCCTTCTGACTGCTGAATAACATCAGGGATTACAAGAGGGGCATCAAGTAGAAAGCAGCCAGAGATAAAGGATGCATGAGGATTAAGGGAGAAAACTTCAGCCCTCACAGGGGAATCACATTGTACCAAAATGAAACAAAATCCCCACTGACTCTTGGTACTACATGTCCTGGCTATATTGGTGGGCCCTTGGGAGAAAGCAAGAGAGAAGAGAACAAAGGGGATATAAATAAAAGAGAGAATTTTAGTTCAGAGAGAAGAGGGATATGAAAAAGCAAGAAGAGATGGCTAACAAGGCCCATGCCGTCCTCCTTCTCCTCTCCCCTAGAGGCTCCCACAGTAGGGGCTTCAGAAGTTCTAGGAAGGAGGGGCTCAGCTGGCCGGTGGGGTGCAGAGGTGGGGTTGCCTAGGGCTTCCATAGGCAAAATGTGGTTTCCCAGTGGGCAGTGCTGGCATCGCCTGGGAGCATGTTAGAAATGCAGGTTCTTGGAGCCCCACCTCAGACCTGCTGAATCCGAATCTATGTTTTAACAAAATCCCTGGGTGATGTATATTCACAATAACGTTGAGAAGTGCTTCCCTGGACACCCTGCTTGCAGAGAAAGCACAGTGTTTGTATAAGATTGTGTGTGTGTGTTGGGATGGTTTAAGGGAGTTGATGAATAAAACTATCGGGGGGTGAGGAGGAGAACTAATGATCCCCCAATGGCCTTTGGTGCTATCATGGTGCCTTCCAGGATAACAAAAGATTGGGAGGGATTGGAAATGCTGTGAGGAACCAACGAGGGACTGAAATTCCTGCTGATGACAAAGGGCTTGGGGTCGCAGGGGGCACAGTGCAGAGGACGATGGGCTGGGACTTTTTCCCCATGTGGCTTCTTTTAAAACAATTCGTGCCAACAAATCTGGTTCTGCTTAAAATGGCAGCTCTCCTTGGCCAAGTTACTGACACCCCTCCCCCATACACAAGCACACACTCCCCAGTCTAAAAAGCAGGAACACGCCACCCACGCCTCCCCTCCTGTCCCTGACACCCCCACCCAACTGGGGCCCTTCTGTGGAAGTTCACCTCAGGGCAGAGCTGTGGGCAGATCTTAAGGAGTTTGTAGCTTCTGAACCCCTCCTAGAAAGGAATGTCCCACAGGAAAGCCCCCTGCAGGACCTCCGCTCATGGAGCCTAGAATGCCCTGCCCAAGGAGGGGCAGGAAACCATCCAAGAGCAGCAGGCTGGGATGGTCACAACAGAATGGCCACCAGGGAAGGAGAGTTAAGGGCCAGCCAGACATGGGAGCACCCGGGGCAGGGAGCATGTGCCACCCAGAGATGAACAGCAAGACACAGTGGGTGACTGAGGTACATGTTCCAGGTACCAATTCAGCCAAAAGTCAGAGTGGACAAGCCCTGAGAAACAAGAGTTATTTCCCAAGGAAGCCCCCCGTTGCTATCCAGGCTGCAGGATCACTCCCAGCAAAGCATCAAAACCAGAGAGTGGCTGCTTATCAAAAACCAAATAAATACAAACTTCCTTGGACAGAAGAAAACCAGCTGGGGCCGGCAATGACAGAACAGCTTTGAAGGCAGACAGACCGGCCTCCACCTAGAGATCACTGGGTGGACTCAGGCAAATTGGTTTAACTGTCTGAGCCTGGGCTTCCTTGGTTATAAAACAAAGGTTAGTAGCATCTACGCTAGGACTGTGGTGGCATCTGCGGGAAACGGATACGTGTACCCAACACAGTGCACAGTAGGCACTCAGAACTGTTAGTCTAACCCCTCCATGCACGTCCAGGGTGAGCCCAGATAAGACTCCAGTCTGTGCTCTGTGACTGGCGAAACCAAGTCCAGCCCTCTCACCTTGTGGCTCTAGGCCTAGTTTTAATCCCCATCAGGCCCTGATCCAGACAAGTTGATTAGTCCTTCCATTGTGCCCCTTGCCCCATCTAGGGCACCCTAGGCCTTTTCAAGGCCTCTCCAAGAGCTACAGATCCACTGTTTTCCTGCAGGTTTTGTTGTTTGTGCATCAGTAAGTCCCAACCAACCCCAATACCCGATATTCAAACCAGACCCAACACCCCCTGTTCATAGCAAATATATTTTGTAACTCCCTTTTAGTATTCTGAAATCAAATTCTTATGCACCTACCTACACATGTAATTCTTTTATAAATATAATGCCCTAACTTTGAAAGTGAAAAGCATGATAATAAAATCGTACATAAAGTTGGCAGATGCATGAACTTAAAATGGGGTAAGTATGCCTTTAAGAGAAGGCAATATTTGTCTTTTTCCTCTATATTTGACATTTTGAAGCAAAGGCTAAATTAGGATCTTTACAGAGCTACATAAAATCATCATGAATGGGAAAGCTACAAATGCAGACAGGTGTAGAGATGTTGTCTTGGTGACTCAAATATTGTGTTAGCAACATTGCCAAAGGTGATGTGATTTTCCAAAACAGTGGATTAAGAGTTGATGAGATTCCAAACAAAATGGAGGATAACTTACATGCAACTTTCAACATAGTAGTTGCACTCCAGGAAGGGTGTATAATAGAACCATATTTTTAAAGAAACCTACTACTTGTATGTTAAGTGAAATTGAGTTTTTGACTCATGTGCCTATGAACTGGCTTTTCACCCACATGAATGTTCTGGCAGGACATTCAAAAGACGTGCAGGACTCAGGACAATTCCTCATTGTGAAGGGCTGCCCTTGCAATATCTGCATTGTAAGACATCTAACATCCATCACTGAATGCCACAGGAACTACCCCCATCACTGTGACAACAAAAACTTTTTAAATTTTCAGGATGCCCCCAGGGAGCCTAACTGTCCCACTGAGACCCGATATTGGACTGATAACAGAAATGCACTCTAGCACAAGCCTCATTTTAATATCTGTAGTTAAATATTTGTCAAGCTAGAAGGGACTTGAGCATCATCCAGGCCAGTGCTTCCCACCTACCATTAAACATCAGAATCTCCAAGGAGCATTTCAAAATCCATGTCAGGGCTCTCCTACAGACCTAGTGAGTGAGGAGCGGGGCCCAGACATCTGTATTTTGAACACTCCTGGATCAGAGCTGCTAAATTCTGTCCATTTTCACCCATTTCTATGCCTTGGTCCAACAGCTAGTGGAGGGAGACTGAACCTAGAATTCCTGACATTCCAGCCCAGAAGCCCAGGCCCAGAAAATGCAGTGAAACCTTTGGGTTCTTGTGCTGGCTTTGGGACTCATGTGATGTGTGGCTCTGAATGCACCATTTACTCTCTCTGGGTCTCAATTTCCTCACCTCAAAATTGAGTAGAGAGGGGAAGCTCCAGCTCTGTCAGTCCAGAATTCTCTATGCCCCACTTGAGTTACACTTCCCAGAAGCCTCTGTTTGGAAACTCTAGGTTCCCAGGAAGGGCCCCCGATCAAGTGGTTATTTGACTGGGGAGAGTGTTGTTGGTCCTGCTCTGAGGATGAGCAGCGTGGCCAGAATGCCGTGGGAGACCAGGCCCCCTCTCTCCCTGCCCCTCAGCGTTGACCCAGATAGGGCACAATGAAAAGGCCCACGTAATATAAGTTGTGGGTAAACAGAGGACCAGAAAGGTAATTATGAACCTTGGCTCATGGTTACTCCCTACCCGGCCACACAGCACCGGTTTCCAGGGCTGACTCACTCGGAGGGGCTGGGCTTTGGACAGCTGGGCAGCACCTGTGCCCCAAGCTCAGGAGTCAGGGTAGGAGGAGAGGGCCTCCGTCTCCACAAGGGGATGAAGAAGCTTTCATGTCTTTAAAAATGCAACTAAATAAATTTTCTCTAATAGGTTTTTTAAAAACTAAGGGCAGTTATTCTCCATGCTCAGGGTAACTGCGGCAGGCAAAGGGATCAAGGACGGCTTGAGCTGGGAGTGCAGAATGAGCAGGAGTTAACCAGGCAGAGAGGGGCAGGAAGAGTGTTCTGGCTGAGGGAACTGTATATGCCAAGGCCCAGTGTTCAGTGCAGGAAGCCAGTGTGGCCCAAGAGACAAGATTAAGGGGGAGGAGAGGGAGAGGCTGGTGTGCAGGTCAGATGTGTAGGGCAGGTGTGCAAATGCACATGCCTTCAGGGACCCAGGCAGGTAATGTGGCTGCTACCATTTGGGAATGCAGGCCTTAGGTTCATTCGTTCAATCAACTATTAGATGCTAGGTTGCAAATCCTGGGCAGGGAATACATCATTGAGCAAAGATCCCTGCCTTCATGCAACTTACATTCTAGTGGGAAAAGACAGACAAATAAACATAATAAGTAAACTGCATGGTAACTTAGAAGGTGCCAAGAGCTCTGGATAAAGAAGCAAAGCTGAGTATGGGATACGGAGTGTGGGGCCTGGGGCAGGATGTCATGGGTGCTGCAATTTTCAATAGAATGGTAGAGTAGCCCTAACATTTCAATTTTCCAAACAAAGTCAGAAATCCCGACTTTTTGGTAAAATCTTTCAATTTTAAAATTGTGATATCCTGGGAGCCTGCCAGAGTCAGGGATTATTCTTGTTCTCTTTGCTAGGACTACTTTAGTTCTTTATGGTAAATAATGAGAATAGTTTCAGTAGTAAGAGGCAGAGCCCAGCAAAAGGGCTTGTCACTGCCCCATAGAAGCAACCTTCAGGTATTACCAGCAGTGCCTCCGGCCGTCTGTGGGAGCTCTTCCTTTCTTCCATACGCCCAAGCTGTTCAGAACTACCACTTCCTTGGGGCAGACATGGAGGGGTTGCCCACAGCCCTCTGCTTGCCCATGTTCTGTTAGGAGGACAGGGTCATTGCTTCAGAGGGGAGCGATGCCCTCCCTAGAGCAGAAATGATGTGCAGTGCTGACCCCCAATCACATATCCTCACATCCTCTGGGCACTGGGAGGCAGAAGCAATGTGCTGATGACTCTCTATTCTTAGTTAGCAACAGAAAACAGCAAGCCAGCATAATTTCGACAAAAAGAGCTCAAAAATATTGTAGGACCATGTTGTTTTCTTGTCACAATCTGCATAATTAATCTTGTGACCATGACATAACTTGCTGAATCACCCCTTTTTGTTAATTCCATCTTTTTTTCTCCAAGATAGAGTAAAAAATCTCTATTTGTATGGTGATTGTCAAGAGATCTAAAAGGTCATATAGGGGAATATGACTAAGGAACTCCCAGAACTTTGAACAACTCATTCAATTGTTTTGAAGTTTTGTTTTTTAATGGAAATATATCATACAGACAGACAAGTCCACAAATTCAGCACCAGATCAAGAAACAGAGCATCGCCAGTTCGATTTTACTTTTTAAATAAATGCAACTGAGAACCTCAGGGCCTTGTAGGATATAGTATTTTGATCTTTGTCCAAAGAGCAGCAAGCAGCCATTGAGGTCATTTTCATCAAGAAGCTGACTGTATCACATCTGTGTTTTAAAACAATCCCTCTTCATAGTGTGGAGAATGGCTAGGAAAAGATCCAAATGGACAGACAGGTTACAAGTCTTCTGCGTTCATCTAGGAAAGAACAAAGATAACTGATTCTAGGGTAGAATAATGGCATAAGCTTGATGATGGACTCTTGGAGAGTCAGATAACAGATTAAAACAAGATTCTCAGAGCCACAGGCTACCCTGTTCCCTGGCGAGCATGCTCCCATGTGTGCCCTCAGGTTAGGAGCCTTAGGGGAGAAGTCACATTAAAATCTCAAGGCAAACTGACCCATATCTAGTGGGCTATACTTTTAACTTGTTACAGCAGGATTGGGGTACCTCTCCCTTAGCCATGGGATTCTGACTTGATGGTTTCCCAAAAAATAGAGTTGGTTGCAGTAGTAATCAATAGAGTGGTTGCATACATGCTGATGCTGTTTCTATCTACTCTAGTCTTACAGGTTGAATTGTGTCCTCCAACAATTCATATGTTGAAGTGCTGACCCCCAGTACCTCAGAATGTAACTTTATTTGGAAATGGGGTCACTGAAGCTGTAATTAGTTAAGATGAGGTGATACTGGAGTAGAAGAGGTCCTTAATCCAATGTAACTGGTGTCCTTATAAAAAGAGAAAATTTGGACACAGACATGCACACAGGGAGAAGGCCATGCGAAGACGAAGGCAGAGATCGCAGTGATACTTTTACAAGCCAAAGAACACCAAAGACTGCCAGGAAATCACCGGTCTAGGGGAGAGGCATGGAGCAGATTCTCCCTCACAGCTCTCAGAAGGAATCAGTCCTGCCGACACCTTGATCTCACACTTCTAGTCTCCAGAGCTGTGAGAAAATACATTTCTGTTGTTCAGGCTATGCAGTTTGTGGTACCTCGTTTCAGCAGCCCTAGCAAATTTATATACTTAGATTCCCAAACTAGCCCCAAACTTCAATAGGCTGACAAAGGAGGAAAGGGAAGGGTGGGTTGACTCATGTCCCCTCTCAGCATCCAAGTGTGGTTAGGGTGGCGGAACTTCCAGAAGCCCGGGGATCCACTGCCAACTGGGGACAAAAGCAGCCTGAAGCTAGTCCTTGTAGACCTGCTTGAGGGGATTGCTACATTCCATTTTGGCGTACAAACCAACACCTGCCACTTAGGGACAGATGTCACGGGGGCACGACAGAGGAAACCACTCACTTGGACATATTTCAAATGCCCATTCTTATTATCTACTTTCCATGTAATTCAAGTATTTCAAGTATTTAAACCATTTCCACTGGCTGCCCATTCAAACATCTAACTCCACACTCCCTGGTTACTGCATCATCATAGAGCCAATTAAACTCATTCATCTGAATATTCTTACAAGTCCCTCCAATACACAAACCATGCCAGTCCTTTAAAGCAAGTTGTTTATAGCTAATAGGCCTGCTCCTGACCCCAGCTATCCCCCTCCAGGGAAGCCTTAACGAGTTTCTAGTTGGGAACAGAAGGCCCAGAGGGGATTGTCTGATGTTGTCTCTAAAGATCGGACCTCACAACCATAAAAACAAGTCAAAATCAAGGCCTAGTGGCAGACGAGCAGTTACAGGACATACCTGAAGCAGGGTCAGCAGACAGTCAGCTGACCGCACCCCAGACTACATGGAAAGCACTTACCTGGTAAGTCTTACATAAATGATAACCCATAGCAACAATCGTCTTCAATAGATGTACTGATCTATCTATGAATTAGATTATACCTGGAGAAAAGACCTCAAAGAGAAGACACCATATGAAGCCCAGTTAACTAAATGCTCTGGCCCAGAAGGCTTCTTATAATCAGCCTCTGCCTCTCTCCACCGTCATCTCCCCCATTTCCACTTCACCCTCAGACGTTATGCCCCAGGAATACTTAGAGTGACCATATAATTTATTATCCAATGTAGGCCACTTTTGAGACTGAGGACATATTAAATGCTTTTTGGGACAGCAGGCACAAACTGGACTGTTCTGCGCAACATGGGACTTCTGGTCTCCCTAGCCAAATGGAACTACTTAGAGTTCTCTTTCCATGCCCTGGACTCTTACATCTCCAGACTGTCGCATATGCTCTTCCTTTCTCCTGGAACATCCTCTCCTCCCTGGTCTGCTTGGAGCACATTCTATAGCTCGCTCCTCTGTGGAGCCTTCCACAAGTCTCCTAGGTGGGCTTGGGGTCTCCTTCCCCTGCGTCTCCACCATCCCCAGCACTTATCACATTCTCTCTTAATTTCTCTGGCTCCCCAAGACTGGTGACCTCAGGACAGGTATTATGTCTTTTCATCTTTGTGTTCTCTAGCCTATTCCTTGCTGCAGGTACTCAATAAATATGTGTCTGATTAATGATTTTGTGATTAGCTTGGAGAAGAGGTGGGTGTAAGAATTAACTTCAAATGTCTAAAAGGTTGTCATCACAAAGAAGGCCTAGGCTTGATTTATGTGACCATAAAGATAGAACAAGAAACTGACTGGAAGCCTCAAGGAGATATAGTTTCAGCTCCATATTAAGAAGAACTTTTTAGCCAACAGGACTACACAGAAAACACACAGGCAGCCTTGGGCAGTAGAGAGCTCCTTGTCACTAGGGTTGTTTTGTTGAGAAATACTAGCATACACTTGGTAGGAGTTTTGAGGAAAGGATTCAGGCATGTAGTGGGTGAATGGCCTAGATAACTACCTAAGACTCTGTGATTCATTCATGCATTCAATGAATATTTACTGGGCACCAGGCATTGCGCCAGGAGCTCGATGAATTAGCACAAAACAAGCACGCCCATGTAACCACCACGTACAGCAAGGCCTTATGGTTGTTGATGAACAAGACAGATGCAGCTTCTGATCTCTTGGAGCTTATAGGCTTGCGGGAGAGATATATGTCAGTGTCAGAATGATCAGATATTAAAAGAGAGTGTGAGGGGAAAACTTGGGGTGCGGGTCAGAGAAGACACATTTGAATTGAAAAGGCGTGAATGTAGGAAGCTTTTTTGGTTCCACAACCTTAGACTTCTTTGGAGACCTCAGGCTTCTTCTCTGTTCTCTGATGCCTGCCTTTCCAGTTGGGTGACCTTCGTAGTGCTGGCTTAGACCAGTCTATACCTGTCAGCTCCAGAGCTGTGAATCAATGGTAACCAGGTAACTTTGAACATCCTAGGGGAGACAGGTGGGTGAGCCATGTGGGGTCTTTAGTCGCTCCCCTTTCTTTCCTCCCCTCTTCTCTGAAAGACCATCAGAAAGCTAGTCACACAGAGTTCGGGACAATAGAGGCACAGACAATGCCACAGTAGGTGTACTCCAACAGCCCGGCAGAGACTCAAACTCTCAGAGCAGCCAATCCTCATCAAAGCACCCAATGGTACTGGCCACAACCCAGAACTCCATGTACAAAGCAGAAAAGGCAAAGCAGGTGAGCCAAGGGCCACGTGATCACAGGATTTTCTCCTGTACACTAATGGGGAATAGCAACAGGATAATACAGGGGCCATTCATGAAATGTTTGCTTGATTTGGGTAAACAATAAAAAAAATACTATGCATCAAGCCTTCACTATGCATCAGGCACTGTGCTGGGTGATTATATATGCATTATCTTATTTAATCATCAAATAGCCCCATAAAGTTGGCAGAATTTTTATCCTTATTTTACGGATTAGGAAACTGAGGCCTAGAAGTTATCAAAACTTCTCTAAGGTCACATAGCTAGAGAATGGCAGGCTGGAGTGTCTCCAAAGCCTGTGCTTCTGGCCTGTGTTGTGTGGAAACTTTCATGGGGTTAAAAGAAAGCCCAAAAAAGCAGAGTGGGTTGAAATAGCTACCATCTCTGAACTCCAAAGGTAGGTGAGTAAGCCCTCAGCAGAGTAGCAGTTTAGCAGGAGAGGAATCTAAAATCTGAGTTCACAGCATAGACAAAGTCAGAAGAAAAATAATGAACTAGAAAACATTTTTTTATTACTCACATTACCAAGGGATAATCTAATATACAAATCCAAACGTCCATATAAGAAGGACTAACAAACCAACAGAAAAATAGGCAAAAGATGTGAACAAAGATCACAAAAAAATATACAAATAGTGCTTAAACATATGAAAAGATGCTCACTCATTAAACAAATGCAAATTAAAGCTATACTAAGGTAGGATTTATCTCCTATAAACTTGTAATACTTGTGGGATGCAGTGATTATAGCCTTAAACATATAATACATTTGAAAAGAAGGAAACTGAAAGTCAATGACTTAGGTATCCATTTCAAGAAATTATAAGAAGAACAGCAAACTAAACCCAAAGAAAGTGGAAGAAATGAAATAAGAGGACCAGAAAAACTAAAAATTGGTTCTTTGGGGAAAAAACCAAGAAATTGATCAAGAAAAAAGAGAAAGAGAGAGAAAATGAACAAATTCAGGCTAATATCAGGAATGAAAAAGAAAATATCAGTACAGTGCCTAGAGACAATACAGATATGGTCAATGTGATAAACTTGAAAGTGTAGATGATATGAAAAGTTTTCTAGAAAAAAACAATAGATGCCAACACCACAATGACAGAGATATTAGAATTATCTGACAAAGATTTTATAACAGCAGTGAAAAAATATGCTTCTGTGAGCAATTAGGGACACACTTGAAATAAATGGGAAAAAAAACAGAAAGCCTTAGCAAAGAAATAGAAGATAAAAAGAACCAAATGGAAATTTTAGAACTGAAAAATACAATAACTAAAATAAAAGCCTCAGTAGTGGGGCTCAACAGCATAATAGAGATGGAGGAGTAAAGAATCTGTGAACTGGAAGATAGAACAATAGAAATTACCTAGTCTGGGGTCAGCCCCATGGCTGAGTGGTTAAAGTTCCACGCACTCTGCTACAGCAGCCCGGGTTTGCGGGTTCGGATCCCAGGCACAGACCTACATCATTCACTAGCCATGCTGTGGTAGCGTCCCACATACAAAGTAGATGAAGACTGGCACAAATGTTAGCTCAGGGCTAATCCTCCTCAAGCAAAAAAAGAGGAAGATTGGCAATGGATGTTAGCACAGGGCAAATCTTCCTCAGCAAAAAAAAAGAAGTTACCCAGTCTGAAAAACGGAGAAAAACTAGACCAAAAAAAAAAAAAAAATGGACAGAGACTCAGGGACCTGTGGGATTATAACAAAAGATCTAATGTTTGTGCCATCAAAGTCCCAGAAGACTAGGATAAAGAAAGCAAGCAGAGCTGAAAAAGGACTCAAAGAAATAATGGCTGAAAACTTCCCAAATTTGGCAAGAGACATAAACCTAGAGATTCAAGAAGCTGAGCAAACCAAACAGAATAAATTCAAAGATATCTGCATCCAGATGCATCATTGTCAAATTTCTGAAAACTAAAGACAAAGAAAAAATCTTTAAAAGCAGCCAGAGGAAAACAACACCTTACCTATAGGGGAAAAAACAATTAGAATGACAGCAGATTTCATCAGAAATCATGGAATCAGAATGAGGTAGCACAATATTTCCAAGTGATTAAAGAAAAGAATTGGCAACCCAGAATCATATTCCTAAGCAAAAATATCCTACAGGAATGAAGTGGAAATCAAGACAATTCTCAGATGAAGGAAAACTAAGAGAATTTGTCACCAACAGGCCTGCCCTAAAAGAATGGTTCCACAAAGTTCTCTAAACAGAAAGGAAATAATAATAGAAGAAACCTTGGAACATCAGAAAGGAAGAAAGAATACAGTAAATAAAAATATGAGTATTAAATATAATAGCCTTTACTTCTTGTGAGTTTTCTAAATTATATTTGACAGTTGAAGCAAAAATTATAACACTGACTGAAATGGTTCTAAATGTATGTAGAGGAAATAGTTAAGATAATTATGTTATAAAGAGGGGAGGATGAAGGAACATAAAGGGAAGTAAGATTTCTATACTTAGAAACCTTCACTTGAACTGTAAAATAATACCAGTAGAGTGTAATAAGTTTGTATATATGCAGTTATGCACTGCATAATGACATTTTGATCAATGATGGACCACATATACGATGGTGGTCCCATTAGCTTAGTACCATATAGCCTAGGTGTGTAGTAGGCTATCCCATCTAGGTTTGTGTAAATATACTCTATGATGTTCACACAATGATGAAATCACCTAGCAATGCATTTCTCAGAACTTATCTTGTTGTTCAGTGATGCATGACTGTAATGTAATACCCAGAGCAACGACTAAAAGCTGTGCAAAGAGATACACTCAAAAACACTATTAATAAATCAAAATGGAATTCTAGAAAATGTCCAACTAACCCACAGGAAGGCAGAAAAAAGACAACAGAAAAACAAAAACAGATTGGTAGAGTGGATTTTAAAAAATGACACAACTATATACTGTGTACAAGAAACATTTCAAATATGACAATGTAGGCAAGTTGAAAGTAAAAGGATGGGAAAAGATGAATCATGCGAACATTTATTAAAGAAAAGCAAGAGTGGCTACATTAATATCAGATAAAGTAAACTTCAGAGCAAAGAAAATCACCAGAAACAGAGGAAACATTATATAATGATAAAAGTGTCAATCCACCAAGAAGACATAGCAACCCTAAACGTGTATGCACCAAACAATAGAGCCATAAAATATGTGAATAAAAAACTAATAGAACTGGAAAGAGAGATAGACAAATCTATAACTATAGCTGGAGACTTCAATACCCATCTCTGAACAATTGATAGAACTTGACAGAAAATCAGCAAGGATAGAGAAGAACTCAACATCACCATCAACTAGCAGGATCTAATTGACATTTATAGAACACTTATAGAACACTCCACCCAACAACAGCAGAATACACATTCTCTTCAAGTGCACATGGAACATACATCAACATAGACCATATCCTGAGCATAAAATAAACTTCAACAAAGTTAAAAGAATTAAAATTATACAGAGCATGTTCTCCAATTATGATGGAATCAAAGTAGAAAACAATAGCAGAGAAATAACAGAAAAATATTCAAACATTAGGAAACTCAATAGTAAACTTCTAAACAATCCATGAATCAAAGAGGAAATCTCAAGGGAAATAAAAAAATACATTAAACTAAATGATAATGAAGATATAGCATATCAAAATTTGTGGGGCTCTGCTAAACCAGTGCTGAGGGGGAAACTGATAGCACTAAATACATACAATCAGAAAAGAGGAAAATCTCAAATCAATAATCTAATCTCCCACCTTAAGAACCTAGAAAAAGAAGAGCAAAATAAGCCCAAAGCAAATAGAAAAAGGAAATAATCAAGATAAGAGCAAAAATCAATGAAACTGGAAAAAAAATAATAGAGAAACATCAATGAAACAAAGAGTGAGTTCTTTGAAAATACCAATAAAATTGACAAATCTTCTACAAGACTGACAAAGAAAAAGAGAAAAATCACAAATCATCAACGTCAGGAATGAAACAGGATATCACTATAGACATCAAAAGGA